>NW_024080639.1:6253362-6281514 GCF_003009895.1 Hyaena hyaena
CATCCCTCCTCATCAGGGAAATACAAATCAAAACCACACTGAGATACCACCTCACGCCAGTCAGAGTGGCTAAAATGAGCACATCAGAGAACTCGAGATGCTGGCGAGGATGTGGAGAAACGGGCAACTTCTTACACTGTTGGTGGGAATGTAAACTGGTACAGCCCCTCTGGAAAACAGTGTGGAGGTTCCTCAGGAAATCAACAATAGAACTCCCCTATGACCCAGCAATAGCACTGCTAGGAATTTACCCAAGGGATCCTGAGGCATAGGAGCACATGTACCCCAATGTTCATAGCAGCACTCTCAACAATAGCCAAAACATGGAAAGAGCCTAAGTGTCCATCAAAGGACGAGTGGATCAAGAAGACGTGGTTTATCTATACCATGGAATACTACATGGCAATGAGAAACAATGAAATCTGGCCATGTGTAGCAACATGGATGGACCTTGAGGGTGTTATGCTGAGTGAAATAAGTCAGGCAGAGAAGGACAAATATCATATATTTGCACGTATAGGAGGATTAGGAGGAACTTGACGGAGGAACAAGGGGGAGAAGAAGAGGGGAAATGGTGGGGGAAAGGGAGAGAGGCAAACCATGAGAGACTCTTGAATGCTGACAAAAACTGAGAACTGATGGATGTAGGGGGGAGGGGGGTGGGGCGTGGAGGAGGGCACTTGTGGGGATGAGCACCGGGTGTTATGTGGAAACTAATTTGACAATAAACTATTTGTAAAAATAAATAAATAAATAAATAAAATAAAATGCAGTCAACTGAAGGTGATATGTTCACTCCTGAAAGAGGTGATTTGATTACTATGAAGAAATAAAATATGACTGAGTGCCAGATTCATTCCATTAGCAAAATCTGCTATACATGATGTGGGGGCCTGGAGTCTTTGGATGACTGATGGTAGTTTTAGTTTTCTGGTTGTTTGGATTTGGGATTTTAAAAAAAATGGGGGGCACCTGGGTGGCTCAGTCAGCTAAGCATCTGACTTTAGCTCAGGTTATGATCTCACAGTTCATGGGTTTGAGCCCCACATTGGCCTCTGTGCTGACAGCTCAAAGCCTGGAGCTTGCTTCAGATTTTGTGTCTCCCTCTCTCTCTCTCTGCCCTTCCCCTACTCATTCTCTCTCCCTCTCTCTCTCTCTCTCTTTCTCTCAAAAAAAAACAACTTTAAAAAAGAAATTAAAATTTTAAAAAATTTAGCATCAAAGGGTCATGAAGAGAGTAGAGGGAAAGAAGGGAAGGAATAAAAAAAGAAAAGCAACATAACTCTAACCTGAGTCTCTTCTCCTCCTATAAAAGTGCTTACATGAGTCTCAGATGAGTCAGTGCTAAGAAGCCATAAGAGGGCACAGTTCAGAGAGTGAGGGTTCAGTGACAGGTAAATTGAAAGAGAAGAGCAGAGAGAACAATGAAGATTTTCCAGACTAGACCAGGGCTGCTTGGCCCCTTGACACCCACCCCCCTCCAGAAACCCTCTTTGAAGTGACAGTTGCTTGTTCTGCAAAGGTTCCTCTTCCACCTGCTGACCATGAGCAGTTGCTGACCAGCTGAAAAAAGGGTCTCAGGTCACTCTAATCTATGTACTACACACCGATCAATAACACGGAGTTACGCCCCCCAACCACAAATGTATAACTCAATCAGTGCTGTGAAGGTGGGGGCAAGATTTGCCCCCAAAAGCTTGCTGTGAACAGCAGAAAATGTGGGTGATTTCATTATCTGAGATTGCTTTGTCATATTTCTGCTGAACCGAAGGATAACCGAAATGAACATTAATAATTCAGCACCACAGCCAGGGCTGCAGAACCTCTGAGCCCTGGACGTCCCAGCCTTGGGCTCCTACTGGGTTTAGCTGTGGAAACAGCTTGGACCCCCACAGCCATGAGTAGCTGCAAAGTAGGGTCTGTGCCATTTCCCAAGGGTAGTCCAATTTGAGGGGTTGTGTGACCCCCCATAGGAGACAAAGTCCTTGTGGAGCAGAGATGAGTGGATCCCCTGACCCATCCTATGGTCAGGCCCCCTGAGTAGTGTCTGGGAGCTTGGGGAAAGGGTCTCTTCCAGGACAGAATTTCCTTCTTTCTTTTGATGCTGTTTCTTTCTGAGGCAGCCTGGGGTTTACTTTTGACCCAAGGGACAGGCTGGGGAAGTCTTGGATAGAAATTTCCTTCCTATCTGACCTCTACCTCCACTTCAGATTTCTCCTCCCCTACCCCACTTTCTCCTTTTTCTTCTCTCTTCCTGTCTCTCCCTCTGCAACCATCCCCCTGTTTTTCTGCTTTACTCCATTTAATGTCTCTCTTATTTTAATAGAATTCTAGCATGCCAAAGCAAAAATGCCTTGGGGCTTCTGGCACCAGGGGTAGCTAACTCAGATACCCTTGGGGGCCAATCAGTTCACATAAACATGTAAAGCAAGCAAGGCATCAAGTACTACTGTGGACAGGTGGACGGCATGTGTCCCATACCTACATGCATGCAAGTTTTATATTTTCAAAATCCAATGCTGGCCAAACAGAACACATTGAGGCCCTGAAGACACCTGTGAATCCCTAGTTTGTGACCCAGTCTAGGCTGGTTCCCTTCTTTATGGAGAATGAAATCAATGATCAGAGGAAGAGAGGTAGTTGGCCTGGGTCATGCATAATGCAGGGTCTCCCAACTTCCGGGCTATGGCTCCTTCCAGGACGCATGAGTTCTTTTCCTCCACACACACTTCTGTGTATTTAGTCATTCACTGACTTATTTTCACATTCAGCACTGACTCATTCTTGCCCCAGGCATTAGGGACACAGATGAACCAGCATACCATGCCCCTCTCCTCCCACCCCCCAGGACCATTGGTTTAACTGTGGGAGGTGGTGTTCAATGTGAACAGGCTTGGGCAGGATCACAAGCGATCTGCCTGGGATCCCAGAGGCACTGAAGAAATTCCCTCTCATGCTTTCTGGGACACCCTTCCTTTTGACCTTGGACTGTCACCAGGAAACCCTAGGTTCCTTTGTACTGGGTAACTAGCAGATGTCACCATCAAAACATCCACCTGGGCAGGTGGGCTCACCCTGAGCAGACTGAGAACGGCCTTGACATCTGGTTACCCAGAATTCCTTCCTTCCTCTCTGTCCAGGGGCGAGACTGGATGAGTTTCTCTGGTTCACCCACTGCCTTCTGGAATAGGGGCTCAGACACTCACAAGCTCACTGCCAGAATGAAAATCATGGTGTGCTCTCAGCAAGGCAGAAATAAACTCGAGTCCAGACTAGAAGGCCTACAGACCAGGCCTTTCTCTCTCTCTCTTTCTTTCTTTCTCTTTCTTTCTTTCTTTCTTTCTTTCTTTCTTTCTTTCTTTCTTTCTTTCTTTCTTTCTTTCTTTCTTTCTAAGTAGTCTCTAAGCTTCCAGGGATGTGTTTGTCCTGGCTGGGCCATAGGCACTTAGAAAATACACAACCTTATTCACTCACTCACTCACTTGGACATTGACTCAACAAACATCAGCCAAGAGCCTCCTGAATTCTGGGCCTAGAAATGGGTGAGATACAGACTCTGCCTCAAGCAGCCATAATCCTGGTGGGGAGATGGTAGCTATCACCATTCTTTTTGGGGACCAGGATGAGAAGAACAGGACCTGTATAGCCTCGGCGGGGTTGTGGGGGGGGGGGTCTTCTTCCAGCCTGAAGAAGGAAACCTGAAGATTCCTATCTTCCTGCTTCTGGCTCCCCCTAATCTTTGGCCTCCTTTTCCAATTTTGCTAACTCCATTTCAGAGTCTCAGAGGGCCCTAGTTTCTCCTGATGTCCATGGACAATGTAAGGGGGATGTTCTGGAAGGGGGCAGCAACCCAGGGACCGAGGTACATCCTCATCTCTGTGAAAAAGCTATGACTTTGAGACAAAGATCACCTCTGGAGGTGAGGCCTGTATTCTATCATCAAAGCCTTAACAATAGGCAAGCATTTCAGGGGAAGATCTGTTAAAGCCACAATAATCTTTGACACTTATTGAATATTTACTGATTATTTAGTATTTACTAAGTACTCCATACTGAGTTCTGAGATTTACATTTAATTTTTATAATGACCCTATGGAGAGAGGTATGATTTTCACTCTATATTGTAATTCAGAAACTGAAATACCAAGAAGATGTTTCAGGAGGGACATGAGTGACCAAAGCAGGGAACATGGCTCCAAAGATCATGCTCCTAACTGCTCTGGCACATGGTTTGGCCCAAGCGTTCCTTCCAATTTTGAAGAAGAAGGAGTATTGATGGACAAGGAAAAGAGGAAGAGGTCATGGATTGGCAAATGCCAAACAGAAAGGGGAGCATTCGAATCCCTGTCAGCATGAAAACCCAAGAAAACAGATCACATCTAGCCTCTGTAGAATGGCTAGACCTTGGTCCAATCATAGGGGTCTTCTTTAGAAGAGAAAAACAAAGAAACAGAGGTTCCATGCAATTGAGTGAAGTGGTGCTCTTTCAGCAAACCTCAAAATCAAGCTCTAGAAACTCCTATAATCTCTGCCTGTCAGTGTTCTATGAACTACCCAACCAGCCACCTCCATGCCTCACCATCAGAGATACACATCTGTGGTTAAGGTGCCTGTTGACATATACTCTTGCTCAGGACATTTGTCAGTTGTACAAGTTCTCTATTGCTCCACAATAAATTACCACAAATTTAGTGGCTTTAAAAAGACACACATTTCTTATCTCACAATTTCTGTGGGCCAAGAATCTGGGCACAGCTTAGCTGGGTCCCCTGTTCAGGGTCTCACAAGTCTGTAGTCAAGATATTGGCCACGGGTAGGATCTCATCTGGAAGCTCATCTGGGGAATGATCCACTTCCAAACTCAAGTAGTTATTGTTAGGCTTCAGTTCTCTGTGGGTTGTTGGACTGGAAGCTTATATTTGCTGCTGAGTATTATCCAGAAACCATTCTCAGTTCCTTGTCACATGGGCTTCTCCAACGTGACTTTTTGTTTTCCCAAAAGTCTGCCAGCTGAGAGAACAACAGAGAGAGTCTACTACTAAGACAGAAATTATAGTAATCTATTCTAATCTAATCATGGAAGTGGCATCTCCTCAACATTGGTTCTATTGGTCAGAAGCTTTATTCTGAGGTATTTTATGGTTTTTTGTGCAATTGTGAATGAGATCAGTTTCTTGATTTCTCTTTCTGTTGCTTCATTGTTGGTGTATAAAAATGCAACCGATTTCTGTACGTTGATTTTGTACCCTGCAACTTGGCTGAATTCTTGAATCAGTTCTAGTAGGCTTCTGGTGGCGTCTGTCAGGTTTTCTGTGTAGAGTATCATGTCATCTGCGAAGAGTGAAAGTTTAACTTCCTCTTTGCCAATTCTGATGCCTTTGATTTCCTTTTGTTGTCTGATGGCTGATGCTAGGACTTCCAGCACTATGTTAAACAACAGTGGTGAGAGTGGACATCCCTGTCGTGTTCCTGATCTCAGGAGGAAGCAAGTTACTCTGGGGAACAGGATTACACTAGCTGTGAGTATCAGCAAGCAAGGATCAATCTGACCATCCTAAGATCTACTTACTACATAAGTCATTACTACATTAGTATGAATTAGTTTTTAGCTCTTTATATGGTTAGGTGATAGTAAGGGGATTTCTTTAAAGGAGTAGGAGGGACAATTTTGGAGTCTAGGCTCTGCCCTGGCAGGGTAGTCCTGGAGAACAGTCTGTGAGCAAGCTAATAAACCAAATGTGGGCTTCCCAGAGGCTTGCATCCCTGTTTGTAGACAGGTGAAAGCAGAAAGAACTGGGCAGGTCCATGTGGTTTTTCTCCAATTGTTTCTGTGCCATGGCTTTGGCACTAAGTGATAACTGAATGTCCCATGGTGGTAAAGCTGGCACTAAGCCTGCATTGTCCCATTGTCCCCATCACCAAGGCATTCACTCTCTCCACTTATGGTCTAAAGGACACCCAACTCTAGCTTCCTGTACATATTGCCTCTGAAGCTTGTGCCACAAATTTTGAGCTATTCCCAGGTCTAGCACTGTGGGGATTAGCCTTGTTGCTTGCAGTTTCAACATTGAGGCTCTCTGTATTTCCAAAGCCTTGGCATTCTCCCTGGAGTGGTTATATAAAGGAACACTTACTTTATTAAAAGACCTCTGACGGAAACACATCATTATCTAAGATTGGTTTAACAAAGGCTTAATAAAGACAACAATGAGAAGATATTAACTCATTTGGCTCATGTTTTAGAACCTGACAGATCTGAGAGGTAGGGCTTTTTTTCAACAATAGTGATGGATCAAATCTGTTTGCATTGGAAATTGGCTAATGTGCTGATGCTCCAGAAATCTTGTGTTAAAGCCAAGAAGACATTGAACCTGTTTTAATGCATGAACCACCTCCCCACCCACAAGGCTCACCACCACCCAAGACAGACCCTTCAGAAGCAGAGACATGTTGCACACGAAGCAAGGAGTCTATTTCATTCTCCTTACATAGCAACTTACCATTCTCATCCATTTATTTTAAGCAAATTATTCAGTCAAGTTGACAAGCATGAAAAAAACATGACCTACCCTGGGCTTTTCAAAAGAGATTTTCTCCTAAATATGATTCATTGTACTCTGATCTCTCACTGTATTTTTATCAAATGTTCCATGCCAGCTCTTAAAAGGACACTGTCAACTCTGCTGGTTATGGCTGATTTCTTTGACTCTATTGTCAGATGAATCCCTTATCAACTTGCAATAGAAAATTCCACCTTCCAGAAGCTCTGGGAGATGCCCAAAGGAGCCTCTGGGAGTCTGGTGACAGACCATAAAAATATCCAGTCACAAACATGTATAAAATGACCATGATGTGCCAAGCTCCAATCATTTTTTTAAAATAATTCAATGTTTATTAGAACAAATATTAACAAAAGCCTTACATTTTAATTTTTTCTAATTTACAAGTGTTACTTGTTTGCAAAAATTCCAACACTGCATTTAACAATCATCTTTGGTTCTCTATTCTGAAAGATGACTTCTGTTACCAGTTTAATACCCCTCAGAATGAGTGGTCACTGCTCTTGATGTGTTTCCTTAAGGAACTATATCCCAGCAAATCTAGTCCATAAATGGTTCCTTAATGATTTATTGTTCCTGACACCAGTCCTAAAGGGTTTTTTTTCCTTGCTCTTTCATGTCTTTTTAAATTATTTTTAAATAGTTTATTGTTAAGTTGGTTTCCATAGAACACCCAGTGCTCATCCCCACAAGTGTCCTCCTCCACGCCCATCACCCCTCTTCACCTCCACCCCACCCAATCTGCCCTCAGTTTGTTCTCAGCATTCAAGAGTCTCTCATGGTTTGCCTCCCTCCCTCTCCCCAACTACTTTTGCCCTTCTTCTCCCTCATGTCCTGCATTAAATTCCTCATAATCCACCTATACGTGCAAACATATGGTATCTGTCCTTCTCTGCCTGACTTATTTCACTCAGAATAACACCCTCAAAGTCCATCCATGTTGCTACACATGGCAAGATTTCATTCTTTCTCATTTCTGCTCAATCACCACTTTCAAGGTCTAGGCACTTCTAGAACATGCCAATCTCCTAACCAGCAGAACATGTCAGGGAAACAAGTGGGTAAGAAACAGCAGTGAAGAGCACTGAACACAACTGTAATAAGACAAAAAACAAGGTCTTAGCCAGTACCAGGGCTGGCCCCTTTGTCCATAGGAGGTAGGATGCTACAGTAGCCAAAGTTGATGGCTAGACTCTATAGCTGGTTTTTGGAACAGTTCAGGTTCAAAGCATTTTGAACCTTTGCAACCACACCAACCTGAAGCATCCCTTTTGTCCCACCCTTCCAGCCACTTTCCACCATGTTCTGTCCCCACCCACCTCCCGGTCCACCAGTCAGCCTTCCTTCTCTCAACTTGTGTCTTCTCCATGTTGCAATTGGATGTCTCTCTTTTGGATAATAATAGCAGGAAAAGGAAGGCCTCTTCCCCGATAGGGCAGAGGAGGAAAAGTGCTACCTATCTGACAAAAATCAGCTCTCTTGGAAAATAGAGATGGAAGACTCTGAGCTGGAACAAAGTGGCATCTCTTTAAGCATTTCTCCAACTCTTGGATAAGCTTTTCTTCATGAAAACCAGGTAAAATCCCTTGCTTTATACTGAGCCAAAGGCACAATGAATATTTTCACTGTGCTGGGTGTGTGCCCTTTCACAGAGTACGCCTATCTCTGGGAAAGAAAAACGCTTCCACTCACAAGCTTCTGCCATCAGTTTTTATGCTGTCTCAACTCCCCTGGCCTTTAATCCTCAAACTATTCAAATACATACCTAAATATGGCACTTCAGAGTATCTAATCCTATTAACCTGTCAGCACCACCTGTTAGCTGGTTGATCTTGGATAAGTTTCTAAACCCTTCTGGGCATCATTTCTCTGTCTATAAAATGGGAATAATAATACTTCAAGTTCTTGTGAGTATGTGTGAAGCTCTTCACATAGTTTCTGGCACATTGGAGGCATGCAATCAGTGGTTCTCAACCCTCAGTGCTCATTAGAATCACCAGGGAACGTTTAAAAATATTGATGTCTGAACCCCAACTCTGACCCATGAAATTGTAACCTCTCAGGGTGGGAGCCTGGGCTCCCTAGGTGATTCTAATTTGCAGCTAGAAAGACAGCCACTTCACTAGATAAATGGTAGCTATTATGGTTGTTGTTGTTGATGTTTTTAATCCACATTTTCCAAATGCAAACCTAAAATTACAAGACCTCTAAGAAAAAAATCACTTGCTTATATCTGAAAATGGAGTGCTTGTGGTTCTCAGCCAAGCCTCTATCATCTTTCAGCGGGAACTAAATGAACCTCAGAAGTCCATAGCCCATGGCACAGTGTCTTAGGTAAAAGGCACCTAATCAAAAATTTCAGGGATAATTGGCAAATTGGCTCTTCATAAGAGGGAAGTAATCTGAATTAAACACCATGAGTTAGCGAGGAGAGGTGCCTATGGCTCTGGGCTCTGGGCATATGCCACATCTGCATAAATGAGTCAGTGTCAGTGACATAGGCTCCCTCCCCCTGGGACCCTGCAGCACCACTTCATATCTGAGATCTGCAGTTGAAGAAGGCATTCAGAGAAGGGAGCCCATTTGGCAAATTTGAATTCCAAAGCCATAGCTGTTTGATCTGGAGTAAGAACCTTGGCACCCTCACAAACCCAAGCAGGCAAATGTGAGCGTGAATCCCAGGAAACAAAACAGGCTCATGTTCCATTTGTGGTCTGACTGGAACAAACTGCCCATTTTGTAACATTGCTGCCTTGTGGTGGAATTTATGACATCAATGTCTTCAAAGGCAATTTTTTTTAAAAAGGTGGAGGGGGACAAACTTTAAAAGAAATAATTTCCTTTCCCCATGTCCCTTTACCTGATTGGAGTCAGAGCTCTCATTATTTCATTAGCTGGTCTCATTCCCTTGATAGCAACAGGATTCATGAGCATTTGATTTAAGCTGCAATTAAAAGCCCCAATCACAGAAATACATTTTCAGAAGATAATTGGGTGCATCATGCCAGCTTGTTGGCCTGTTAGCTGGCTCTAATTGTTGGCCAGTAAATTAAAAGCAAGTACAAGTAAATAGTTCATCCAAAGACACATCAAAGAGAAGGGAAGGAATTCATGTTCTCATTGATCAAGGACTTGCCCTCTGCCCTGACCAGGACTTTTGCCTTTGGTCAGAACTACAAATCCATCACTCTGGTCTAAGAAATCTATGAGAGTGGCAGGGCATTGTCACTGCTTTACATTATATTATAAGGAGCTCTTAAGAGAATGATTTCCATCTTGTTTTTTTCCTTCAACACCCTGCTTTTTTTTTCCTTGTACCGAAAATAAGCCATACAGAAGTCTTTATTTTTCCATCTTTCTCCCCACCATCCTCTCATATAAGCCCATAGTAGTAGCTTGAGATAAAGAAAAGTTGTTTTTTTTTTTTCCTGGAGGAATGGCAGAGTGGTCAAAATATAGAATAGGTTGCCTCTGCAGGTTGAGTTGAGTTCCCCTTTCTTGGGGACTGGTACCTTGGGTTTTACCTTAGGCAGTAGAGAAACATCAAGCATTGGATGTGGGAATTATAATATATCAAAGGAAGGTAACTAATCATTACCATTCTCCTAGAAAAATTGCACCCTGGTTTTCCTTTAGGAAAGCTCCTGCTCCCCTCTCAGCCTATAGAGGGTGGTAGTTATGGTAGATCCCACTACTGTTTGCAAGTACTCACTCACCTTTCTCTCCATGGGAAGAACGTACCTCCAAGTCCCTATGATACCGTCTTAGCCATGTGACTGACTTTGGTCAAATATAAATGATCATGACATACCACATCTGAATGGAAGCTTCAAATTGATTGTATGGTTCAGCTCAGTTTTCTGCTCTTCCCCTCTGCCTCAAAAATGATCTTATGCACACAGGGGCTGTCCCTGCAGCCTGAGTGAAAAGACACATGGAGAGAACCCAGAAGGACCTAGAAGAACTACACAGCAGATGCAGCCAACCCACAGCCACCAACATTAACAAGAGAGGGATATACTTAGCAAAGCCAGTGAGGTGTGGTACATCCTCTCCTCAGAGAAGTCTAGAGTTCTAGGAAAGAAAGAGAAAACCTTCCTCACAGGATATGAAACTGGTTTGGGCAAGATGGAGTTACTGCTCCTTTCTTGCCACAAAAAAGCTAGGAAATAAGGCCCAGATGTCTAGGAAAACTAGCCTAAGATACAGAGAGGCCAGGCATTATGGCATCACTTGAGCTTGGACCAAACTACATTGAGAGCAGATGGATCCTCCCCTGGACATTTCAGTTATGAGAGCCAGATTCCTCTTTGCTCAAGTTTGTTTGCATTGGCTTTTCTGTCACTTGCAAATAAAAGAATTCTCATTGAAACAGATTCCAAATCTGAAGTTCTTTTTCTCCCAGATCTTCCCCATTACTCCCTCAAGAGATGAAGGAGGCCAGATATCAGGAGCAAAGGTGTTGTTGCTTTTTAGACAGAAAAGCTCCTGAGGACCTGGAAACTTACAAGACTTAGAATAAGCCCTGCCTTGGAGCTGTCTACTGGCCAGAATGGATTCTGGAAGACTGAGCTGGAGAAAAGACTTTACAAAAGCCCAGAGGGGGCTTGATATTTCACCTGTAGCCTTGGAATGGCATGCTGAAGCCTTCTCCTCAGCCAACATCATAAATCATCGTAGCAACCAACATTAGCCAGTAAGAGACTAGCTAGGTCTATGCTAGACTTTTATTTCTAAAAGCATCGATGACAATTTGATTTAGATGATTAATTTCTTCACCAATAGCCATTTCTTCCTGATTTAAGTCAGAAACTAAATAATACAAACTGACTAAAATATCATTGCAGAATCAATAAAACATCCTCAACAGATAATTATAGCATTAATGCACTTATTCTCTGGTTGGTGCATCAATCATAGTTAATGGGGATAAGTTGAAATGATTTTAATTAAAGGCATTTAGGTTCTGTTGCCCTGAGTCATAGAATGCCAAAGCATAGGGCCCTAAGAACTCAGAGACCAAGAGTTTGCATACCCAAGGTTAGCTGAAACCGCTGGATCTTTATAAGTGCTTCTCAGACCACTGTAGGAAATAGTGGGGGATGGGGGGCTGCATATCAGGAGCACCAGGTTTTCCAGTCTCATTTCAAACAGAACACGTCTGAATATGAATTGATTTTAAAATGGGTTAGGCTACAATAGGAATAAAAAGAGGATAAAGAGGGGAACGAATAACAGAGAAAGAAGATAAGTTTAAAAACCATGAATATAATAAAATTTTCTCATTCTTCTAATGGGGAAACTGAGGCTCAGAAGGTAGGAAAGATTTGCCCCATGTTAAACAGATGCTCTACAATAGGGCCTATATTGAAATCCAGACATTCTGACTCTCAGGCAAGTGTTTTCTCATTGCATCAGCTTTACACATTTTAGATATTAAAAATTAAGATTTACTTCATGGTGGCAAGGAAAATTTGAGGCAGTCTGTCCAAAAAACAACATGACAAAGGACTCCTACTCTTGGTCTCTACTTCTAACCATCTCCACATGCCATTCATTAACTGTGGCCCAGGAGTTCATCCAAAATATTCAATTCAAGACTTTCCATGTGAGCTAGAGACCATACCAAACAATTATTGGTGGGGAAAGCTCCAGCCTACATTGGTGATTGATTTTGTTTTTAGCCATGTTTCATTTGTTAATATACCAATTACTAAGGATGAAACACACAAAACTTTCAGAAGAATATAGCACAGTAGCCATGCCTTCATAGTCTAGGAAATAAGGTGAAATCAATAGACCAACCATCACAATATAGGGTTCAACTGTGTTACTCACCTGTCAGAATGTAAGCACTATGAGGCAAGGATGGCCTCCTTAACCAAATTCTTTTTTTATTAATATTTTTATTAATTAATTAATTTATTTTAATTTAATTTTTTTTACAAATAGTTTATTGTCAAGTTGGTTTCCATATAACACTCAGTGCTCATCCCCACAAGTGCCCTCCTCCATGCCCATCTCCCCCCTCCCCTCCTCCCACATCCATCAGTCCTCAGTTTGTTCTCAGCATTCAAGAGTCTCTCATGGTTTGCCTCTCTCCCTTTCCCCCACCATTTTCCCCCTTCTTCTCCCCCATGGTCCTCCATTAAGTTCCTCCTAATCCTCCTATACGTGCAAACATATGGTATTTGTCCTTCTCTGCCTGACTTATTTCGCTCAGCATAACACCCTCAAGGTCCATCCATGTTGCTACACATGGCCAGATTTCATTGTTTCTCATTGCCATGTAGTATTCCATGGTATAGATAAACCACATCTTCTTGATCCATTTGTCTGTTGATGGACATTTAGGCTCTTTCCATGTTTAATCTATTGTTAAGAGTGCTATGATGAACATTGGGGTACATGTGCTCCTATGCATCAGCAATACTGTATCCCTTGGGTAAATTCCTAGCAGTGCTATTGCTGGGTCATAGGGGAGTTCTATTGTTAATATTTTGAGGAAACTCCACACTGTTTTCCAGAGGGGCTGTACCAGTTTACATTCCCATTAATGAAATTCTTAATACCCTTACAATTTCTTAGGAGCTCAGAGGAGGAAGTGATCAGTTCTAGACAGAGACCCAGGAAAATTTTATGGAAGAAGTGGAAACTAATCTATGTGTTAACAAATGGCTAGAATCTGGACTTAAGGATATAGAAAGGGACATTCCAAGGAAAGCAGGTAGAATGAGTAAAAGTATGATAAGGAGAAGCCATGGGCACATATAAAAGGCAAGTTCAATTAGGTTGGAGCATGTTCTATATAAAAGAAGCATGAGGAAATGTGTCCAGGAAAAGGATCAGGGCCAGGTATATGGATACAACAGAGCGCTGGTGAAATGACCTGGTTAAAGCTCAGTTTTGGACAAGCTTTCTCCCAGGCCCAGGTTAGATGTCAGAAAGTAGAGGTGGGGTGACAGAGGAAGACAAAACCTTAAAGGCCAAGTATAGGCCTCCATGACAAATAGATCAGAGTTAGATTCTGGACCCACATCCTAGACAACATACCATAGCTGATGCCATTGCTTAAGCAAGTAAATTGGTCAGTTTCCCTCCTTACTAACCTAGTCTGACTCTCTTGGCTTAAAAATGACTTTAGATTTGACTGTAATAACCATGTATTGACAGCTGAATTTCCATCATCATGCAGCAAACAGCTTCTACTTGCTTAACCATGAATCCAAATGCTGATTCTATTGACAATACCTCTCACCCCAAAGGACCCACATTTTCCAGGCCTAGATACAAGCATGTATTCAGACACCTGGATCCTTTGGAAATCTCCTCAGTTGAAAACCCATAAATGTTTTAAATTCCTAGTTTCCTATTAGAGAATGAATACAGCCTAAATTTTAGCAAATACATTGAGACCACATATACTGTAAAAAACAAAGAGACAAATAAACAAACCAAAGAAGAACAACAGGAAACACACAAAACAAAAACAAAAAACAACTTTTACCTCTGCAGAGGTGTTTTTGACAATCAATTTTAAAATAATTGGTAGCTAAGCCCATTATTTCTGGAGACTTAAAATCCATGACTGTATTTAGTGGTCCTGGTCACTACACTGATTACATTGCCCTTGAGTTTAGACTATACCCAATTGATTACAACTAATGCAGTACTGGCAGAAGGACATAGGAATGAGAAAATGGAGATGGGACAAAAGCCTTTTTTTTTTTTTCAGAGAAATAATTTAGAATTTATTTCCAAATTTTATTTCTTTTTTTAAAAAATATAATTTATTGTCAAACTGGCTAATATAACATGTGTAAAGTGTGCTCTTGGTTTCTGGGGTAGATTACCATGGTTCATCGCTTACACACAACACCCAATACTGATCCCAACAAGTGTCCTCCTCAATGCTCATCACCCATTTCCCTCTCTCCCTCACCCCCATCCACAATCAGTTTGTTCTCTGTATTTAAGAGTCTCTTATGGTTTGCTTCCTTCCCTCTCTGTTTGTAACTATTTTCCCCCTTCCTTTCCTCCATGATCTTCTGTTAAGTTTATCAAGATCCACATATGAGTGAAAACATATGACATCTGTCCTTCTCTGACTGACTTATTTAACTCAGAATAATACCTTCCAGTTCCATCCATGTTGCTGCAAATGGCATGATTTCATTCTCTCTCATTGCTAGACAAAAGCCTTTTTGAGATGACTTTAAGAAAACTGGCTATCAGGCTGACGGAAGAAAATCATGAAGCTAAGGGATCTAAACTTCAGTTGAAGTTTATAAAAAGCTTTGTTGTATAAGCAAGTCTAGTTGAGACCAGCTTGGCCAAGCCCAGCTCAGCACAACTGCCAACAAACTCTGTGAAGTTCTAGATTCACCCTGTGTATGGAGGGTCTGAAATACCCCTCTGTTGACTGATTGCACTGAGATTCTTGCTTCTTTCCTCTCTTAGTATTGATAATCTTTGTAATGTGACTTTACGATTTTTCTCATTAAGAGGTGAAGTCTGTTTCTTCATCCCTTAAATCTTAACTGGCCTTGTGACAAAGGGCAAAGCCAGCAAGGTGTCGAGGACTCCAAATTTAAGGAGGCACTCCCTGTCAGGGCCATGCAAATGTAGGCATCACCTAGAGTGAGTGCTTCTTTAAAAGTTATGTCCCAGGTGCCTCACTTCCCTCACCCTGGTCTCAGTCCTAGTTGACACTTGCTTTGGCCAATAGAATGTGGCAGAAGTGACATCATGCCAATTATGGGCCTTGGCCTCAACCTGGAAACTGCCATTGCCACAAGAGGAAGCCTGGGCCAGTCTGCTCTGCTTTCATCCTGGGAGAGTGAGAGGCCACATATAATTGAAACACACTATCTCAGCTGAGGTTATCCTGAACTGGCCAGGCCCCAACTGTTACACTGGCTGACCATAAAGCATGAACAAGCCCAATGGAGATCTAGCCCAGCAGAACTGCTAATAGACCTACAGACTCATGTGAAATAATAAATGGTCATCATTTCAAGGTGTTTTATGGTGGTTTGCTCTTCGGTGGTAGATAACTAATGCACACCTTCTTATCTTTCCATTCGTTACACCATAGGTGTTTTCTTCTAAGGAGCTAGTGAAAACTTAATAAGTAAATGACTCTGGAT
This sequence comes from Hyaena hyaena, assembly GCF_003009895.1. NCBI lineage: Eukaryota > Metazoa > Chordata > Mammalia > Carnivora > Hyaenidae > Hyaena > Hyaena hyaena. Next base: position 6,269,072 of record NW_024080639.1, read on the forward strand.
TCAATGGTATATATCAAGACAGATTTAGCAGAGACTGGAGTTCCCAGGGTTTCAAGTAAGAGAGTTCTTCCGGCTCTAACTTGCCAGTAATGTCAAACAAATCTCTTTCCATCTCTGGGACTTGAAACGCTCTTCTTAAAAATGAACAGTTTACTCCATAGCAGTGGCAGCTGGGTTTCTTTGCTCATGACAGTTCTAGTTGGAGATGGCTGCCCAGCATGCAGAATTGAAGGTTTCTGAGGCTCAACAACAAAAATTGCTCTTATTGATTAGTGATGTCCACCATGATCAAAGACGAAGACAAAGGTGGGGTGAGATGGATGGGCAGTACACATGCTCCACAGCTGTAAAACTAGTCTAGTTCTACGCTAAGATCCCTCAGTGCTATAAATCTCTCATGCTCCGTTTAGAGGGGCTAATCCCACCAGACCAAACTAAGCTCCAAAGACCTCTTGCTACCAAAGATAGTCTTCCTTTATTTTTTGCCTTCTGCCCTTCAGCCTTAATCTAGCAGTTCTTTTAAGTTGTAGAAACAAGGACACAAAGCCTGAGACAGGCTAGGTTGCTGTCCTGGGACAGTGGACAATGTAGAGGTTCTGGACAGTTTTCATCCAGTTTGATTCACCCCACCCAGTTGGCCTAATTGTGTTGTCTTTAGAACTGGAAGGTATAGTGCTAAGCAGAAACACAACTCTGATTGCTGTGCGTTCAAATTTGGAGTGTGTGTGTGGGTGGGGGGGACTTATTTCTATAATCATTATAGAAATATACTTTCAAGAATACCTCTTATGTGAAGCACAGAACAGTCACATTAACAAGGTCATAGGTAGAGCCCTTGGAGTGACAGTCCTCTCAACTGACATCCTTACACTGGCTTTGGACCACCTCCCTTGCCAACCCTCACCCAGACTCATTCACACCCTCTTGCTCAGTTGGACAGTGAATCTCCACTTGTGTAAAGACTCAAGGCTTTAGGTCTTAAGTTCTGGATGGCCTCATTCACTAGAGAAGCTTAAAAATAGTCTTTTGCATATGGAAATCACTTCACAGCTTACAAATTGCTTTCACAACCTTAATTTCATTTGAGCCTCAAAACAGCCCTGTGATGAGAAAACTGAGGTCCAGACAGGTTAGGTGATAAGTCTAAGGGCAAGCAGAAGGTAAGAGGAAGAGCTAGGACCAGAATGCAGGTCTACTCACTAAGATCTTGTCCTCTGCACAGCACAGAACATCCTTTTCTTATCCACCACCACCCACTGTAGATAGATGACCACAACGAACAACATTGCCACACCACCTCCTGCTCCACTAACAACCAGGAAAGCATACTTGTCAGCTCTCTATAACTTTGGTTCACCCGTCTCCACCACTTACCAAGCCAAGTGAGTTCCACAAATCTACAAGTGGAGCAGGTCTAGCTAAATTTCTTTTGACACAGGGGAGGCAGTACCGGACAATGATATGAGCATAAGATTTCGAACCAGGCAGACTTGAGCACATACCTTCCTACCACTTCCTGATGGGTAATGTGAGCAAGTCACTTAACTTCTCTGACTCAGTGTTCTTTTCCATAAGATGGGAATAATAATCCCCACATCATAAGGTTTCTGCAAGAGATAAATAATACATCTATGAACAGAATAATGGGCTTAAAGGAGTCTAACACAGTGGCTGGTACATAGTGAACACAACAATGGTAGTAGTAGTCACTAAATAATAGCAATAAGAACAATAAGGGCTGGAAGCCAAATAATCAGGGGCTTACCTGGTACCTCTGGAGGCCTGAGCAGCTCTTTCCTGGTGTGTGCCCACTCTCTAAAGGTCTTTCCAATTGTGGGAGCACCAGAGCACACACCCAACAAACATCCCCTTGCTCCATTTATCAGGCCTAATAAGAACTACATCAATACTGGATTTATTGGGTATAGGATCCAGGAAATACACTGGGGGAGGAAGGGTGGGTTGTCTAATCAGGTGTGTGATTATTCATGCTAATGACATTTATTATACTACAAGTAAAACTAATTTACAATAATTTAATCATCAACAAACAACTATGTGGGGAGAAGAAGCTGAGTTGTCGGATTTTCAAATATGGGCTCTTGGCTAACAGTTCCAGTGTGACCCTGAGCTTGTGTCATTCTGGGGGGAATGATTGGAGCCAAGTCTCACTGCAAGAAAGATGAGTAACATTTGCAGAGATGCTCTAGAATTAACAAGTGCCTACATATACGGAATCTTATTCGACTCCTGGGACAACCTTCCATAGTAATGCATTTTTTCATGTGATTTAAGATGACAAACTGAGGTGAGCTGAGAAGGTGTGCTAGGTAGCTCAAAACCAGGACTTCTAATTCCAGATCTAGTGCCCTTCTTTCTAAGCCAGTGAAGCTCATTCAGAGGTGTGCATCAGAAGCTCTTGTGACATCTTACAAAGAAATACAAAGCTGAGCACCGGCATATTGTTATTAGATTCAGGAATGCTGGGATGAAGGACAGGAAGCTGATTCAGACACATGCTCCAAAGTGAAAAGAGAGGAGACAGCCCAGGATGGTTGGAAGGCATAGATTAGAATCTTCTCTACGTGTATTTAAAGCTTGACTCCATCCTTTTACCGACTATGTGACCTGGGTCAAGTTACTTAATCTCTCAGGACCTCAGTTTTTTCATTGCCCCTAAAAATGGGGATAATAATATCCACATCTTGAGAAAATATAACTCACAAGAAAATGTATGAAAGCAAATGAGGAAGCAGGACTTAAACCCTAATAGCAGAGTGCATAAATATTAGTTACCCTCTGCTTCCTTGGATAACAGATATTTGAAACAAGAAGTCGAGGATGTGATAGATATTTCTTTGTTACCAATAGCTATTGTTTTTCTGAATCAAAACCTATTGTAAAATGTTTTTAATTTAATGCTTTAAGAGAAAAAAAAGTACAGAACAGCCTGCTCCCCAAGAACTGAGCACTCAGCTTTTCCTGCCAAAAGATCAGACACAGGGCCCAGGCGGTTCTCTTAACACCCAATTACTGCAGCAGCTGTCCCCGCAGCTTAGATGGTCCTGCCCAGCACAGACTCCTCCTGAGCCAGGAGGAGGGCTCCAGTACTGTTTTCATTTTTGCTATTTGAGAAAAGCAAAAGGGTCAAATAAATGGGACTCTCCTTCTACTTAGGAATCCCCAGGAAAAGAGAATCGGTGATTCTCTTATATTTGGGGCAAATGGCAGATATTCCAAGCCTCTGGTCCCTTGGGGCTCAGGAAAAGCCCTTGTGATGAATCCTCAGCCTTGATCCAACTTGCTGAGGTTCCTGCTGTCTCCACCCCTGGTTCTCCCTCCCCGGGTGATGATCTAGGTACGCCTGTTGGTCACAGTCCAGGCAGCGCTCACAGCAGTGATGGTGGAGACTCGCCCCAAGAAGGCCTTGGCAGCCATGGCTCCTCGAACACAGACGTGGGGACTTCTCCCCTTTCTAAACAAAGCCAATCTGACCTCTTAGCCCAAGTCTCTGTTGTCCTTATCCCCTGGACAGAGCAGTTCTCCAGATGGAAGGAGATGCTTAGAGAGAACCAGTCCAAAACCCCAGGAGCCCATGACTCAGCCCTCCCCTGCCCTCTCAGAGCAGGTCAGAGAACCTCAGTACCAAATCTTAGGTGCTCTCATTTGGCTCTGGAGGAAAAAAAAAAAAAAAAAAAAAGCTGGCTTTGGCCAGCCTTGGGAATGCTTCAGCTGTCAAAGCAAGAAGCTTAATGAGCTGGTGATGGAGAGAAAAGTGCCCCATCTTTTTAAACCCGAGCTTAATCCTGGTTGCCTAATTGTACCCAGTTGTCCCAAGACTCTGTCCTAGCCTGGTCTCGAGTGTCCAGTGAGAGGACCTGACCAGCTGGCCATACAAACAAAGTGCGTGGAAGGCCAATTACAGGCCAAATTAGACCCCAGACTCAACACAGAGAAACCCATGTCAGCTGGCTAGGTGGCCCACATATGCTGGCCCGAAACCCAGAAGTCCCACAAGAGAAGCAGGCCAGTGATGTTGGGCTGGAAGAAGCGCATTGCATTAAAAAAAAATCTGCTGTTTTACCTAATTATGTAATTCTGAGTAGTTAAAAACATTTTTTCTGAAGATTTCCTCTAAAAAAATTTCGATTTCTGGTTTCTCTTATAAAATATAATTATAATAGGCCCCTGTTCTGTGTTTGTGGTCTGCTAGAAGTCAGTAGCAGATGCCCCCGTGAAGGTGGTGTGTGAGCGCTAGCTCATCCCTGTCCCCACCACTCCCTACAGCCCCTCGATACCTGGGCATTTTGTATTTATCACACTTTGTTTTTTAATTTGAGAGAGAGAGAGAAAGAGAGAGAGAGAGAGAGAGAGAGAGCGTGCAAGTGGGGGAGGGGCAGAGACAGAGAGAATCTTAAGCAGGCTCTATGCTCAGCATGGAGTCAGATGTAGGGCTCGATTCCACGACCTTGGGATCACAATCTGAGCCAAAACCAAGTGTCAGATGCTCAACCGACTGAGCCATCCAGGCACCCCAAGTGTTCATCACTGTTGATGACTGTTTCCTGATTTGAGCTTTCAGGCTTTTTTTTTTTTTTTGGTCTGTACAATGGCAGGGTTAGCCAGAATGGACCCTCTAGTCCTTAAGAACCCCTAGCTAATCCCACAACCCCTCAGAAGGCTGTAGGTCTGGGATCAGAGATACTGGGACAGTTAAGTAAATTACAAGCTATTCACTCCAGAGGTATGTAGAGAGAGGCGCATGTCCTCCTCCCTGGGGCATACAGCCATCCTCAGAGCCCACCCAGCACTGCCCGCTGGCCTCCCTCACCATCCAGCAGGGCAGCCATTGTCACAAACAGCTCCAACCTGGGGAACCTGACACACTGCGACACTCAGAGAGGCTGTTACTTCTTCACACTCCACTCTCTCCAGCAGTACTGCCCCCCAATCCTTTCTCACGGCCAGATTTAATAAAGGACAGCCAAGAAGAAATATGGCAGGACTCCAAAGGGAAAGGGTTTGAGGATGGGCCAGTGGGGTGCTTGCCGGGAGCTCGTTAGGGCAAGAATGCCCAGCCAGGACAAGGTGCACTCCTGCCTGCCTCTAATTGCACACCCCATTTTGCCCCCTCCACTCAGCCAACCTGCAGAGTGTCCCGACGTTTAAAGATTACCAAGGCAAGTTTGTAACGAAGCCTCTCCCTCTTTGTCTGTCCTTGCACCAACAGCAGCAGAAGGGATACTAATTAGAGGGTGAATTATTAGCTTCCCATGGTGCACTGCAGGGACATTAAAAATGAGGGGGCTTTGCTGCTTGCCTTTTAGATGGTTAGTCTTGGTTTAATATATTCGTGTTTCTAGGTGAGCAGCAGGGGACAGTTTTTATGATTATAATTGTTGCATAATTACTGGCCTAAGGTTGCCTATTGTTAAATAAAAATGCTGAGATACTAATGTTTTATTGAACAGTACAAGGAGATAAAATTGTAATACCTTTTCCCAAGCAATCGAAGCTGCTCATTTGCAGCCTAGTGACAACCCTTAGTTTTCTTCTGGAAGAGGTAGATGGGTTCTTCTTAGCCCGGAAGTCAAATGTGAAATATTTGCTTGGGGGGAAAAAGGAGCAGAGAAAGAAAAGAGAAGCCAGGGAGCTCCTGCATGCACCTTCACAATCTCTGCATGTTGTGGGGAAGCAGAGGGGTTAAGACCTGGGTCAACACACATGCACTCAACATGAAGGCCAATCCTCAGCCAGCTGCTTCTTGGGAAACAGAATGCCACAACGTCTTTCCAATGAAGGACATCCCTTCCTGCAAAAGAAGCCAGAGGGACATTGAGGCAGAGACACCAAGACTGCCAAGTTAGAAATGTGGCCACCATTAGGTGGACCAATGGCGTTCAAAATTTTTCCCCTGGGCAACTCTTAAACACTCAATCCTTTTAGTCCCTAGGAAGTTACCTAGAATTAGACAAGTGATACACCTTTAATATTTCCCAAATCCACTGCTTTCTCCTTATCCCTCAACTCATTCCACCCCAAGCAGCCATCCCCGAGACCTCGCACGTTCTCTCTGCCTGTCAGTCTCCTACCTGAAACCCATCTTCCCATTCTGCCAAGGTTTATGCAGCCAGGCAAAGGATGATTCCTACTAGGAGTTGACCAAATTGAGGGGGGGGGGGGGATGGAAAGATGGAAAGATGCATCTGAGTCAGGTCTGCTGCCTCGTGAGGACAGAGAAGTGTAAAGAAGGGTGGGAAATGCATTTAGTTTGGGCAAAAAATAAACACCTGATTCATTTGGTCTGGTTCCTCATGTGCTTCATCCCTCAGAAAGATGACATGAAATACATCACTGATATTTTTAACATTTTTAAGTTCTTTTTAAAAGTTATTTCAAAAGAGAAAGAGAGAGCATGAGAAAGAAAGGGGCAGAGAGAGGGAGACTTCCAAGCAGGCTCTACACATAGTCAGTGCAGAACTTGATGCGGGATTTGAACCCATGGAGCCATGAGATCACAACCTGAGCCGAAACCAAGAATCAGACACTCAGCCAATTGAGCCACCCAGCACCCCCAACAGATCACTGATTTTACTGCTCATTCAGGTGTGTACAGCTAGGAAGATGGAGGCAGAGAATGAGCAGAGCAAACCTGAATTTCAGAAAGTCAGAGTGAGTGGCAGCTCCTTCCCCAGAAGACCCTTGAGGCTTCCCTAGACCTGGCTCAGCAGAGGTTCCTAGTTCTTGGCCAAGACTTTCATAGCAAGCGTAAAATAAAAAACAATTTTCCTCTCTACAGGTTTCCACATGGTTCTTCCAGAGCTAACCTCAGTCTTGTGAAAAGAGATATGGGCTAGGAGTCAGTTAGCCTGAGTTTTGTTCTTGGCTCAGCCATGCCCCTGCAGTTCTTAGACAAGTCACTTCAACTCCTATGTTTGGAGCAGAAATCACATCACCACTCTGCCTACCTCACACAATTCATGTGAGGTCTGAGTGGCATTCAAAGAGCCAAAAATGGTCAGTCAGTCAGAAAGATTTCATCTGGTCCAAGTTCTTTCCAAATTCAGGAAATGAATTTGGAAATGCTTTCAAGAACATTCCTGACAGAGGTTCATCCTCCCTCTGCTCGGAAAGGAAGACTCCTGAGAGCTCGGAGAAATTCCTCCTTTTGCTTGACAACTCTGATTTTGCTTCCTCATGTGAGCTGAGACCTGCCCAGCCCTGGTCTGGGCTGCCCTGAGCTGTATCTCCTCCATAGAGTGCCCCCACAGGTATCCAAAACAGTGATTTTTCTGTCCTTGGTCTGTTCTTCTCCAGGACAGCTATCCCAGATTTCTCAGCCATTCTTTGTGCTTCAAATCCTTTATTATCTTCCTCCTACACTAGAAAAGAAAACAACTCCATATGCAACCTGACTGGTCTGGAACACAATGACCTCCCTCAGTCTAGTTACTATATACTCCTGTTAATGCAGCCTACAACTGTGTGAGCTTTTTAGCAGGCACGTCACACAATTGGCTCATATTGAGCCTATGCTAAACTAAATCCTCTGGATCTTTCTTACATAAATGGCTTTCATTTGGAAATGAAAGGTCTCACCCTTCCTTTACACATACAATTGATTATTTTAAAACTAAATGTACGATTTTATATTTCTTTCTGTTCTGTTTCAATATGTTGGTTTACACGTCTCTTTCAAAGCCGTGATAAATGATAAATTTCAACTCTGTCACCCCAGTTTGAATTGGAAAGCTCTGCTTTGCACCTTTGTATCATCTGTGGATTTGTTAAGCAAACCTTCACTTTCTTTGATGAAAAGTGTTAACAGTAGCGATCCCTGGAGAATCTATTGTATCAGAGTAAAGGAAGTTATCAAGAAATAAAATAAGTTAAATTAGTAAACTGAGGGGAAAGTGTACAGGTCAAGAAAACCTTGAGTATAAAAATAAACATAAAAGGGGAGGAAATGCCTACTGTTTACCAATAATGAGGGTATTGAAGACCCAGGGATCATAGTTGGATATGATCAAGTAAAGTTAAGGTTCTAAGCCACTCTTAGATCACTCAGTTTCCTGGAAATAGGGTCCCTGGTTTATGACGAAGATGTAACAAGGAAACAAAATACATGCAAATAAAAGAAGAGATTGGGATGATGCAGTGCATAATCTAATTCACTTTGTCTTGGTGAATTCAACTCCCTCAAGTCATAAAGAGAAACATAAGTTATTTGCAAAAGAGTTAAAATGAGCCTGCATCCTGCAGAGCCTCCAGACTTGTGGTTTTCCCCAGGGATTTAGCTGTAACCTGTACCAATAAATTAAGGAGATGCAGTTCCACTGGCACCTGGGTGGCTCAGCCAGTTAAGTCTGACTCTTGGTTTTGGCTCAGGTCATGATCTCACAGTTTGTGAGTTTGAGCCTGGCATCAGACTCTGATGCTGAAAGCATGGAGCCTGCTTGGGATTCTCTCTCCCTCTCTTTCTGTCTTTCTCTCTCTGCCCCTCTGTCACACATTCTCGCTTCCTCTCTCTCAAAAATAAATAAATAAACTAAAAAAAAAGAGGAAGAAGATGCACATCTACATCTTCTGCCCTTCAGCATAGTTGCTAGAAGGATCTTGGGCCAGGCAATAATAGAGCTATCTTCTCTGTAAGATGTTTGAAGTTATTACTTATATTGTTCTCCCTGTCTTCAATATTGTTTCAAGGGTATAGAAACCTTTCAAGTGGGAAAGCACAGGAAAAATCCAGTGCATTCACTTCTTAAAGCTGCTGTTAAAAAAAAAAGTTATCACAAACTTGGCAGCTTAACACAGCAGTAATTTATTCTCTTATAGATCTGGAGGCCAAATATCGAAAATTAGTTTCACTAGGCCAAAATCAGAGTGGTAGCAGGTTCACACTCCCTCTAAAGTCTCCAGAGAAGAATTTGTTCTTTACCTTTTCCAGCTTCTGGTGGCTGTCTGCATTCCTTGGCTTGTGGCCACATCTCTCCAACCTCTGCCTCCATCATCACAGTTCATCCTTTTCTGTCTGTGTCAAATCTCCCTCTGCCACTTACTATACTTATGATTGGATTTAGGGTCTACCTAGATAATCCAGCATCATCTCCCCATGCCAAGACCCTTAATTTAGTCACATCTGCAAAGATGACTTTTTCTTGGAGAATAATATTTACAGGTTCCAAGGATTGGGTCCTGATATCTTTAAGTGGCCATTTTTCAGCCTGCTATACCCAGAGTCAATAAAAAAAAAAGTGTTGACCAGGACAAAGTTAGAAATGGAACTCCACCTGGACTATGATCTACCATCCTGAAATAGTCACTCCTTAGTCAGTATCCTGGGAAAATCAAACATCTATCTTTCAATAGCATTTGGGAAAGCACCCCATAAATGTATTAAATGTATAAAACCACTCAGGAAATGTATGAAATGTTATTACTGGTTCTCCAAGAAGAAAGAACCCAGGGTCCACACATGAAAAAATAAAATTGTTTAAATCCCCCAAAGGGTGTTATTCTTAGGACACACCTTCCTGAAGATAATTGAATTCTGGGTCCCATCAACATAGAAACAGGCAGGCATGAGTGCTGCAGGTAGGATTCCCCAGGAAGCAAACTCTGATATGGAGTTTGGCATGCAGGATGTTGATGAAGGAGCATCCTTGGGACCAGCACTAGTGAAAGAGAGAGGGAGGAAGCAGGAATGGGCACAGGAATAAACTGAGCTGTAGTGTAGCCTCAACAACAGTATTAGCCAAGTCTACATATTCAGATGCTCTGGCGCTGAAACGATTTTCAGAGTTGTCCTAATTTGGGGCAAGATGACCATGACTTTACATTCCCAGATCAAATAAGTCATTGGGCCTGAGTCAACCAGAAAGAGGTGTGACCTTGGCAAGGCAGCTAAGATAGTCCCTGAAAAAGCTGATCTCTGGAGGCCATCTGCTGACCACATTCCCAGAAACTGGGCAACAAGTCCTTCCCTGAAAGGGCATCTGGGCCATACATCACTTTCCATTGTTTCAGAAGAATACATTCTCTGCCATCACTGAACACTGAGGCATCATAATGGAGTGATCATAGGGCACATAAAACTTCCAGGGTAGAATATAGATGGCTACAAAGTATTGTGTGTTGTGGTTTTTTTTTTGTTGTTTTTTTTTTTGTTTTTTTTTTTTTTTGGTGTGGGGGGAGGACTTTATTGAGAGTTGTGTTTATTTGACTGCTTTTCATTTAAGGTGCTTTCAAGAAACTTGCCAACTAAATTCAGTTTCCTTCAAAAAAAGAAATACCAGGAACAAGATAAAGTTGTCCACTGTCACCACTTCTATTCATCATTATGCTGAAGGGACTAGCCAAGGCAATTTGGCTACAAAATGAAATAAAATGTATCTGGATTTGAAAGGAAGAAGTAAAACTATTTCTATATCTAGATGACATGACCTTGTATATAGAAAATCCTAAGGAATCCACACACACACACAAAAAAAACCTACTAGAATTAATAACAAGTTCATTGAGGCTGCAGGATACAAGATCAATATACTAAAGCCAATTGTATTTCTCTACACTGCAAATACAATGGACCATCTGAAAATTAAATTAAGAAAAACAATTTCATTTATGATAGCATTAAAAAAATAAAATAATTTAGAATAAAATTAGTAGGGACGCCTGGGTGGCTCAGTCGGTTAAGCATCCGACTTCAGCTCAGGTCATGATCTCACGGTTTGTGGATTCGAGCCCCGTGTCGGGCTCTGTGCTGACAGCCAGCTCAGAGCCTGGATCCTGTCTTCAGATTCTGTGTCTCCCTCTCTCTCTGCACCTCCCCTGTTCACGCTGTCTCTCTCTCTTTCTCTCTCAGAAATAAATTTAAAAAAAATTTTTAAAAACTTTCTAAAAAAAAGAATAAACATAGTAAAAGGAATACAAAATTTATACTCTGAAAACTACAAAACGTTGTTGAAAAAATTTAAAGAAGACCTAAGTAAGTGGAACAACATCCTCTGCTCATGAATCAGAAGACAATATTAAGATGTTAAGATTGTCCAATTAAATCTACAGATTCAATACAATCTTCATCAAAATTCCAAGGGCCTTTTTTTGTAGAAATGGAAAAGCCAACTCTCACATTCATATGGAATTACAAGGGGCTCCAAATAGCCAAAACAATCTTGAAAAAGAATAAACTTGGAGGACACACACTCCTGATTTCAAAACTTACTACAAAGCTGCAATAATCAAAACAGTATGGCACTAACATAAGAATAGACATATAGACCAATGGAATAGAATTGAGAGTCATATTGAATTCTCATATAGAATTCATATACATAGAATTGAGAGAACCCACACATCTATGGCCAAATGATTTTTAACAAGGGGGCCGAGACCATTGAGTGAGGAAAAAAGCCTCCAACAGATGATGCTGGGACAACCGTATATCCACATGCAAAAGAATGAGGTTAAACCTGAGGCCGACTTTGGCTCAGGACATGATCTAATGGTTCATGAGTTCGAGCAACCTGCATGGTCTCTGTGCTAACAGCTTGGAACCTGGAGCCTGCTTCTGATTCTGTGTCTCCCACTCTCTCTGCCCCTCCCCTACTCACACTCTGTCTTTCTGTATCTCTCCAAAATAAATAAACATAAAAAAAGAATGAGGTTAAACCCTTAGATCACTACTTATTCAAAAGTTAACTCAAAATGGATCAAGACCTAAATAGAAGAGTTCAACTATAAAAGTCTTAGAAGAAAGCATAGGTATAAATTATAGTGACCTCAGATTAGGCAGTGATTTTTTTATATGGCAATAAAAATGTAAGCAAAATAGATAAGTTGGACTTCTCCAAAATGAAAAGCTTTTGTGCTTTCTGAGGACACAACTAAGAAAGTGGAAGGAACCCATGGAATGAGAGAAAATGTTTAAAAATCATATAGTTGGTAAGGAAATTGTGTCTAGAATATACAAAGAACTATTACTACTTCAAAAAAGGACAAACAACCCAATTAAAAATGGAATCTGAATAGACATTTCTCCAAATAAAATATACAAATGACCAAAAGTCACATGAAAATATGCTCAACTTCACTATCCATTGGAGAAATGCAAATCAAAACTACAACCAGATACTTCACATCCACTAGAAAGGCTGTAATAAAAAAAAATAGAAAATAGTTGGTGAAAATGTGGAGAAATTGGAACCCTCATATTCTGATGGTAGAAATGAAAAATAGTGTAGCCACTTGGAAAACAGCCTGACATTTCCTCAAAAGGTTAAACACAGAGTTACCATATGACCTCACAATTCCACTCCCTTGTATACATCCAACAGAAATAAAACATTTATGTCCACAAAAAAATTTACGCACAAGTATTCATAGCAGCACTGTTTTTTTTTTTTTTTCCCTTGAGGAAGTTTTCTTTTTTTTTTTTTTTTTTT
>NW_024080639.1:6281882-6685382 GCF_003009895.1 Hyaena hyaena
TCCATGTTGCTACACATGGCCAGATTTCATTGTTTCTCATTGCCATGTAGTATTCCATGGTATAGATAAACCACATCTTCTTGATCCATTCGTCTGTTGATGGACACTTAGGCTCTTTCCATGTTTTAGCTATTGTGGAGAGTGATAGCAGCACTGTTTTTAATAGCCAAATAATAAAACTAATCCAACTGTCCCTCAACTAATGAATGGATAAATAAACTATACAATGGGAAATTATTTGGTAAAAAGGAAGGAAATATTAATACATGTTACAATGTTGGTAAACCTTGAAAACATTATGCCAACTGAAAGCTAGACAGACAAAGCCATAAACTTTTGATTCCATTTAGATGGTATATCTAGGATAGGCAAATCCATAGAGATTTGCAGCAAATGGATTAGTGGCTACCTCAGGCTGTGGGAAATAGCAAAGAAATGGCAAGTGATTGCTAAGGGGTACAGCACTTCTTTTTGGGGTGATGAAAATTTTCTAAAATTGATCATGGCGATTGCATAAATCTGGGAAAAAATGGTACTAAAAACCATTGAATCATACAGTTTAAATGGGTGAATTGAACGGTATGTGAATTCTATCTCAAACTGTTATTTAAAAAATATTGAAGTACCTATAATATTCTAAATCAATTATTCTATAGATGGGGAGGCACTGAGGTTGTTAAACACCTGGTGGGATGTGATATACACACACAAGTCAAAAGTCCTAGAAACGCTTTTCCATCATCTCCTGAGCTGATCAAACAATATTCTCAAATCTGTCCACTTCTGTCCATCTCCACCGGTGCACGTAGTCCAAGCCACAATCACTCGAGCCTGGATCCTTGCCTTCTACGCACTCTGCTGTGCCGTCTTGCCTCTCCTACCTTCTCTCCCACTGCAATGAGAGTGATCTTTGTAAAAATGCATCATATCAGAACTTTTCAATGACTTCCTATTGCCCCCAAGATAAACCCCACAATCCTTCCAGGGGCTGACTCGACCTGCTTCTGCAGTCCTCAGCTCTCACCATGCCTCAGCCACACACGGCCCTTTGCTCAGTTCCCCTCTCTTCTCACAAGGGCTTTGGTCCACCCTGTTCTCTCTGCCTGCAGAACCCTTGCTACCTCCTACTCCTAATTTCTACTTAAACTTTTACTCTCAGTTGGGGGGAAAAACGCTTCTGGGGGAAGTCATCTTTGGTCCCCTATCCTCTGGAAGAGATCATGTTACCTCATTACATGTTCTTATAATGCCTATATGTCTCCTTCCAACACTCATACCATTGTCCCTACCTCCTTATTTGTTTAATTTCCTGCTATCCTATAAGCTCCATGGGAATAGGAGTTATGTCCATCTTGTTCACCTTTTTTATCCACAAAACCTAACATTATACCCATTACAGAGAAGGTACCAAATAAATACTTGGTGAATGAATGAATGAATGAGTAAATAAATGGAGTGTCTGACAGGTGCTGTGTGAGTCATACAGGAAACACTACAATCACACAGAAGAGGAAAGCAGCTGTTGGGATAGACAACTTGGAAGGCTTCTTGGAAGTGAAGAGACCCAGAAAACAAAGCTTAGAATCACAGAGGTGGATGGAGCCTTCAAAATCATCTCGTCCACATTCTTACATTTTTGAGCTGGATTCTGAAGGTCGGTTTGGAAAACTGTATTACCCACCCAACCCCTAGTGCTTCCAAACAGGATCTGTAGGATAAAATTCCAAACTTCTTGGCATGGCATAATGGATGAATAATCTGGCTACAGCCTGAGTTGTCTACCATAATTACCCCCAAGCACTGCAAATGACATGCCATTTCCCAAATAGATCAATATGTTTCTGTCTCAGGCCTTTGAACACAGTGGTCCCTCTGCTTGGGATGGCTCTCTTCTGCATTCTCACTTGCACTCCTACAACTCTGACAAACTTCTACTTAGACCCTACAGAAATTTTACATCCTCTGGACAGCTTTCCCCAATACTTCCTAGAAAGGAAAAGACAGCGTCTGACTTATTTCAGTACATCCAGTACAGACGCTGTGCCTACCCCAGAGTAGACACCGAGGAAACAATCATCACATTAAGGTCAAAGCAAAAGCTATGGAAATCTCTCTGATATAAATGAAAATGTCTGTGTGTTGTCTTTCCCCTTCCTTTCCTACTGACTTTCTCGATAATTCTCCCCAGGTCCCGGCTGAGACTGGGACAAGGATCTGGAAGCAGCCAGAAAGAAGAGGCACAAAGTGGGGTGACAGTCCTGGATGCAGCTTCCAGCCCGAAGCTGGATGACGATGACCCCAGCCAAGCCACTGTGTCCTTCCTTTGACCAGTCTGGCTCAGCAGCCAGATGGTAATGACTTTCCCATTCCCTTATCCCAGGCAGGCTGTGAACAGGCACCGTCAAGTATGGTCCTCATCGGCCTGGCCCCAGGGCCCGAAGCTGCCTTGTTCCAACAGATGATGACTTTTTAATTTCGAGCTTTTGGTCCCTGGTGAGAGAGGTGGAGATAGGGGCGAAGATGGCATCTGGATCCTGCAGAATCAGAGAGACCTTGGGCAGGGAGCAACCTTGAGAGGTCATCCACCCTGCTCCTTGCCAGATTCTCTCCTTTGCCCAGAGCCCAGGCCAGGCCCACTCCTTCAAGAAGCCTGCCTGGACTACCCCTGCCCTGAGGTACTCTCTACCCTCCAAACACCTCCAACAACATGTCTCATTCACAAAATATCCAAGGGAAGCACTGATACTTGGAAGCAGCCACTGGTTGAACCTGGAACCAGACAAATACATTTGAGCCTCAGCTTCAATTCCTGCAGTTGAATTTATAACCTTGGAAAGATCAGTTGGCCTCTCTGACCTTCAGTTCCCTAAAATGGGGATAAATTCTTCCCATGATGACTCACTGAGTTATTGAAAGGTTGAATGAGATAATGAGGGAAAAATTACTCTTTGTAAAGTTGGCATAAAAGAAAGGGGATGCCATCCTACTTTCCTGCTTCTCAACTGTTTTTTCTTTACAGAGTTAGCTTCCAAGTTTGGGCCTCCCACTCCTGACTCCTCAGGAATCTGTAGAGCTAAGAGCTCTGTCAAAGAAAAGGTTCCTTTGTCCCAGCAACAAGAAGCCGAGGACTCACCCTACAGAAGGTGCCTGGGGGAATTCTCTTGGTGACCACAGGGATCCAGGGCTGTGACTCAGGCATTGATCCCAGAGTCCATAGGAGTCCCACAGACTACCCTGGGTCTAGTTGAGAGGATCCTGACATCTTAGGGAATTTAAAATGAGTGGTCACTTCAGTTTGCTCTCTTTTGCTCCATTTTTTGGAGGGTATTTGGGGTGAGTGTTCTAGAAACAAGTAAGCAAGGATGCTGAGTAGGGCAATTGGGTTTGAAGGCAGGTTTGGCAGCCCTGAACTCTGCATTCAACATGGCAAAATAAATTGCTAGGTCTCCTGATGTAAGCCAGGAGTGGAAGGGACTTTGTTGCCAATGAAAAGTCCTGGTTTGATGGGGGCCTTAATTAGGGACCTCAGGAGCTGCTCAGAGCAGCAAATGCAAACAATGACCAAAGTAATTGTTCAAAATACATTCCTGACATATTTCCAAGGCAGCTTTGGAAACAACCACTGGTCCCTGGGATTATGGCCACTGCTCTGCTTGTTCAATTGGAGTTGATCACTGCCCTAATTAGAAAGCAATTTGAGGCCAGGTTCTGATGATTGAGCCAGCACCCAAGAAGCCCACCCATACACCTGGCCCACAAGATCCAGTTGATGGGGAACATCTGAACAGTACTTGCCAAGGATCTTGTGACCCTTCTCTATTATAGGTCCAAGATGGGACACAGCCCATGAACTTTGAAAGGTGGCCATTGGAAGGTCTAAAGGCAGACTCTGCTGCAGACATGTCATTTCTATTCCTGAGGGTGGTGGAGGGAGAACAGAAGTCAAGTTTTGAAAGCAGAATCACCACTTTTTACGCAGTGGATTAGAGGATACAAGTTCTAGAGGAGGAAGTTTTCAACCATCCACCACCCCTTCTTCAGTCCTGGATTTGGACTTCCGAAGCCAACCCTTGGCTGGTACTCCAGGTCATAATTATGGTGGGTGGCACAATGTTCATAGCAGCACTCTCCACAATAGCTAAAACATGGAAAGAGCCTAAGTGTCCATCAACAGACGAATGGATCAAGAAGATGTGGTTTATCTATACCATGGAATACTACATGGCAATGAGAAACAATGAAATCTGGCCANCCACGAACCGCGAGATCATGACCCGAGTGAAAGTCGGACGCTTAACTGACTAAGCCACCCGGGCGCCCCGATGTTGGTAAGATTCTAAATTCCTCAATCATGTTCCTCACGCTGCCAACACTCCTTTGTTACCACTCTGTCCATGTGCTATCCAATTCATTCCTCATAACCACCTGGTGAGGGAGGCAGGACCTAGAATATTATACTCATTTCACAGATGAGAGCACTGAGGACCAGAGAGGGGGAAGGAGTTAACAAAAACAGTTCTGGTTGCAACTTACTAACAGGAAACATGGTATAAGTAACATAAAGAGCACTATAGGTCAGTTAACTCTCAGGATCAAATTTCAGCTCGGCCAGTTTCTACGCTGCAAACCCTAGGTCAAGTCACTGACCATTTTGATGGTCACAAATAGATAATAGATAGCACTACTTTGACCTCATCTGAAAAGTAGAGACCACAGCGCCTTTCTTATCAGGCTGTTTGTGAATATTAAATGAAAAAAAAAAACAGTTATGGAAGTGTCTAGCACATTTCTTGGCACTCACTGTAAGTACTCCAATATTTTGTCCATGCTAGGTTTGTAAATTGCTCCCTCCCAAATGGAATTACAAGGTGACATATGAAATTTAACACAAAGGAATCAGAACACTACATGTGTCAGGGATGGAGATAGGAGAAGTCATTTGGTATTAGTTATGTTTTCTGTACCTTTTTATCAAAATATTTCACATTTTCATATATATTTTCAAACAAAAGAAAACCACGTAAAATGTAAGACAGGGATGCAAAAACAATTTAAGGTTATAGAAAAATGAACATGCTCAGACATCACAGGACAGAAAGCATTTCTGAGTGTGGAACCTAGCTCTGAGTTTACCCTGGCAATGGGCTGAGTTCTAACTTACCAGTAACAGGCAGCAGGCACATTTGTCCGCAAAGTCTCCCCAGCCCAGTTACAAGGAGACACTCTTGCAAGGACCCTTATATAAGCCACACCAGGTCACAGAGTGAACAGTGATTTTGCAAAAGGCAGAACTCTTGTTTAGGAACGTTTCTCATTACAGAGGTCACCCTGGACTCTGGCTGCCTGTCCCCAGGGCATGCTGGCCGAGAGAGCTCGCTCCACCTAGGGAGCAGGGCCAAGCTGTCAGCCCCCCGAGTGTCCCTCCCTCACTGCCCACACCTGGACTCCCCGTACAGGCTGCTCCCTCCCTAGACTCCAGATCTGGGTCTCTAATTACTGTGGCATTTAGGAGTCTCCATGAGGGTCTGGGACCCTCCTAACCACCCTCTTCTCTTCTCGCCTTTCTTTAGCATCTCCTGCCTCACTAATGATGACATTTTCACCAAGTGGCAATGACAGGAGAAATTAGTTCACAGCCTTTGGCAACTGAACATTGAGCATTCAGATTAAACTTTCAAAGGGAAAATATAATCTGCGCATGCAGAGAAATAATTTGGTATTTGGGAAAGACTTCAGGGTAGAACAGTCAGCACAAGTCACAGACCCTCCAGGAGGGCAGAAGGGGAGGACACCGGGCGGGGGGCGGCGGGGGGGGCTGAGAAAAACAGGCAGACCTGCACACGCAGAAGCACACAACGGGACACATATGCAAGGCAGAGGGTCCACGTCTGCTCTTGACTACAACCAAAAACTGACAAGGAGCTCTGTGGCTTAATGAGCCCATCAGGCTGGGGCTGCACTGACTGCAACATTTCAGCTAATTGGCCACAGCATTTCTCTTCCACCAGTTCCCCTCTGGCTTCCCCACTCACCATCCCCCTCTTCCAAATCACTGAAAATTATTAAGAAAGCTTGGCATGCAGCAGGGCATGAGCTAGCTTCTCCTCATGTGCCCCTGGCACTCATCATTGTTTTTCAAGTCAGAGAATTAGAGCTTATGAAGGGCTCTCCCTGCGAGTGGACTGTACAGATAGATGCCCATGTGATAGAGCAAACTCCTACAGGGCACAGCACGGTCTCATTTTCTTCTGCATCCCCATACATGGGGCTGAAACATTCAGGGATGACGATTTATGCCCCCCTTACCGGAGTTGTCCTATTGCTGTACACTACACGATGCTGGGGTATCTACTGATGGTCCTCGCGTTGGGCATTGTCCATCCTGCACGGCCCTTTCCAGGAGCCCAAGAGCTCTGGTACCTGAATCTATGTGGACACTCACAATGCCTAGCACAGTGCCTAGCACTGTATGAACATAGAGCTGCTCAAAACTAACAAAACAAATGTCTGATGAGTTTAGTTTAATTAAAAGTCTGAATTTCAGTTTTTACCACAATCTGCTTTTTCTCCACCATGACCATCAAGCCAGACTTCCTCTGTACAAAGGAATAAGAGGACTGGATTCTCAGGCTGGCTCTGACTCATTCCAGCTTCCTGGTCTTTAGGTCTTGGTTCCCCCTTCTGTAAAATGAGACTATTGAACTCTGACTTCTAAATCCCCTCCCAGCACCTCATTCAAACTAGAAGGGCAGTTCCCCAGCTTAAATCCACAGCAGGAATTGATGAGGGAGCATGGGGCAAGCTGAGGGCAAAGTACATGCTAACAGCACCCCCCACCCCAGCCAGGTGGGATATGTGTGATATTCCTCAGACACTCCTGGCTGCCCAAGAACAGGGGAAAAGGAAAGAAAGCAAATGGTTGACTAATGATAGAGATCACATGACTATGATCTCACAGCCCATTGACAAGTCCTTGAAACAGGCAGAGTGACCTCCCTCTAGGAGCTCAGTTGTCTCCATGATGACACTTTGCTGGAGGCAAAAGGGAATCTTGGCTTAACATTATCCTGACCCCGCCCTCATCCCCAGGATCCTGTCTCCTTTAACATATAAAAATTCCTTTGGAAACTTCCTTTATCTCCATTCCTCCAAGATATATGCTGGCACTCATACTTTAAGCTTATGGTCCCCTGATGTACATCTGAAGGGTCTCATGACTGAGGTTTTACTAAATGGTAATAAATGACATTTCTTAACAAGAGCTAGCCCCTCAAGGTCCCGGAAACCTTGCTTCCAAAATTCCTTGGAGACTTACACTGTCCCTAATCCCCTCCCAACCTGAGGGTATATAATCAGTTACCTATCAGAGCCCCAATAGAGCTCTCTCTGACCACAGGTCCTGTCTCCGTTCTTTAGTAAAATCACCTTTTTGCACCAAAGACATCTTCAAGAATTCTTTCTAGGCCTTCAACTCTGAACCCCCCACCATCACCCCAAAACCCATCAGGAATGACTGATACTTCTCCCTCTCTACCCCCTTGGTCTTCTTTGTTGGATCTTATTCTCAGCCTGGCTTTTGCTTCATGGTGACAAAATGGCTGCCAAGATCCCAGGGTCTTAGCAGCCCCCAGCCCAGAAGAACACAGCAAATAGTCTTCCATAGCAGTCTAAAAGAAAGCTCTGAAATTCTTTCTCGATGGGAAAATTCAGTCACATGCCCTCCCAAGGGGAATCTGATGTTCTGATTAGCTAACTTGTCCACACCCACCTCAGGCAGAACTTCCTGGGCTAAGACTTAGGAAAAGGTGGCTTCCTAACAAAAATACTGGGGTGAGATAGATGCTGGTCTTCTCCAAAATAAGGACCCATGATAGACCAGAAGAGGTCAGGTTAAGTCCATTTGTGAGAGTTTTGGCATACTGAGCTAAATGAATAAATACCAAAAGACAGTTATAAAAATAATGAGATATTCTTCATGTATACTTTCAATAAGCAAATATTTTCACACAAAGGAACCTAATACAGTATAATGATGTTAATCACAAGATAAACACAGAGTTAATTTAAAACATTAATTCATAGAGCACTGCCAACTATACTCCATGAATGGTGCGTAGGTTTCCTCCGGAGCGATGAGTGTGTTTTCACAGTGCTGTGGGTGGGCCTCTGACTGTGAGTGGCCTCCAGGGACACCATTCTCCTCGCAGCTACTGTGGATTTGTATGGTTTACATGACAATTTTCTAGCAGCTGGCAGTAAAGTGTCATGCGGAAGAGAGGCCTTTCTGCAATTCACACTAAGTTACTATGTACATTTACAACAGACTCCATCAGCTGATGACATCAAACATCTAAAAGTGAGGCAGAGGCCTAACTTGTAAAAGTGAGGCAGAGGCCTCATGGCTCACTGCTCCCATCTTCACACAAACTCCTCAAGTCCAACTAGATAAAACTAGGGGAGGAAATGGGGGGAAGAAGAGGGTGATGGCTGGGAAGTTCACTGTTTTTAGAGAGATAGACAAAGTGGGAGTGGGAGTAGGGGCAGAGAGAGGGAGACACAGAATCTGAAGCAGGATCCAGGCTCTGAGCTGTCAGCACAGAGCCAGATGCTAGGCTCAAACTCACAGCAAGGTAATGACCTGAGCTGAAGTTGGATGCTCAACCGACTGAGCTACCCAGGCGCCCCTTTAACTACATTTTTAAACCATTAATATTGTGGTTCTTCTTTTTTTTTCTTTCTAATTTTTCAACAAAGTCAGGAGCACAGGTGTGCCAAACACAGTAGAGGACTGTAATCTGAAGTGTCCTTCCTGCTTATTTGAATCTAAAAGGTTTGGAGGTAATGGAGCCGCTTGCTGTGAGACTGAGAAAACCCTGTAGCCACTCCTTTCCAGGACGAAGAGGAAGGCGGCTTTAGCCACTGCTGTAAGGTTTTATAAGGGGGCATCTTAGGAGCTGGGGATTTAATTGTCTGAATGAATGTGAGCAGAAAACTCCATTGTAACAGACAGTATTTTTCTCATGGGAGGAGACAGAACCCTTTGGAAGATAATGCTGAGAATCTGGTATGGCTTCTCAGGGTGAGTAGGCCTATTCTGGTGCCCATTCTGCGCATTGGAACACCTCTTTTTATGAGCTCATGAAGAAAGAGAACTGGGGAATGGGAGAAGACAGCCATGGGGTAATTTGTCAAAGGTTTGGGGGCTCTAAACGAAAAAGCTCTCTCTCCTCCTGTGGGTTCTTTGTATTTCTGTGGCTGCCTGCAGAAAGGTGCTGCTGATTTTCTCTGACAAAGACTCATTCAACATGAGCTCAAATGAAAACATTAATAGTGAGCTGAGGGGGTAATTAGAGGGCCCGAGTTTAATTCTGCTAACATTATCCTGATTCTACTTGAAGGGTTGAGAGGGTCTTCCCGCCTTCTAGTAAGCAATTACCCAGTGCCTGGGACCCGCACCTGCCGGGGATGGCTAGGGCCTTCGAATCAATCAGGTTGCATTAAAATGAGATGGGGGGGGGGGGGGAGATGGGGACGGGCGGAATAAAAAAAAATGTATTTACAGAAAAGCCAGCGACAGAGAGTGAGACCGCCATGGGCTGTGGAAGGGACCACAAACAAATAGAAAGCAGTGGAAGGGGAAGGGGCTGAGAAGAGAGTGGGGGCAGGTGTTAGAGAAACAAATAAGGGGAGGGCTATTAAGATGGAATGAGAAGGGAGTAGGGCGCATAAAGAGGAGGAGAGAGAGGTGAGAAGAGAAAGACTGAGAGCAGCAGGGGACAGGAGTGCCCGGGCACCTGAGGCACGAAGAGCAGGAAAGCGAGGGGACGGGGCAGAGACCCCGCGGGCAGCTCTCCCAGCTGTGGGAGCCCGGCCCTTCGGCCCATTCACAGCCCCGCCACCCAAGGCCTAGGAGGAGGCTCCCTGCAGAGCTGGCCTGGGAGGAGAGGCACCGCTCAGCCTCTGCCCCACAGGCGCGCCCAGGGTGGACCCGCGAGGACCGGGTTCCCGGTGCCCTAGACGCATCGACCCGTCCGGTGTGCACAGTGGCGGCTAGGAGGCAATGGTTGGGGGAGGGAGGGCTGCCGATTGATCGCGGGCGGGGGCCCGTCGCGGGGGCTCCATCGATCCGGCCACCCCGCGGCTCCGCTGGCTGACAGAGGCTCTTTCTGGCGGCGCGCTACCCACCGGGCCGGCGACGCCAGGATAAATGGGAGCAATTGGGCCGGGCGGCGCCGAGGCACATCTGCACCGCGCGGGTGCGGTGGCCGGAGCTCGCCGCAATTAGGGCTGAGTGTCTAAATCGGCCAAGTTCATCGAGGAGCATGTCCGGCGCCTCGTTTACCGCGGAGACGTGCTCCGCCGGCTCCCCGCAGCAGCCTTGGACGCGCTGTGCGGGTGGGCGCGGGGCCTTGGGGCGCGCACGGGGGCCTCGCGGCGCGGAGCGCCCTCCCCGGCCCAGGTCCGCGGGGAGGAGAGGCGACAGCGCAGTAGGCACCCCTTTGCCCGCGCCTGCCCTTCCTGGGCCCCAGCACCCGAATTGTTCAAGAATCCTTCCACTGGCTCTGTGACCCCGAGTGGGAGCTGCGCCGGCCAGAGCCCGTTTCTCTGCACCTCCGGGACAGTGATCCCGGACTGCCCATCCGTTGTTGAAGACTGAATGGGAGCTTAGCTCCCGGGTCATCAAGCACTATGCTCTCCCTGAAAGCAAGGATGCGGGTCGTGAAGTTCACCGCTGTTATGCCCCTGAGTCAAGTAGACTCAGAGACTTAGTAGGTGCTCGGCAAATATGTGTTAAATAAGTGAAGGAATAGGAACCACTAACGATACTAAGATAGCTCTCTTTAGGCAAACCATGAGAGACTCTTGAATGCTGACAAAAACTGAGGACTGATGGATGTGGGAGGGATGGGGGATGGGCATGGAGGAGGACACTTGTGGGGATGAGCACTGGGTGTTATGTGGAAACTAATTTGACAATAAACTATTTGTAAAAAAAAAAAAAAAAAGATGTGGAGTAGTCCTGTGTGCCAGCACATGGTAGTGTCACACACCATTTAATGCCTGCTTGGGCACAGGTGGTGTTATGCCTTTTTCACAACTGAGAAGACTGAGATCTGGGCAGTTAAGGACCTTGCTCCAGGGTCCCCAGTTAGTAAGTGAAGAATCAGGGCTTGAACACAGGCCCTCTGGCTTCACTCCAGCCACGAGCTCACAGCTGCCAGTTACCCTATTACCCTATTAAGGTCTTAGCTAAAGCCTGATTATTCATATATTTTACTGAAATCAGTCTTCCAGCTTTCCAGCTGTATGTTCTTTCATTCATGCCGCCATAATCTATAGGGAGGAATATGTGTGGTGTGTGTATGTGCATGCATGTACCTGGGAACACATTAAATGGACTGAATGTAGTCCCCACAGGCTTCTGGAAGCAGGCAGACTAGGAAAGCAGGTATAGTCTGCTCTGGCTGCCATGACAGAATCCCATAAACTAGGGGGTATAAACAATCAAAATTTATTTTCTTATAGTTCTGGAGACCAGAAAGGGCCATTCAGGGTAGGTTTCTGATGAGAGCCCTTAAGTTCTGGATAGCTGCTTTCTCTGTGGATGCAGAGAGAGAGAGAGGGAGAGAGAGAGATCTGCTGTCTCTTCCACTTATAAAAAACAATTCTATGAGGGCACCTGGGTGGCTCAGTCGGTTAAGCATCTGATTTTGGCTCAGGTCATGATCTCATTGTTCATGAGTTCAAGCCCCACATTGGGCTCTGTGCTGGAGTCTGCTTCAGATTCTGTGTCTCCTTCTCTCTCTGCCCCTCTCCCACACACAGTCTGTCTGTCTATCTCAAAAGTAAATAAACTTTTTTTAAAAAAATTGTAAGAAAACCCAATTCTATGGAATTAGGATCCCACCCTATGACTTCATTTAACCTTAATTACCTCCCAAAAGGCCCTACCTCTAAATACAGTGAATCACTTTAGGGGATAGGGCTTCAACATAGGAATTTTGGGTGGGGGGGAAACAGTAGGGCAGGGAGAGACAGAGGGACAATGATAGCTCATGCTTTTAGTAACGGCTCGCACAGATGACCAGCAAAGCACTATGGAAGCCAGAGAAGGGAGGAACTGACTTCCTTCAGTGAGGGCTTTGAAGCCAAATTCTAGAATCATAACATATCAGGGTAAAGTTAGAAGAGACAATATAATCCCACTGTCCCATTTGTCAGATGGGGGAACTGAGGCCCAGGGAGGGGAAATCAAGATTGTAATACTGGAAGATAATGACAGATGGCCACCATCTTCTTGTACCTGTGGGCATCAGCTGCTATACCCCTGAGAGTTGAGGCTCCTCCATCCATTGTGCTGGGTTTCTCCAGGGAGGGTGACTGAGGAAGGAGGGTTGGCAGGCTGGATCCTGAGTATGAAGCCTGCTCTAAGAAGGAGGAGCAGGGAGGGGAGGGAATCTGGTCCTGAGGGAAAAGACTGGGCTAGGCGTGGGAGCCTCCCTCTCCTTCCTCTTCCCTTCACATTCCCTTTCTCTACATCATACCTCCCTCCTGATTCACTTAATATCCCCCCTCCTCATCTCCTCCCTGTCTTCCAGTTGCAGCCTTATCTGCCTGGAAGCAGACAGCTGGCTGTGGAATCCAGAGATGATCATGGAACCCACAAATAGCTACTCTATCTATCCCATGACAACCTGTAAAGTAAGATGCCCTGGAAGGATTTTAAACAGGCAGAAAATAGTGTGGTTAGTAAGCCATCTTTATCTACTAATTCTTCAAATCATTATTTACTGAGTGCCCACTATGTGCCACTCAATAAATAGCAAGAATGACTTAAATATTTTGAGTAGTGACTGTGTGCCAGACACTGTACTAAGTATTTTACATGGATTTTCTTATTTCCCCATTTAACAGAAGAGGGAACTGAGGCTCTGGCTTCAGTGTGTAACTTGTGTTAACTTGTCCAAGGTTTCACAAGTAATAAGTGGGCAAACCAGAATTCCCATCCAGGTGAGTGTGGCTGCAGGCTCTGCACTCTTCACCATTAACCTGTCCAGCCTCCCCAGGCTTCTGACAGCAACTTCCTCAATGGGGACAAATACAGATGAACTGCAGAGGTGTGAATATATGCACCTCTTGGTTCATCACATAAATTAATTCAAGGTGTCATTATTCTGCCCACTGGTGACAAGCTGGAATGGCTCACTAACCACCCACGATGCAGACTATTTCTGACAGAGTCAGACCAAGTGGGAGCTGATGTCAGCAACCAGGGTCATGTTTATTCTGGATTCTGAGGCCCCTTATCTCTATCACCTGTGTGTGCTGTGGGTAAATGTCTATATCACTTCACTTAGTGGCTTCTGAAGGCATAAATTGCTCATGGAAGTTAGTGGTCTTGACATCACTGGGAGAGAGAAATGGGACACTTGCAAAAGGACTTGGATCCTATCTCCCAGTAGCATATGGTTCCTGACAATCTCCCAAGAGTCATGCTTTATGTCAAGTGGACCTAGCATACAGGCTTGTGGGGGGAGAAGGATAAAGGAGGCAGTCCGTGCCTTCGAGTGGTTTCTGGGCCAATCATGGAGTTCAGAGCTGTATACAGACATAGCCTGTTTATTAAAACAGGAAGTTGAGAGGGTATAAGCGGAACCAACCTCATTTTATCTTAGTCCCTTCAGGATCTCTCTTTGTGCTCTGATTCATTCTCTTCTAAATCACAATGAAATCTCAAACAGGCCTCAGGGTTTTCTGGGCTTTTTCAATCACAACATCATTTTGTGTCCATAATTTAAAATTAGCACCCAGTACACCTCTTCTTCAACTTTCTAGATGAAATTTTGGCCCTTCCAGAAATGTGTCCAAGAGAATAGGAGATTATGGAAAAGGGGCACTTTTTATGTCTAACTGTTGTAACTTGAGTTCCATGCCCTCAGAATGACCAAAGTACAGTTATCAGCTAGTGCTGTCCCTCCCCTCCCCACACCCTCTCTTTACGGGGTACTTCTGTGGATGTCTCCTTTGGCTTAGGCAGTGCCTCTCCTCTAGACAGCCAAATGAACCTCAACCCCAGACTGGTTTGCAATAGTCTGCCTATAGCAGGCTGACTAATAGCTCCCCAAAGATTTCCACATCTTTGCATTTCAGGTTGCCCTGTACCCTGTGAACATGCCCTTACAGAGCGTGATTAAGGTAAGGATTCAGGTAAGAACCCTGAGATGGAGAGACTATCCTGGACTATTTGAGTGGGCCCAGTATTATTGCAAGAGTCTTCACAAAAGGGATGCAAGAGGGTCACAGTTGGAGAGAAGATGTGTGGACAAAAGCAGAGATCAGAGACGAGAAAAGATGCTATGTTATTGGCTTTGAAGGTAGAGAAAAGGGGGCATGAACTGTGGATGAAGATAGCCCCTTGAAACTGAAACAAACAAG
Source organism: Hyaena hyaena (assembly GCF_003009895.1). Classification (NCBI taxonomy): domain Eukaryota; kingdom Metazoa; phylum Chordata; class Mammalia; order Carnivora; family Hyaenidae; genus Hyaena; species Hyaena hyaena. The sequence goes on from NW_024080639.1 coordinate 6,296,319, forward strand.
AAAATGAATTCTCCCCCAGAGTCAGTAAGAAGGAACTCAGTCTTGTGGACCCATTTGAGACTTCTAATCTCTAGAACCATAAGAGAAAAAAAATTTTTTTGAGTGTGTTGTTTTAAGCCACTAAGTTCATGGTCATTTGTTACAGCAGCAATAGGAAACTAATACATCACCCTTCTGCTAAGGTCCCTGAACCCTTCCAGGAATCTCCCTTAACAGACTTCTTTTAAGATGACATCAGGATAGCTGCCTTCCAAAGGGTCCTCTGGTTCCCAGAAAACCCACTCTTTGACCCCTGCCTGCTGAAAGGTAGATTGCAACCAGTGTGGGCCCCTCTCCTCTCTGCCACAGGGGGGCAGCATGAGCCACCACAGCCTCTCACTTTTTTTTCCACTTTTTTTTTCTTCCTTTGGTAGAAGGCAGATCTAATAAGCAAGAAAACCTACATATGAGGGCTTGCCTTGGGCAGCCACAAGGACAAGTAAATTCCCACCCATCAGGATCTTAAAAGTTTATAAAGTCACATATTTAGTCCAGATGGTCTCAACACCTTACTTTCCCAAGGCTGTGTCCTTGGAACAACTCCTAAAGTAGGAATAGTGGGTGGAATGTAAATTCCAAGGACAGGGGAGGGGGTGAGGAACCTGGGTCCAGCTCTAGGGGCAACCAGTGGTCATACTCTTGCCCTCTTGATGACCTTGACCTCCTCCAACAAAGTTTCATTGTCCTAAACTGGGCTATATGTTCACTTTTACTGCAAGTGATGATGGACAACTGAATATCTGCCAAATGAGAACAAGATTATCCTGATTATATTAAATTAGTCTCTATTCAGAGTAGGTCCATCTCTGTGTAGAACACTGAAACGGAAATCGGGGGACCATCCAGAGATCTCATGCCAGGCCGGATACCTAATTTATTAACATTGGCTTTCATGAGGTTCCTACTAGTAGCTTACAGGCATGAAATTGCACAGATTCCCAGGGGGAACCAGAGCAAAGTCAACATGGCCGACAATGAGTGGTGACTATGGCCACAGGCAGGTTTATGAGTCTCCTCTTCAGGAACTCCCAGGTATTAGAGCAAGTATTTACAGAGTAGATAGAGATTCTGTGTGAGTGCATGAAGGAAAGAGTAGCTATGGTGGGCTAACATGAATGTCACTTCACAGGCTGCTGAGACCTTGTAACATCTGGGTCACGGTGAGTAGGATCTGTGGGCCTGAGCTTATGAAGTCATGGAACTGAGGGATGAAGGTGGGAGGCTCCAGGGAATTTTAAGAGGAAGACTGGCAGTTCCCTTTGATGGATGGCCCTAGTGGGTAGCAGGCTGATGGATAAGATGACCTCACCTTGATAAATTTCCAAGTCTAAAATTGAAGCAAAAAAAAAATCTCATTTCCTCCTATAGATAATAGCTGCTAATCTCAACTATGCTCTACTTGATTTCACTGAAGCAAGACTAGATTTTTTTTCTGATTTTTCCCAGTCAAGTTTCATTCATTCATTGATTTGTTGAACAAGCCTTTTTTAATTATTATTCAAGTATATATGTAATTAGCATACAGTTTTATAGTAGTTTCAGGTATACAATATGATTCAATAATTCTATAAATTTCTCAGTGCTCATCAAGAAAAGTGTACTTTTACTTTCCTTTTATTTCACCCTTCCCCCACCCATCCCCTCTCTGGCAACCACCAGTTTGTTCTCTGTATTTAAGAGTCTGCATTTTTTTGTTTTCTTATCTCTTTTTTCCTTTGTTCATTTGTTTTGTTTCTTAAACTCCAAATATGAATGAAACCATGAAGTATCTTTCTTTCTCTGACTGACTTATTTCACTTAGCTTTATTCCCTCTAGGTTCATCCATGTTGCAAATGGCAAAATTTCATTATTTTTTATGGTTGAGTAATATTCCAGTGAGTGTGTGTGTGTGTGTGTGTGTGTGTGTGTATACCACATCTTTTATATCCATTCATCTGTGGATGGACACTTGTTCTGCTTCCATATCTTGGCTATTGTCAATAACACTGCAATAAACATAGGGGTACATATATCTTTTCAAATTTGTGTTTTCATCTTCTTTGAGTAAATACCCAGTAGTGGAATTATTGAATCATATGGTAATTCTATTTTTAACTTTTTGAGAAACATCCATACTATTTTCCACAGTGGCTGCACCAGTTTGTATTTCCACCAACAATGCATGAGGGTTCCTTTTCTTCACATCCTCATGAGCACTGGTTAGTTCTTGTGTTTTTTTACTTTAACCATTCTGACAGGTATAAGGTGATATCTCATTGTGGTTTTAATTTCCATTTCCCTGATAATTAATGATGTTGAGCATCTTTTCATGTGTCTTTGGGCAATCTGTATGTCTTCTTTGGGAAAATGTCTATTCAGGTCCTCCGCCCATTTTAAAATTGGATTATTTGGTTTTTGGATGGGGAGTGAACTGCCTAAGTTCTTTACATATTTTAGGTATTAACCCCTTATCAGATATATCATTTGCAAATTTATTCTCCCATCAAGTAGGTTGCCTTTTTATTTTGTTAATGGTTTCTTTCACAGTGTAAAAGCTTTTCATTTCGGTGTAGTCCCAAAAGTTTAATTTTGCTTTTGTTTCTCTTGCCTGAGGAGACATAGCTAGAAAAATGTTTCTATAGCTTATGTCAAAAAAAATTACTGCCTATGTTTTCTTCTAGGAATTTTATGGTTTCAGGTCTCACATTTTGAGCTTATTTTTGTGTATGGTGTTAACAAGTGGTCCAGTTTCATTCTTTTCCATGTAGCTGTCCCATTTTCCCAACACCATTTGTTGAAGAGACTATCTTTTTCCCCATTGTATTTTCTTGCATTATTTGTTGTAGGTTGGTTGGCCATATAAGCATGGGTTTACTTCTGGGCCCTCTATTCTGTTCCATTGATCTATGCATCTATTTTTGTGCTAGTACCATACACTTTGATTACTACAACTTTGTACTATATCCTGAAATCTGGGATTGTGAAACCCCCAGCTTGGTTCTTTTTCAAGATTTCTTTGGCTATTTGGAGTCTTTTGTGGTTTCATACAAATTTTAGGGTTATTTGTTCTGTTCTGTGAAATATGTTGTGGGTATTTTGATAAGGATTGCACTGAACTTGTAGATTGCTTTGAGTAGTATGAACATTTGAACAATATTGGTTCTTTCAACCCATGACACCTCACCTTTAGACTCTTCAAACACAAGTGAAAGTCCAGATCCTATTTCCCCATTTCTAGGAGACACATACCATGCTGCTAAATGGTGCACTTGAATCTCCTCTTACATTGTCTGAGGTGAGGAGAAAGCATCTCCTCCCCCACTCTGAGTAGGCAGAAGAAACCTCTTAACTGAGGTACATTCTCCAAACATTCCCTCTCCCACCTTTCTCACTTCCGAACATCTCCTTATGTAGCCCAGAGGTGGTAGAGAGCTCTGCTGACAAAACCAGTTTCACAATCTGTTGTCCGATCTTACACAAGCGGTTTGGTTCCCGCACTTAGGCTATAAAACTCCTGGCACCAGCTGTCTAATTCTCAACCTTTGGAGTCTCTGCTGGATTCAGAGACAGAAAGAATGCTTACATTAGAAGGACTGGCTCTGGCAGCGAAGGGAGGGAAGAACAAAGCTCTGTGAAGGCTGATGTTTTTGAGTGCTTACTGTACGGAAACCATTATACTAAGCTCTTCATATGACTTAACTTCACTTAATCCTCACACCAAGATAATATCATCCCCATTTTACAGATGAAGAAATTGAGGCTGAGAGAGATTAAGTAATTTGCTCAGGGTCACAGAGTAAATGGTAGAGTTTTAATTCAAACGAAGGCAGTTCACCCTGTAGTTAGAGTTTGGTGGTATGATACCAGGCTGAATTGTTCTGTACATTAGAAGAGAGAGAAATTTGAAGTGGGGAAAGAAAGAGGGAGAGAGTGTCAATGAAGCCAGGAAGTATGGTGAAGAGAAATTTCTAAGAAGGAATTCAGCTGGTTTGCCACATATGTGGTATAAATCCCCTCTTCTCTTGCCCCTGTGAGGACTTCAGCAAAGCGCAGGTTGCTTTCTGAGGGAAGCGCAGAATCTGCATTTGGACTGGTGCAAGGTGAGAAAGAGAGGTGGCTTCAGGCAAAGAGTCAGAGAAGGAAGGGGCTGCTGGCACCCGTCTTTTGTTTTAGCTTAAAGTCATAGTTTTCTGATATGCAACTTTAGTCATACAGACTTGGAGTTTTAGAAATTTTGTAGTCATTCTTTTTTAACTGCTTTTTAAAGTTATCACTCAGTAATAACAGTTGATCAGAGAAAGTCAAAAAGATAAAAACAAAAATTATCCTTGATCACACTACCCAGAGATAATCACGCTAAGCTTGTGACCTGAATTCTCTAATGCTTTATCTACATAAATATATTCTTTCTTCAGTTATATTTAAAAATAGGATCACACTGTCATATGGTTTTTTAAATCTACTTTTTAAACTTAAGCAACTTTATGGGCAACACTTTAATAAATACCCTCCTTCAAAATTTTAATATCTGCATAACAGCCATTTCATGAAAGATGAAAGAAATATGGTTAATGAAACTCCCATTATTAATGTGTAGTTTCCAACATTTTGCCCTTTCAAACAATGCACTGATGAGCCTTGGCATGGCTAGTTCTCTGTATATGGCCTAAATTGTTTTCTTGCGAGGCATTCCTAAAATGGGATTTCCAGATCAAAGGACATGAACAGTTTTAAGGGTTTTCATGCACATTTCTTTGGTTAATTCTTGGCTCTCTTTGCTGATAATTTTCTATCCAGGGGCGCCTGGGTGGCTCAGTTGGTTAAGCGTCCGACTTCGGCTCAGGTCATGATCTCACAGTTCGTGGGTTCGAGCCCCATGTTGGGTTCTGTGCTGACAGCCAGCTCAGAGCCTGGAGCCTGTTTCAGAGTCTGTGACTCCCTCTCTCTCTGACCCTCCCCTGCTCAAGCTGTCCTTCTCTTTCAGAAATAAATCAAACATTAAAAAAAATAATTTTCTATCCCAAAAGGTAGGACAGCTTAGAGGAAGGGTTGTATAGGTAAGTCAGCTGTCTGCATTAGACTTCAGGAAGGCAGCAGGGAAAGAGAAGGTGGAAAAACTACAGTCTCATGGATGGAGATGTGAGAGAGTATAGATTTTATAGAATGATTTATATGTGTAGTTTGTTGGATAAAGATTGTGAGAGGTTGTATATTTTATTCAATGACTTTTTAAAATGTGACTGTCACTTACAAATAATCCCGAGAGAATAGGGTTGTAGCAGAAAACAGATGGTAAACCTGTCCAGGGAACTTCTTATAAGGACTTTTAAGAGGAATGTTTAGGGAATTTTTATAGTTCCTTGTGATTGTTTCATTCTGGGAGGTGAGGAAAAGAGAAAGCTTATTCATGCAGAGCAAGGAGTATTATAGAAAAATATGAGTAACAATGTGTATTAATCATTGCCTAAAGAATGTTTTAGTCTTGATGTTGTACTAGGTTAAATAGTGTGCTCCCATCCCAAAATTCATATCCCCCTGAAACCTCAGAACAGACAATGATGTTGAGGCCTCTGGGTGCCTCAGTCAGTTAAACATCTGACTTCAGCTCAGGTCATGATCTCATGGTTGGTGGGTTCAAGCCCCACATTGGACTCTGTGCTGACACAGCTCAGATCCTGAAGCCTGCTTCAGATTCTGTTTCCTTCTCTCTCTCTCTGCCCCTCTCCCATTCTCTGTCTCTCTCTGTCTCTCAAAAACAAAAACAAAACCCACACAAAACCCACATTAGAACAAACAATGATGTTGTGATGTAAGAAGTATATATTTGTTCTTTGTTCCTTGTTCCTGACACAGAGCTCCTAAAACCCTTGGAATTTTCTGAGTGACGGGGTGAGAGGAGCATCTTTTGTTATTTACAATAAGCACCTTTCAACCATACCTGAGCTTATGCTGATAAAATGACTCAATGGGTCCCCAGATAGTTTCAAAATGGGGACTGCTTGCCAGAGGAACTGTGTGATTAAGGAGTTGGAACTTCAAGTCTAAACCCCAGACTTCCAGGAAGGAGAGAGGGGCTGACACTGAGTTCAGTTGCCAATGACCAATCGTTTAATCAATTATGTCTGTGTAATGGAGCCTCTTTAAAAAAAAAAAAAAAACATAGACAAAGAGTTTTGGGGAGTTTCTGGGTTGGTGAACACATAGAGGTGCTAGAGGTGCAGTGAATAGAGACAGCACGTTAGCTCTGCACCCCTTCCCCATACCTTGGCCTCTGCAGCTCTTGCATTTAGCTGTTCCTGAGTTGTAGCCTTTATAATAAATCAGTAATAGTAAGTAAAGTGTTTTTCTAAGATCTGGAGCCATTCCAGCAAACTAGCCCTGTTACCTGGAGGGTAGGGAGAGACCAAAGAAAGAGGCCGACCACTACAGATCGGTAGGTTTCAATAAGCAAGGAAACTTACCTACAAGGTTTATCTTGAGCATCTGCAAGAGGAGTAGAACTCCACACCTACCTATCAGAATCTTAAATGTTTATATAGAGGCCTTGCCTGGGTTTAGTCACATATTCAGTCCAGAGGGTCTCAACAACACCTCGCTCTCTCAAGGCTATGTCCTTGGAACAGTTTCCACTGTGGGAATAGTAGGTAGAATATACACTCCAAGACGGGGGAGTGGGTAAGGGGCCTCTGATAGCATGAGTCCAGCCTGAGGGTCAACCAGTGGTCATTTCCTCTTGATTATGTCCTCCAATACTTGAATCCAAGCAAGGGGTTGTAGGAACCCCTAATGTATAGCCAGTTGGTCAGATATGAGAGACACAGAATCAAAAATGGCTTCTGAAGTGGGAGAGAGGGGAGTCTTATGGGACTGAGCCCTTAACCTATAGGGTCCACACTAATTCCAGGTAGTTAGCATCAAACTGAACTAAATTGTAGGACATTCAGTTGGTGTTCACAGAGAATTGGAAAATTACTTGATGTGGAAACATTTGGTGTCAGAGTGTTGTGGGTAGAGAAATTTTTCCTTTAGTGACCTTATTTGGACATAAGATCTTCACAGATATAATTAGATGTGGTCATACTAGATCACAATGGGCCCTAAATCCAGTGACCAGTATCCTTATAAGAAGGCCTTATGGGGGTGTCTGGATGGCTCAGATGGTTAAGCATCTGACTCTTGATTTCGGCTCAGGTCATGATCTCATAGCTTGGGTTGTATGCTAGCAACACAGAGCTTGCTTGGGGTTCTCTCTCTCTTCCTCTCTCTCTGCGCCTACCACCCCCTCTCTCAAAACAAATAAATAAACTTATTTTAAAAAATAAGAAGGTGCTATGAAGAAACAAAGCCACAGAGGAAAGAGCGTCATGAGACAGTGATGGCAGAGATTGGAGTGAGGTGTTTACAAGCCAAGGAACACTGAAAAGTGCCAGCAACCCCAAGAAGTAAGGAGAAGGCATGGAAGAGGTTCTCTCTCAGAGCCTCCAGAAGGGAACAACCCTGCTAACACTTTGATTTGGGAATTTTAGCCTCTAAAACACTGAGAATAAATTTCTGTTGTTTTAAGCCACCCAGTTTGTGGTTATTTGCTGCAGCAGCTGCAGGAACTAATACAGATGTTAATGAATTTTCCAAGCAAGATAAAAATGTCAAGTCAATAATTACTTGGCCCCCACAAATGATGAGTGGATTTTTAAAGTAAATAAGCCATAAGAAGCTCCTAACCTCTGATGGGAAAGATACATCAGCAAATATATGACCTTATTTCTTTTTTGTTTTAATTTTATTTTTTAATTTTTATTTATTTTGAGAGGGAGAGAGAGCTAGCAGGGGAGGGACAGAGAGAGAGAGGGAGAGAAGAATCCCAAACAGGATCCACACTCAGCACAGAGCCCAGTGCAGGGATTGATCTCACAACACTGAGATGATGACCTGAACAGAAATCAAGAATCAGATACTTAACCAACTGAGCCACCCAGACACCCCAAGCTGGCCCTCTTCATGATGGATGGGGGAAGTTCTTTAAGATGACCAGCCCACAGGATCAGCTATGGATTCCTTGACACCAACCCCCTGTTTGTGCAGGTGATTCTGGGGGACCAAATCAACCTCCTGACTTTCTCCAAAACAAGCACCCCTAGCAGGAACCCAGCTCAAGGCAAGCCATGGACCAAGAAGAATCACTAATACTGCAAGCAACTCAAACTCATCCACCCCCCAGGAAGAGCATATGGATGGACCTCAGGGCACCCTACTAAGTAAAGGACATATGTGGCATGGATGATGGGTGTCTCTCCTACCTTCTCTTTTATTGAGCGGAGAAAGGACAGTTGAGTACAGGGGAGGCTGCCTGAATTTGAATCTCAGCCCTGTCACTTTAAAACTCTGTGATATTCAGCAAATTATTTAACCTCTTTGTGCCTCAGTTTCCTTGTCAATAGAATGAAGTTAATACTGTTGAATGTTATTGAAAGTTTAAAAGAAATAATGCACATAAAGCACTTAGCATGGTGCCTGGTGTAAGCACTCAAAGAATATTAACTATGATGTGTATCAAGCATCCTCTGTGTTCAGTAAGTAAGTCCCTGCTTCCTTTTAATGCTTCATGTCAAGTGCCTACTAGCTAATGGGGGTGGGCTGGGGAGAGCTGGGAAAGCTGCTTCCTCCACTATCAATTCATCCAGCAACTCAGGAGACCAAAATAATGAAAAAGAAAAAGAAAAAGAAAAAGAAAAAGAAAAAAGAAAAGAAAAGGAAAGAAAGAAAGAAAGAAAGAAAGAAAGAAAGAAAGAAAGAAAGAAAGAAAGAAAGAAAGAAAGAAAAAGAAACCTATAAGAGGTTCAACCACACAATGTAGGAGAAAGAACATATAACCAAGAAGAAATACAAAAGAATGGAAAAAAACCTTAACAAATAGTATCAGGAGGAGTTCGTCTCACAAACAGAACTGCACATGAAGAATTAGAGAACAGAAGATTTTGAAAACCACATTTGGAGCAAGATGAACCTGTAAGGAACAAACAGGGTGCTGATGATACAATGCTAACAAGAAACAGGAGGAAAGGGGACACACTCAACCTTAATTTTACAGGACCCAGGTTTGCTTCCACATGGTTCCACTTAGAAGAGGCAGAACACCCACTGCCTGGAAGGAAATGAAGCCTAAATAGCTAAGGAAGTTGTAAGCAAGCACTAGGCCTGGAGCAAGGACATCTCAGGGTCACAAGGGAATTTCAGAATTGGCTGCAAAACTTGACAGTAGATGGAGGAATCATGACGTTTTGAGGTGTTGATAAATAAGACTGGGAAAAGTGTCCTGATCTTTGATGAGTTGACTGTGAAAGATTCTACAGTCTGGGGAACTGGATGACAAGCCTGCACACTTTAGAATGTGCACATGTGTGGGGGGGTGGGGGGGGTGGGGATGTGATCAATTGAAGCATGGATTCACCTGTGAATAAAGATACTTTCAGCCCTGGAAGCCCTATTTTGTTAAGCCCACTGTAACTTCCACATCCCCTCCTCTGTATCACTGCAACTCGAGGGATATCAATTTAGCATCTATTGTTATCTATAAATGTAATACTCAGAATAACAACCCCACAAAGATATCCCCATCCAAATCCCCAGAATCTGTGAATATGATGTAACATGGCAAGAGGAAATTAAGGTTGTAGAAGGAATCAAGATTGCTAATCAACCTTCAGGTGAACCTTTTTTTTTTTTTTTTTTTTTGTTCTGAGAAAGACAGTGTGAGCAGGGAAGGGTCAGAGAGAGAGGGAGACATAGAATCTGAAGCAGACTCCAGGCTCTGAGCTAGCTGTCAGCACAGAGCCTGATGCAGGGCTCAAACCCACGAACCGTGAGATCATGACCTGAGCCGAAGTTGGACGCTTAACCACCTGAGCCACCCAGGCACCCCAACTTTCAGGTGACCTTGAGGTGGGAAGATTATCCTGGAGTGTCTGGCCCAATGTAATCACATGGGTCCTTATAAGTGGAAGGCATGAATTTCAGAGAGGAAATGTGATGGGAGAAGCAGAGGTAGGAGAGATGCACTTTGAAAATGGAGGAAGGGGCCATGAGCCAAGAAATGCAGGTGGCCTCTAGAAGCTGGAAAACACAAGGAAATAAATTCTCCCCTAGAGCCTTTAGAAGGAGCACAGCTCTGCCAACACCTTAATTTTAACCCATAAGACCCATGTCAGACTTCTGACCTTCAGCACTGTTAGATAATAAATTTGTGTTGTTTTAAGCCACAAAGTTGTCTTAGTTTGTTACAACAGCAATAGGAAACTAATACAACTGATTTCTGCATTGATGCATAATTATTTTCTAATCAATTAACAGGGATTCTCTTTCTGCCTCAGATTCCTCTACCTTGTTTCACCACATGGCTTTCTTTGTCAGACTAGAACAAAATGTGAGGTTAGCCCTGAGATAACATCTCCCCAGTGCCGCTGCCAGAAAGGTGATGACATCCTTCTCTCACTTCCAATTCAAATTCTCCCACAAAAGTGCTCTGCTTGGCATGCCTGGGGAGGGGATCTGTAACATACAGTTCTACCAGAACCTCTTGGTTAAAAGTGGGAGTAAGGGAAGTAAAGCAGTTGCCCAAAAGAGAGGAGGTACTAGTACCATAAGTAAGGAGGGATATGGACGGCCACTTCCTTCCCAGAGCACCAGGACTGCCTGGACAGCTCTTTCAAGGGCCTTTTCCATCCTTGCTGGCTGAGGACCCTATGCAGATTCAGCTCTCAGTGGACGCTCAGCTGCAGCTTTAATCAACAGGTGTGGGTGGATTATGCCAATGTGTCAGGTTTGCTCCCAGATAGAGGATGAAAAGAATTGTCTGCAGTGGGAGCAAGGGAGTGGGTAAAGTCACCATTCATGCTCTCAGGGGTCAGTCTCAATTCTGAACCATCAGAAGTTCATAACTGGTACAAGCAAGGCCAATTTAATCTTAGCCATTACATCATTCACCACTTTGAAATCAATTAACTAATTAGAGTCATTCTGTGAGCCTGTTAAGCCTGGTAGTTGAAACTGCCACAAATGAGTTTTAAAGGGAAAAGAACTAAAATTGCAAAGTGATAGGAATTGCTGTCTGGGGTAGAAGTCCGTGGGATAGTTCTTTAGTGTAAGTATTCTCTTATGTGTCTTCATCACTCATTTCCATGGACCCACACTGAAATCCAGTTAGCTGCTCTCTCAGATGGCCGGCCCCTCTCCCAGGAGGGTTGCCTCATCAAAAATGAGCTGTTGAGCCTGTGGGTCCTTGAAAGATGTCTGGCTGGTCCTCAGTGTAGCATCTCCCATAAGGTCATGGGTAAATCATTCCAAGGGAGCACTCCTGTGCAGGAAGCCAACCTGCAGCAGGACCTGGGCTCCCCTGCCAGGCACACACGAAGCCACAGGGAGGAGACCAGCCATCAAGTCCCAGAGGAGTTTCCTAAGCGTAAGCCTTTGAGACAGTAAATTCACAGGTCAGAGTGGTGAACAGCAATGAAAGACAAAAGACAGAGCCAAACTTAGGGTCAAGCCACCATAAGAGAAAGGTGGAGAATATGAATCTGGCAAAGGAAGATCCAGATTAGTTCTGCAGAGTCACTGTAGGTACGAGTGGTGGCTTTGGGTATTGATCCTGGGAACACGTACAGGATTGTAACATTTTATTTTAAGGAACATGGATATTATAGAGTTTACACTATGCAATTGAATAATTTTTCTTTTCCCCTTTGTTTCCTTCTTTCTTCTTTGTTGTCCTCCATCCCTTCCCCTCTCCCTGCCCCTTCCCTATTCCTTGCACAAGCATTTACAGAGGGTTTTTCATGCCTGTGTTACAAGATTACAGTTTTGAGAGCTTGGATTCTTCTTTGAATAGATGCCTAAGAGTGTCACTTATTAAAAATTCAATACCTGTAAACAGCTTGCAAGCATACCATATTTTAGTGCCTGTCTGTATTTAGTCAAATACTGAGAACATATGTCTCTTTGTAAATCTACTCCCAGGACTGTTAAGAGCGATTCAGAAAACACTCTGAAATGTGCCAGCTTTTCCTTCTAGTGGAAAGGATTCACTCAGAAAGTGTTCACTAATTCATCACTAGACCTGCCCCACCTTCCCATCCTCCCTCACCAGTCTCTGGGCCCAAAGAAGGAAGTGCTTACAGCTCAGTATTCTCAGCAAAGTGGACAGAAGTGCACATACACAGCAACTACCCATCTCTGGCATTTAATAACAATGCTTCCAAGAAAGAAGCAAAAAGTACCATATGACACTGCAGAAAAACAAAGGCACTAAAATTTAAGAGGGGAGTAAAATTTGTTTATGGACCTCATTAAGAAAAAAAAAAAAAAAAGGCACTGTATCAAGTCCAGAGACCCATGTGGCTGCTGTTGTCTGGGACTTTTTGAGGGGTGTGGGGGTGCCTGTGTTATAGTTTCTGGATTGAATAGTACCTTCTTGTTGTTTTAAGTTTTGTTCAAACCAGAATTTGTTTTCGGCCGACATAATTTAACCAGGTGTTTAGCAACAACCTAGAAAATCCTAATGATGTAAAGACTGCTTATTTGAACAGGGCATTCTCGGGGCTTTGAGCATGAATTTCATAGAACGCTCTAGCAAGTTTTATGGAAAAATAATAATCATTTATTTAGTGGCTACACTAACAGCGGCTACACTATTGCAAGCATTTACCATTAGGTTGAGGTAGTTATCATTTTCCCCACTTTACAGATAATGGAGTTGAGGTTCAGAGAAGATAACTAACTCTAGTATGTGGTATAGCTAGGACTCAGATATAGGTATGTGTAACTTCAGAGCCTGTGCTCTCTGCTTACTTTACTGCTTTCCCAACTGCACTGCTTTGACTGGGCTTTCTGGAATGTTTTACTTTTTTTTAAATGTTTATTTATTTTGAGACAGAGAGAGAGTGCACTTGGCTGGAGTGGGGAGGGGAGAAAAGGCAGAGAGAGAGGGAAAGAAAGAGAATCAGAATCCCAAGCAGGTTCCATGTTGTCAGCACAGAACCCAACACAGAGCTTGATCTCACAAACCATAAAATCACTACCTGAGCTGAGACCAAGAGTCAGACACTTAACCAACTGAGCCACCCAGGAGCACCTGGAATGTTTTAATGGAGCATTGTGGGAGGGTCCAGATGGACTGAAGTGTCCTGCTGTGACAAATAGTTCCTGTCAGGTGAATCCTAACTTGCACTGCAATACTCATTCCTCACAGAAAGTTCGCAGAGCTGTCCACCGCTGGACCAAAAGAGATGAATTGCTTTGCTCTAAAGTGTAAACATCTACCCAATGACAAGGGCTCCCCAGATAATCAACAAGGAGACATGTGCAAATATCTAGTTTATCCAATTTGTATCAAGGTACTTTTCTCACCCAAATTTTATCATTCATCTTATCTCAAAATGCTAGTTAACCTTTATTCTTCACTTTGGAAAATACAAGATCACCTAGCCAATATGGAACTATTTTTCTGCCCTTTCTTTTCTTTTCACATAATTAATATCTACTTAGTGTCAACGGTGTCAAGTACTCAAAAAGATTTTCTCACTTTTTTCATTCATGTCTTTCATTTAACAATCCTGTGGAGTAGATATTAGCATATTCTCAGAATATCAAATAAGTTTTATCATGTGTATCAACTCCTTATTTATTCCAAAAATACTCACTGAGCATTAACTATATGCCAAAAAATATTCTAGGCACTATTCTAATTTCTCAGGATAAAATAGTAGACAGAGCAGATGTTTATGGTTATTTGCTTCTATTTAACAAACCTCCCAAAACTTATCAGCTTGATGAAGAAAAATTAAAGAAGACTTAAATAAATGGAAATATGTGCTCATGCACTAAAAGACTTAGTTAAGTTATTGTTAAGATGTCAGTTCTCCTCAAATTGATCTATAGATTAAATTCAATCCCAATTAAAATCCCAAAATGTGTTTTTATAGAAATTGACAGGCTGATTCTAAATTTAGTGAAAAAGCAAAGAGTGCAAGGTAACCAAAACAATCTTGAAAAGGAAGAACAAAGTTGGAGACTCACACCACCTGATTTTAAGACTTACTATAAAGCTACTGTATCAAGACCCTGTGGTACTGATGTTAGGAAAGACATAAAGATCAAGAGAACAGAGTAGAGATTTTAGAAATAGACCCTCATTACATGGTTAATTGACAAATGTGCCAAGATAATTGAATAGAGAAAAGATAGCCTTTGTAACAAAGAGTATTGGAATAACCCAAACACAAAAACGTAAACCTCAATCCATACATACCTGCACCATATTTGAAAAACCTGAAATAGATCATAGATCCAAATATAAAACCTAAAACTCTAAAATTTCTAGAAGAAAATATAAGAGAAAATCTTTGCAGTCTTGAGTCAGGCAAAGAGTTCATAGATATATAACACAATAATCCATAACCAATTTGAAAAATCAAACATCAAAATTAAAATATCTGCTCTTCAAAAGACAGATAAGAAAATGAAAAGACAAGCCACACACAAAGAGAAAATATTTGCAAAATACATATCAGATAAAGGACTTCTATCCAAATATAAAGAGAACACTTATGATAGAAGTTTTTTTTTAAATGGGAAAGAATTTGAATAGACACTTCAATAAATAAGCTATGCAAATAGAAAATAAGCATATAGCATATCTATGTTCTATATGCACATAGAAAAGATGTGCAACATCATTAGTCATTAGAAAAATGCAATTAAAACCACAATTAAATAGAACTACTCACTCAGAGTAGCTAGAAAATGAGCACAAAATGTAGGTAAGGATGATGAGTAAATGGAACTCTCATACGTTGCTGGTGGGAGATGACATGGTCACTTTGGAAAATAGTTTGCTTCTTATAAAGTTAAATATAAATATACTCTATGACTCTGTAATCCCCACTCCTACATATTTTCCCAAAAGAAATCAATCATGTTCACACAAATACACAAATCTTTATAGCAGCTTTATCACTAATAACTACAACTAACGTACACCAACTGGTAATTGGATAAAAATCCAGTGTACATACATACAGAGGAACTGTACCTAGAAATAAAAAGTAACAAATAACTAATAAATGCAAAAATGTGTGTGCAAAATGAAAAAAAATCAGCAGAGACTACAAACTGTATGTTTCCATTTACTTCAATTTCTGAGGAAGGCAAAAAGTGCTATAGAGACAGAAATCAGATCAGTGATGTTAGAGATTAGGGTTGAAGGTAGGGTTACAAGAGAAACATGGAGGTGATAGAAGAAGTTACACAACTATATGCATTTGTAAAATGGTATCTTTTTAAAATCTACATTTCTAATTTTTGCTAGTACCTAGAAATAGAATTGATTTTTATATATTTATCTTAGATCCAGCAAATTTGATGAACTTTTCTATTGGCGTTAATGGTTTTAATTTAGATGCTTTTGGAGTTCCTATGTAAACAATTATATAACTTGAAAATGATAAGAGTTGTGTTACTTCTTTTTAATTCCTCATATTTTTTCCTTGTTCTTTGTAAATTATGATGACTAAGCCCTCCAAAAGAATGTTATCTGTGACCTAAAAAGGAATGTTTCTAAAGCTTTTACCATTAATTACAAATTTTTTCATAAATTTTTTAGAATACACTATCAAATTCAAAGTGTTTTCTTATATTCCTAGTTTGCTGTGAATTTATATTATGCATGGGTATTGACTTTTTATTAAATTTCTTTTCTCCATCTATTTAGATGATTGTGAGATTTGTCTCTTTTTCCGTGTTAGTGTGATAAACTACATGAAAGATTTTCTGACATAAAAGCTTCCTTATATTTATGAAATAAAGTCTTCTTGGTCCTGATTTATCATATAACATAGTTATTGTTGATTCTCAAATTCACAAACATCAAAGTCATACTATGTATCTTTTCTGACCACAACACTATGAAGCTACAAATCAACCGCAAGAAAAAAAATCTGGAAAGAGCACAAATACATGGAAGTTAAATAACATGCTACAGGGGCACCTGGGTGGCTCAGTCGGTTAAGCATCCAACTTCGACTCAGGTCATGATCTCACGGTTCATGGGTACAAGCCTTGTGTCGGGCTCTGTGCTGACAGCTCAGAGCCTGGAGCCTGCTTGAGATTCTGTGTCTCCCTCTCTCTCTGCTCCTCCCCTGCTCACACTGTCTTTCTCTGTCTCAGAAATAAATAAATAAATAAACATTTAAAAAATAACATGCTACTAACAATGAAAGGGTCAACTGAGAAATCAGAGAGGAAATTTAAGAAATACATAGTTATTGTTGATTCAAATTATTTTGCTATTAATTTATTTATAATTTTTGCACTTGTGTTCATAGTTGCTGTCAAACCAGAATTTCTTTTTTTGTACTCTTTTCAGGTATGTTATCAAGATTACAGCGGAAGTTGGGGCGCCTGGGTGGCTTAGTCGGTTGGGCGTCCGACTTTAGCTTAGGTCATGATCTCGCGGTTCGTGGGTTCGAGCCCCGCGTCGGGCTCTGTGCTGACTGCCAGCTCAGAGCCTGGAGCCTGTTTCAGTCTGTGACTCCCTCTCTCTCTGACCCTCCCCTGCTCACGCTGTCTCTCTCTCTCTTTCTCCTAGAAATAAATAAAACACTAAAAAAAAAAAAATTACATCGGAAGTTAGGGAGCTTTTCAGTCTATTATGTGGAACAATTTATATAAAATTGAAATCGTGTATTTCTTAAAATTTAACAAACCTCACTTATAAATCTAACTTGGAGAATTTCTTGAATAGACTTTACTTCTACTCCAATTTCTTTAATGGTTACAAGTCTATTTGTGTTTTCTATTTTATCTTGAGTCAGTTTCTTTAAAAATGTGCATTTCTTACATACATTTTCAGATGGCATTGGCATCAAAGTGCTCTCTTCTGATTTTTTTTCATCTCTACTGAATCAATAATTATGTCTCCTTTTTCAGGCCTAATATTTCTTGTTTACTCTATTTTTATCTTGATTGAGTTGACCAGAGATTTTTCTATTTATTAAGCTTCTCAAAAGACTGATTTTTAGTTTTAATCATTCTCATACTGTTTCTTTATGTTCTGCTTAATGGATTTTTGGTCTTGTCTCTGCCATTTATTTCCATTACATTTTTGGGCCTGCTCTGTGTTCTATAGCTTCTTTCCTAGATAAACATCAATCATTCAATATTTTCCCTTATGATTACAGTGATGATTATTTTCCTCATACTAGAAATGTATATAAAGAACAATTAACAAGCACTAAGTTTCAGCCACCTAACTTAAGAAATAAGACAGTATGGAAAAAATTCTACTTCCCTCCATTCCCAGCATACTCAGAAGTAACTGCTATACTGGTTTTAATGGTTATCATACATGTGTATGTCTTTGTATTTTTATTATATCTGTATATATCCATAAACAATATATAGTATTATTATGTGTAGTTTTTAATTAACTATGAATGGAATCATGTTGTATGTATCCTTCTAAAAAGCACTTTTTTACTATTACTAAGCCATAGGAAAGAATAAGATCTTGATATTCACTATAACATGACTGGACCTAGAAGGTATTATGCTAAATGAAATAAGCCAGACAGAGGCAGACAAACAGTATGATTTCATTCACATGTGGAATCTAAAAACAAAACACCCTCATCTTTATTATTTCCCTCCTTTTGCTTTTTTGGGCTTTATTTGCTGTTCTTTTTCCAGCTCCTTTAGGTGTAAGGATAGGTTGTGTATTTGAGACATTTCTTCCTTCTTTAGGAAGGCCTGGATTACTGTATACTTCCCTCTTATGACAGCCTTTGCTGCCCCAGAGGTTTCAGACTGCCATATTTTCATTTTCATTGGCTTACACATACTTTTTAATTTCTTCTTTAATTTCTTGGGTAACCCATTCATTCTTTAGTAGGATGTTCATTAATCTCCAAGTATTCATGGTCCTCCAAATTTTTTCTTGTGATTGATTTCAAGTTTCATAGTGTTGTGGTCTGAATATATGCATTATGATATCAATCTTTTTGTACTTGTTGAGGGCTGATTTGTGATCCAGTATGTGATTTATTCATGTGCACTTGAGAAGAATGTGTATTCTACTACTTTAGAATGAAATTTTCTAAATATATCTATTAAGTCCATCCAGTCCAGTGTGTCATTCAAAGCCATTGTTTCCTTGATAATTTTCTGCTTAGATGATCTGTCCATTGCTGTAGGTGGGGTGCTAAAGTTCCCTACTACAATGGTATTATCAATGAGTTTCTTTATTTTTGTGATTAATTGATTTTATATGTGGGTACTTCCAAACTGGGGACATAAACATTTACAATTGTTAGATCTTCTTGGGGAATAGATCCCTTAATTATTATATAATGCTCTTCTTTATCTCTTGTTGCAGTCTTTGTTTTAAAATCTCATTTGTCTGATACAAGTATGGCTACTCTGGCTTTCTTTTGACACCTATTATCATGATAGATGGTTCTCCATCCCTCTACTTTCAATCTACAGGTGTCTTTATCTCTAAAATGAGTCTTTTGGGGGCACCTGGGTGGCTCATTCGGTTAAGCTTCTGACTTTGGCTCAGGTTATGATCTCACAGTTTCTGAGGTGGAGGCCCATATTGGGCTCTGGGCTGACAACTCAGAGCCTGGAGTCTGCTTCAGATTTTGTGTCTCCCTCTGTCTGCCCCTCCTCCACTCGTGCTTTGTCTCTCTCCGTCTCTCAAAAATAAATAAATGTTAAAAATTTTTAAATAAAAAAAATAAAATGAGTCTTTTGTAGACAGCATATAGATGGGTCTTGTTTTTTTTTTTTTTTATCCCATTCTGATACCCTATGCCTTTTGATTGGACCATTTGGCCCATTTACATTTAAAGTGATTATTGAAAGATATGAATTTATCTGTCATTGTGTTGCCTGCAGAGGTGAAGTTTATGATGATGTTCTCTGGTCCTTTCTAGTCTTTGTCATTTTTGCTCCTTTTTGTTTTGTTTCTCCACCCACAGAGTCCCCTTAAATTTCTTGCAAGGCTGGTTTAGCAGTCACAAACTCCTTTAGCTTTTGTTTGGGAAACTCTTCATCTCTCCTTCTATTTTGAATGACAGACTTGCTGGATAAAGAATTCTTGGATTTATCTATACGATGGAATACTACATGGCAATGAGAAAGAATGAAATCTGGCCATGTGTAGCAACATGGATGGACCTTGAGGGTGTTATGCTGAGCGAAATAAGTCAGACAGAGAAGGACAAATATCATATGTTTGCACGTATAGGAGGATTAGGAGGAACTTGACGGAGGAACAAGGGGGAGAAGAAGGGGGGAAATGGTGGGGGAAAGGGAGAGAGGCAAACCATGAGAGACTCTTGAATGCTGACAAAAACTGAGGACTGATGGATGTGGGGGGGAGGAGGGATGGGCATGGAGGAGGGCACTTATGGGGATGAGCACTGGGTGTTATGTGGAAACTAATTTGACAATAAACTATTTGTAAAAAAAAAAAAAAAAAAAAAGAATTCTTGGAATAAACAATTCTAAACTTTGTATGGAACCACAAAAGACCCTGAATAGCCAAAGTCATGTTGAAAAAGAAAATCAGAGCTGGAGGCATCACAATTCAAGACTTTAAGCTGTATTACAAAGCTGTAATCATCAAGACAGTATTGTATTGGCACAAAAACAGATAAATCAATGGAACAGAGTAAATAACCCGGAAACTTGTCCATAAATGAATGGCCAACTAATCTCCAACAAAGTAGGAGAGAATATTCGATGGACAAAAGACAGTCTCTTCAGCAAACGGTGTTGGAAAAATTGGACAGCAACATGCAGAAGAATGAACCTGGACCACTTTCTTACACCATACACAAAAATAAATTCAAAATGGATGAAAGACCTAAATGTGAGACAGGAAACTCTCAAAATCCTAGAAGAAAAAGCAGGCAACAACCTCTCTGACCTTGGTCACTGCAACTTCTTACTAAACATATCTTCAGAGGCAAGGAAATAAAAGCAAAAATGAACTATTGGCACCTCATCAAGATAAAAAGCCTTTGCACGGCAAAGGAAACAATCAACAAATCTAAAAGGCTGCCAACAGAATGGAAGAAGATATTTGCAAATGACATATCAGATAAAGAGTTAGTATCCAAAATGTATACAGAACTTGTCAAACTCAGCACCCAAAAAAACAAATAATCCAGTGAAGAAATAGGCAAGAGACATGAACAGAAATTTTCCAAAGAAGACATCCAGATGGCTAACAGATACATGAAAAAACGTTCAACATCCCTCATTATCAGGGCAATATAAATCAAAACCACAATGAGATACCACCTCACACCTGTCAGAATGGCTAAAATGAACAACTCAGGAAATAAAAGCTGTTGGCAAAGATGCAGAGAAATGATTACCCCTTTACACTGCTGGTGGGAATGCAAACTGGTGCAGTCACTCTGGAAAACAGTATAGAGGTTCCTCATAAAATTAAAAATAGAGCTACCCTTTGACCCAGCAATTGTACTACTAGGTATTTATCCAAAGGATACAAAAATTCTGATTCAAAAGGCACATGCACGACAATGTTTATAGCAGCACTATCAACAATAGCCAAATTATGGAAAAAGCCCAAATGTCCACTGACTGGTGAACAAATAAAGAAGATGTGGTTTATATATTCAGTGGGATATTACTCCACAATCAAAATGAATGAAATGTGCAACAACATGGATGGAACTAGAGTATATTATGCTGAGCAAGATAAGTCCTCAGAGAAAGATAAACATCATACGATTTCACTCATGTAAGGAACTTAAGAAACAAAACGGATGAACATGGAGATGGGAAGGAAAAATAAGATACAGAGAGAGAGGCAAACCATAAGAGACTCTTAAATACAGAGAACAAACTGAGGGTTGCTGGAGGGGTGTTGGGTGGGGGTGGGCTAGATGGGTGATGGACATTAAGAAGGGCACTTGTTGGGTTGAGCCCTGAGTGTTATATGTAAACAATGAATTACTAAATTCTAGTCCTGAAACCATTATTACACTATATGTTAATTAACTTGGATCTAAGTGTATTAAAAAAAAATAAAACAAAACAAATAAACAAAAACCCAGAAACAGACCTATAAATACAGAGAACAAATTGGTGACTTCCAGAGGAGGGGGGGAAGATGGGCAAAAATAGGTGAAGAAACTTAAGAGTTACAAATATCCAGGTATAAAATAAATAAGTCATGAGGATGTTAAGTATAGCAGAGAGAATATAGTCAACAATATTATAACAACTTTTATGGTGACTATACTTATTTTGGTGGGTATTGAGTAATACGTAGAATTGTCCAATCACTGTGTTGTACACTTGAAATTTGTTTAATATAGTATGCCAACTATACTTCAATTAAATTTTAAAAATAGTAAGATAAAATTTCCTCTTTTTTGCTCAACATTACATGGTTGAGATTTAACTAAATAAATTTGATTTTAGTTTGTTCATTTATTTTTTAAATAATTTTTTAATGTTTATTTATTTTTGAGAGAGAGAGACAGACAGACAGTGTGAGTGAGGGAAGACAGAGAGAGAGAGACACACACACACAGAATACGAAACAGGCTCCAGGCTCTGGGCTGTCAGCACAGAGCCCAATGCAGGGCTTGAGCTCATGAACTGCAAGATCATGACCTGAGCTGAAGTCAGAGGCTTAACTGACTAAGCCACCCAGGCACCCCTGATTTTAGTTTGTTCATTTAATTGAAATATAGTATTCTCATTCATTCATTATTTGAATGTGCACAATGTGCCCATTTTCCCTTTGGGGAATATTTAGGTTAAGTTACAATATTTTTTGCAATAATAAATGATGCTTCTATGAATTTCTTCTAAAATTTTTGTGCCTATGTGTGAATTACTTTTTACATCTTTAATAATTTTAAGCATACCTACTTTATTTTTTTTTATGTTTTATTTATTTCTAGGAGAGAGAGAGACAGCGTGAGCAGGGGAGGGTCAGAGAGAGAGGGAGTCACAGACTGAAACAGGCTCCAGGCTCTGAGCTGGCAGTCAGCACAGAGCCCGACGCGGGACTCGAACCCATGACCCGCGAGATCATGACCTAAGCGAAAGTCAGACACTTAACCGACTAAGCCACCCAGGCGCCCCTAAGCATACCTACTTTAAAATACTTTATGAATTTCTCTGATAACCAAAGCTCTTGGTTTTGTAATCATCTTTTTGTTATTTACTTATTTATCTATCTACCCATTTATCTATCTATCTAAACATTTGTGTAACACTATGCCTCAGACATTTACAAATATTAAATTATTTAATATTATTTTGCCTGTTGGATTTCTAACGAATGTTGTTTTGTTTCCTTGTGTGTCTTGTAATGGTAGATTGTGTGTTCATCTTCTGTCTCATTTACTCCATGGAATTCCTACAGCTTAGGAAGTGTTCCTCTGCAGGTATTTTGTGTTTACATCTGCCAAGTATCCAAGGGGTAACACTGACTTAGAATCAAATTATATATTATTTTTTCAGTTTGAGTTTCATAGAGAACATGTGAAGAGTAGATTTAAGTTCTAAATTTCCATATAGCACAAAATAGAGATTTTAATTTCTCAAAGATAATGTATTTTACTCAGAACCAAAGCATAGATATGTTTCTTTGTCTCTTTATACTGATAGGTGGAAATTTTTTCCAGAGAATCTTGTCTCTACAGATCAACCTTTCATGTATTCTGGTTCATATAGTTTTCTATCCCAATTCTCTGCCTCACTCAGACCCAAGACGGCACCACCTATCCCTGAATTTGACTAAAAATTTAATTACTGGAACAAATAACACACTCAACCCCTTATTCGCCCTCATATTAGAGCAGCCATGACATGAATTCGTATGCTTTTCCCTCTTCTTCACAGTTTCTTTTATGTTCCTGCTACCAGGTAATTTTTTTTTCTTCCCTACAGGATCAGCCATGTATTTTGTCTTTGCTACTATAGTTTCTGAGAAGATATATAGCTGTAGTTTTCTTTTATGATCTTAATTTGCCATAAGGTTGAAATCAATTATTTGGAAGGTTTTAGGCAGGAGAGATATATAATTTAATTTATATTTTCAAAGATCATTCTGATCAATTAGTAGGGGATGCTTTAGGTTTAGTATAATCAGTCCATGTTTGGGCGCAGTGGAGAGTCATAAACAGAATGGGAGCTAGAGCATAGGAAGCAGAGTGGCAGCATACATACCTTATATCTTCTAGCTGTATGTGGTCTCTCACTTTTCACTAAAATAAGCCAAGGCACCGAGAAGTTCAGCGACTTGCACAAAGTCACTCAGCTGGGAGATATGTTTAGTCCTTTTATCCTACAAAAAGTTCTCATCATTTTAATTCCAGTATTAATGTCATGATTTATCTAGGCTAAAGTCAGATTCTAATTAATTCTAAAGATCTAGACCAGAGACTTTGTTCAGTGCTAACAACAGAAAGACAAACAAGAAATGGTCCCTGCCCTTGAGGAGCTCACATTCTAGCAAGATTTAAATAACAAAAACATAGAATAAAGGCTATTGCAGCTGAATATACATGGTGTCCTGGAAAAAAACAGAGACACTGTAGCTGAACTCATTTGGGGAGGCCAGGAAGGTGACATTTAATCTATGCAAAATCTATTCAGTTTTGTTTGGTCGTACATCTAGTCCAGGAGTAGAATAAGAAAGTGTTCTATTTTTAACTCTGTATTCATTTATGTCATTCCATAAATATTTACTTAAATATTTGCTGAGTTCTCCCCTCACATCAGCTCCTCATGGCAAAAACCAAAGAAGAATGACTGGGGGAAAAAGCCATGACTGGCAGGGAAGGGTGGTACAGGAGAGCTCTCCCAAGGTTATAGACACTAGGCAAAGCAAAGCTAATAATGGAAAAGTATAAAGTTTGGCACATTTGACTCACAACAACAACATCAGACACCAAGGATACTTGTAGCACATCCTTATTCCCTATGAAAATATTATTTGGGATAAAATACATATTGTACTAGAATTCTCTAGAGAAACAGAACCAATAAAATAATAGAGAAATAAATGGATGATAGATAATTAATAGATAGATACATAGATAGATATATAGATAGATAGATAGGCAGATAAATAGATAACCAATAAGATATATTGGTATATATATATATAATCTGTAAGATTATATCATAAAAGATCTATCTTATCTTAGTAGATCTATAGATCTTACTGTTTATATCCTCAGAGGAAAAGTATATATTCACAGAAAACTATAATCAATTTGCTCAGGTAATTATGGAAGCTAAGAAGTTTCAAGATCTGCAATTGGCAAGCTGGACACTCAGAAGAGCTGATGATGTAAACTCTAATCTGCCTGAGCCCAGAGACAGGACAAAACCTGTCCCAAAACAAAGATAATCAGGGAGAAAGAGAGGAGAGGGATTTCTTTACTCTAACTTTTTGTTCTATTGAGGCTTCCAAAGGATTGTAGGAGGCCCACCTACATTGGAGAGGGCAATCTACTTTACTCAGTCTGTCCATTCAAATGTTACTCTCATCCAGGAACAACCTCACAGATAGATACACCCTGAAATAATGTTTAACCAATATCTGGGCACCCCTAAGACCCAGTTAGGTTGACACATAAAATTAATCATCACATATATATTATAGCTATCATTTATATATATATGTACATATATATATAAGTGTGAATTTACATTTGAACATACAACTCTTTCAGAAGTAACTGCAGTTTAAATTTTATAATAAACAAATGTGTTTATGGGAGCCTGGGTGGCTCAGTCGGTTGGGCCTCCAACTTCAGCTCAGGTCACAATCTAATGGTTTGTGAGTTTGAGCCCTGCACAGCCCTGCCCTGTGCTGACAGCTCAGAGTCTGGAGTCTGCTTTGGATTCCGTGTCTCACCCTCTGTCTGCCCCTCCCCTGCTCATACTCTCTCTCTCTCTCTCCAAAATAAATAAACATTTAAAAATTGTTAAATTAAAAAAACAAAAATGTATTTATATACTTAAGATATTCTTATATTAGGGGAAAGAATAGCTATCTGGGAAAGAGTAAGGAGTAAGGGCTTTATCATGTCACTGTCTACCTATTCTGCCTGGATCATCCCTGCACCTGACACCCAGAGCAGAGTCAATGTGTGCTCATTGTTTGGTAGAGGTTTTGGATACCTCTTGTGCCCCTCTTCAGAACCCTCTCATCCCCACCTCTATATACAGTCACTGCTGCAGAGACCAGCTGTATCATGCTGTTATCAACTCTGTCTTGGTATAATCAGAAGACCATCATCTCAATTCCTGCTTGGAGCACTTACTTTAAACCTACTTTGTGCTCAACACATAGGACATGGAAATGCAAGGCAACTAATCCACAAGGGACCATCTTTGGTCAATGGAGACCTGGAAACAATGGAAAACACTTACCCATTTAGTCCTTTGGTCAGTTAGTTCCTCAGTGCTTTCCATAAACCTCCTCAGAATGTCCTAGCAGAATCAAGCCCATGGTGGTAGCCAACTCAATAATCCATCTTTGTGTTGGCTTTCCTTTCTTTCCCGTTCATTTCCCTCCCCTGTACTCCTTTTTCCTAAGATCATACTCCCAAATGAGTTAACCTTAAAAGGTAAACCTTCGGGGTACCTGGGTGGCTCAGTCATTTAAGCATCCAACTTCAGCTCAGGTCATGATTTCATGGTTTCTGAGTTCAAGCCCTGCACTGGACTCTCTGCTATTAGCAAGGAACCCACTTCAGATACTCTGTCCCTCCCTCACTCATGCACAAACTGTCTCTCTCAAAAATAAGTAAATATTTTTTTAAAAAGGTAAGCCTTTGTTTCAGGCTCTGATTCTGGAGAACTCAGACTAAGACTATTGGGCTTTGTTATTTTATTCTGTCCTTAAAAAGCCTTCTAATAAACTAGAAGTTGCAGTTGTATTCAGTGACTGATCTAAAAATTCAATAGAAATCCTAAAATATCACCATGACTTCTTTCAAGATGTAGCCATTTAAAAGTAGTTGGCCAAAGAATCAAAACTGACCCCAAAGATAAACTTGAACTTACTCTGCAGAAACATTAAGGTTTCTTTCAAGCTATTTTCAAATTTGATTTCTCAAGTTTTCTAACTGAAGATCTGTATGATAGCAAGATTGTCTGTGTCATTAGTGTTTTATTTATTTTTTTGTCCAAAACACATAAAAGTAAGTTCAGTGATACCATTCATCATGACCACCAAAAGCCAGTATAAATAAAGTCAGCCATGCTACTTATACAGACCATACTTGGCCGAGCATCACCCATCATATAGGCAGGCCTGTGTAAATGGGGCCAGAAAGAAGGAAACTCAGTTCTCAGCCACCTCCTTCATGAAGGCACCCAGCCAAGCCAGGTGATGATGGCCATTGAGCAGGGTGGAGGTGTATTGCTTTCACTCACACCTCCCTTTTACTTAATCCAACACTCCAGGGCCAATCCCAACATGTCATCAGTACCTGAAGTCTAGTTAGCACACCTGGGAGGATTCAACATGTCACATCCAGCTTTTTCAAAGCATTGTTAGTCTTATGCACCTGAATTTGGTTTGCAGTATTTCAGAATCCTTGGAATCAAGAGTGAGGTTCTTGTGCAATTCTTCTATAAAAGACAATACAAAATGGTAAAGGATGGGGAATCCAAAAAGTCTGTATGCCTGTGCTGGCCTGCCAGAGTCAACTTGGCACTGCCATCACTCCCTCCTGAGCTGCGAACTAAATTTTCCAGAATCCCCTTTGCAATATGGTTCCAACTAAGTTTGCCAATGAAAGGAACACATGTGGATCTTACATTCACAGCCTGTGGAGTTCTGACTGACACACCAACCTCTCACTCAAAATTCTTAAAACCTAATACATACTGAGAGAGGGATGGGGGCATTATATGAATGAAGCCATCTTGAGTTACTCAAAATATTTTTGTTAATAGTCATCAATTTCTCCACATGGCCTGTTTTTTCTATTTTCCTTTCAGGTTGATTTCCTCATTTTGGAGGTTCCCACTAGAGCTTTTGACCCTCTTGCTAGTTCAAGAGTCTCCTTATTAGAGCTCCAGTGCTCTTACCATTGGTCCCAAAGACCTGTTCACCACTTCCCCCAGGAGACCTTCACATTCTCATACTAACAGAATTTCTGATGGCTTGCCTGCCTAGCCCAGAATTCCTAAAGTGAACATGCAGATTACAGCATACAATTTATAAGACATGATACTTGAAAAATGTCCCTGAGGAGTTGTAATCCTTGAGAAGTCAAACAGTGGAACAAAAGCCATCACCACCACATAGTGTGGGAACCATTACCAGATTCATGGTCACAGGGGCCAGGGCTTTGATAGTTTGGAGGCAGGGGTTGGAGGATGATTATAAGCTAGGGTGACTGTGCTGTGTCCAAGAGAAGGAAGATGAGCTGCTTAGAGGACCTGTCCCCAGGGCTTTCCATTTGGGGCTGGTCCCAAAGAAGTTCCTCAGTAAATATTTCCCACAAGTACTGAAGGTGTCAAGTGCTCAGTGATTATAGCCATTAGAATCTGCATTTCCCTGCTGGTAACAGAGACCAGAAAGAAGAATGGCTTGCAGAAAGCTGATGAGGTGGGCAATCTAGGGCAAAGTCATCAGAGACCCAGGTGCTTGCCAACTTTCTTCTCCACAGTCCTTTGTATGTGGTTCCCATTCTCAAAGCTATCTTATCATCTGAGATGGCCATTAGAATTCCAACCATCACATTCATGGTCCAGGGAAGAAGCAGCAGCAGGAAAGGTAGCAAAAGACACAAGAGGCATGTACTACCTGTAAGCTCACTTTTTTAAGGATTCTCATGGAAATCCAGGCCTGGTTGCAAAGGAGTCTGAAAAATGTGGCTGTGTAGCTAGACACATTGACAGTTGAAATAAAACCAGTTCTGTGACTAAGGAAAAAGGTGGAAATGGGCAGCAGACAGGCAACCAGGAGTACGAGCCTCTGCCACAGTGGTGAAGACCATGGGCTCTGGAGGCAAACTGACTCTGCCACCAAGTATCTCGGTGGCTCTAGGCAAGTCACTTAACCTCCCAGAGCCCAGCCCCTCTAGCTATGAGTGAGGGATAATAATAGCAAAGCTGCCTCATGAGGTCACTGTGTGGATTAAAAGAGATGAGCACTTAGGGTGGCTCTCACAGCCCTGGGCATGCACTTAATGCCAGGGAGTTGGAGCCTTCCACAGGTGACCTGAAATAGCTTTACGTTTCTAATTTTACTGCCTTGCCACACACTCTCCAGAATCTCCCTTGTCTGTCCCTTATCCACCTCCCTGCTGATCACACAGCTTCCCAGTCACTCTCAGATATGAAACAATCCATCTTGCTCAGTTCAGTGTGATCCTTTTCAAGGCTTTAATCTCAGATCCTATGTGAGCCTCTTCCCCTGTGGCAAAGGCCATCAGAGCCCACCTGGAACTCATCATTTTAGCGCATGCCAAGGGGCCTCCCACAAGCACATGTGGCCTGAGGACCTTCTCACCACACACATGAAGCCGCGAGATGTAGGTAGGAAAGGTGGCACCCCAGAGAACAGCCCTCTGTTAGTGACGGAGGGGACAGCTCAGAGGTGGGATTGAACTGTGTGGTAACCTGCTAAACACGGCACCTTTTATTCGTTCCCTTCCCTTGATTACTTGTTCCCACTTCCTTACCAGTGCTTCCTGGGACCACCTGCAAAGAAACTACTCACACTGACGTCTCATCTGAGGTCAGCACCTCTGCATGGTCTTAGCCTTTGCAGTGGCTGAGCTACCAGCACTGGGTGAGAACAGCCAACGCTCATATCTCCCATGTCCCTGTTGCGCGCTGCTGCTCATCCTGTGGGTGAACAGGGAAATGGAGGCAGAGTCCTTCCCTTCATCAAGGCTGCTGAAGTCTTTCTGTCCCCTCATACCCCAACGGGGACATCTGAGCATTGCAAGGTTCATGGGGAGGACGTCAGAAAGCCTCTGCACTGCTCCCTGTCATGGGTGATGCCCCCCAGCTCACCTTTTCCAGCACTCCCACAGAGCCCCACCTTTGAGGTCCCTCTGCACAGCCTCTTGCTACCAATCACCTCACTGCAGGCAGTCCCCTTGGATGAGTACTACTGAGGAAACCCAAGCCTGCCTACCTTCCCCCAGCATCTTCTGAGCCCGAAGGAAGCATAGGCATTCTTACCACATCAAACAATGCAAGCTGCCTATAACGCTCCTGCCCTCTTGCTCTGCACTCTGTTAGTGCAGGCTGCTCCCACAATCTTCTCACCTTAAGGATCTAGACAAGGAGCTGGCTCCAGTCTCCGCGTTGCTATATATTCCAAGACCATTGAGGATGCTTGGCAGGCTGCCCATGAACTCGCCTTCCAGTGGCAGCCCTAGAAGGGCACCAGGCTTTCATCAGTGTCCTAACAAGGAGTCCTGCACAGTGTCCTGCAAGGAGTGAGGTGCTTGCCTCCCTTTCTTTATACAGAGTTTGTTTGGTGTCACCCCACTTAGTTTGGGGGTGAAGCCCCCCCAACTAGTGAAGATGGAAAAGAAAATGACAGATCACCCACACAGGACTGATGACTCATGGCTCCTACAAAATTTTCAAATCTATCCCTCCACCTAGGGAGAGGAGTGCAGTGGTGAAGGTGGTATGAGCATTTCTGTCAGCTCATAGTAGGTTCTGGGGAGGGAGGGATCTTCTGGATCCTTTGCTGCTCTGGGGCTGTGAAGTTCTTAGTGCCAACTGTCCTGAGCTTAAGGCTCTAACCAGAGTTCTGAGGTGATAGGATAAGCCCCAAGCAGTGTTCCTCACCTCCATTATTGTGACTTTTACTATAACTTTCCCAGCCATGCTGACCATGTTTAACTCAGTGCTCCCCTTGCAAGCAGTCCTCTCAGTGAGGCATCTAGAAACATGGTCACTTCTTCCTTGCCTTAGTGGCCCCACACTCTAATTTCCTGATGTTCTCCAGAGTTTTTCTTAGCTTCCAAGCCTGAGGTTCTCAACCCTGGCTGGCACGAGAAATGCCTGCAGTCTGGCCAGAAGTGGGGTCTGGAATAGAGAAGATGCTCGAGCAATATTGCCTTGGTGTGGGATGTGTGTATGTGTGTGTGTGTGTGTGCATGTGTGTGTGGTTACATATACTTATATCCATGTATGTAGAAGATCCCTGAAATCTGCAGTGAGAAGGGAACTGGGTGGTTGGAGGATGGGTTACAAGATTTATATTATTAATGATAGCTAAATTATGTTTTGCACTTCCTATTAGCACTTGATATATAGTAATTCATTTAATTATCAAAGCAATTCTCTGCGGTAGTTGCTATTATTATGCTTATTTGATAGATGAGGAAACTTTGTTTCAATTTTTTACCTTAGCCTTGCATTCCCTATTTAAATAGAGATGGCAGATGGAGGCACAGACAGTTGGACAGATTCAGGTTCTCCAGGTGAATCCATTTCACATGCCTAGTTGAAACCCTGTGTTCTAAGTTTACTTTTCCCACCTTGGTGAGTGCCAAGCCTTCCCAGAAGACCCCAGAGGAGGGAGCAGGAAGTAGGAGAGCCTCTTGGCCATGGCCTCTCCCCACAGTGATCAGAGCTGCCCTCCAAGGACCTGGTGCTAATGAGTCCTGGACCAGCTGCTGGAGTGGGCACAGTATGCTCTCTGCCTTGATAAATCACTGTCTCCCTGACAAATGTATCAAGATGAGATCTGTAAGTCACTGTGTGCAGTGCGTGAAAAGGAGGCGAGGCCACCAAACAGGGTTCAATGGAGTAGGATGAGCTTGTACCCATCTGAGTGTGCCATGGGAGGGGTGAAAGGAGGCTGGGGCCATAACTTGGTTTCCTAATGGGAATGAGGGAAGCACCTCTACATCAATGTGACTTCACTTGATTACAGCTGCGACAAATGAGATCATGTCTGTAAACTCCTGTGAAGATTTTTGGGATCCTCAAAGGGAGTGGGAAACACCCAGTTCACGATGAATTCCAAGCTTGCAGGTAGGTACAAGCTCTTTTCCTCTGATCCTAAGCCTTCCTTCAGAGTCACTCATGGAACTAAATGCATAAAGCCAGTGGGTCGTGGTTCTTGTCCGAAATAACCATTTCTCACCCAAATTTAATAACTTAATGATGTACTCCATGTACTTCAAGGGCCACTGGGAATAGCTATGTGACCTTGGGTGGATCAGCTGACAGTCTGGACTTAGATGTCCACCTCCCCTCTCTGCATCTGTCAGCTCCACATCCCTCTGCTTCAACCCAGTTCTGTGTGTCCAGGTGACTGCCTGAAGCACCAGGTCTGCATTCTAACCCCCCAGCATTCCCTGTCATTTTAATAAATATCATTTATATATGGCTTCTCACTGGCTGGGTTAGGTCATGCCCCCACACCTGAACCAACCCACAAAAGGAATGGAAAGATTTCATTAGACATAGTAGACCAGTCATATCCCCATGCCTAGAGCCCAGGGTTCGGTGGGGGAGAGTATCTGTCCCACTAAATCACAGGGGACAAGTGGGGTGGGGAAGTGTCCATTGATAAAATTCAGTATAGATGCAGGACAGACAACAGAAAGAGATGTCCAAAATAGAGCCTTCTAACTTTGATTCCATAGCCTCAAAGTGAGACAAAATTTAGCTAATAAAAAGACCAGGGCAGACTGTCCTCAGAAGCTGTCATGAGCCTATGTATAAAACCACAAAATGGTAGAAATAGAAAAAACCTTGGAGAACTTCTTATCCCCCCTCCTCTACCCACCACACCACTCATTTTACTGGTGAGGAAGCTGAGCCACAGGGAGGCCACCCAGGAGCTGCAGCAACAGAGCTGGGTTAGACTCCTGCCTGATCTCCTGACTCCAAGGTTGCAAGAACAATGCTGGCAGAGCCCAAGGGCAGGAAGCATGTGCTCTGACCCTCCAACCTCCCTGTCAGCATTTTTTTTAATTCTCCTAGAGGGGTGCCTGGGTGGCTCAGTCAGCTGAACATCCAACTCTTGATTTGGGCTCAGCTCATGATCTCATGGTTCATGGATCTAAACCCCACATCAGACTCTGCACTGACAGTATAGAGACTGCTTGGGGTTCTCTCCCTCACTCTCTCAGACTCTCTCTCACTCGTGCTGTCTCTCCCTCAAAATATATAAATAAACTTAAAAATTCTCTTAGAAACTATGAGATGATCAGTATTCTAGTTGTGATATTGTACTATAGCTTTGCAAAATCCTCATTATATTGGGAGAAACAGATGAAGGGTGCACACAATCTCTTTGTATTATGTCTTACAACAACAGGAAATCTACAATTATCTCAATAAAATTTTCAGTTAAGAAACTGTGAGAGGATTTTCAAAACGGCACAAAATTGTATATCCAGCCAAGACAGCGCTCACTACATCTGGCCCATCAAACCACCCTCTGAACCAAATAGAGAAATATAGAACAGTAATAGAAAAAGTATTATATATATATATATCTGTGTGTGTTCATACGTGTTTATGCCATAACCTCACTCTCAACCAAAGCAAACATCTCCCTAGACAAGATCAGAAGTGGAACAGAAACACTTGGCCAAAAGGGGATGGGGTAGAGGCTTTGTTGAAGCCATGGGTCTATTGTACTCTGGGACTAGGGTTGAGCAGAGGTGACTGAAAAGTCAATCCCTGCATAGGAACAGGGAGCCAGTGCCTCCTGTGAGGGCAGAGTAAAGAGGGCTGGAGCAGGCTTCTCTCATCCATGGTGAGGCATAATTCGACACCCACAGTGCAAGTATGAATAACAAAATCCTAACAAGGTAGCTGGAGAAGCAGAGACAACCCACAGCCCACTGGTTGCAAATGGCATCTGCAGTATCCTTGAAGGATGAGAGGTCAAGTTGGCCAACATGAGAGTTGGTTCTGAACTACCCACACTACCTCGTGTGGAGGGACGAATACAAGGGAGGAGAAACACACACACACACACACACACACACACACACTTTACTGTCTTTCCCTCTTCTTCCTCTTGTTTTGGCCCTTGTTTCTGCTTTTCACTGAGTAGAAAAAATTTAGTCTGTCCGAGACAGCTAGCATTGCTGCCCCCAGAGGTTAAAGACAATGTTAAGGGTGTTTTGTCACTGTCTTGGACACCTCTATGCCTTTTCCTCTGAGAAATCCATTTTAGAAAGGTGTGTTAAAAGGTCCTCAGAATTCTCAAACTGCTATTTTTCTCTAGGAATTAATTGGCATAGCCCTCCTGCCCCTGTGTGCTCAAAGTCTCTGGAATATTTATTAGGAGGGAAGGGCACAAGAAACCATCTTCCAAAGCTTCTTGGATTCAGTGCCTCCATAAGCATTTCACCTCTGAGAATGTGCTTACATTTGGATTGTTATCCCAAATTCATCTGACCATAAAGCACTCCTCTAAAGAACCAAACCAGCTCATCCTCATCCAATAACAATAATAATAAGCAAGCATAAGAACAGAGAGGTCAAGAACTTTCCCTGAAGTCACACAGCAAATCAGAATCAAATTTTGGGGTTGACCGAAAGTCCTCTGCCCAGCCTGCTTTCCCTTTCACCTCAAGACCTTCTTACTTTGAATATAGAGTATCAAAGAGAAAGCTACCCATTTTCCTTAAATCCCATCTAAAGTCAAGGAAATATTAACTTTTCAGTGTGACATAATTAGAGGATATTGTGATTTCACACTGTTTAGCCCAACTCCAAGATTCAGATAAATGCTCAGTTAAAAAAAAATTTCATGGACTATGAATTGGGAGTGACCTGGGACATATACTCTAACTCCTTCATTCTCAGATAGCATAACTGAGGTAGACCAAGGAGAAAAGATTTGTTCTAGTCAGAGGCAGAGCCTTGGGCTGACAGCAATAGCATCAACATTTACCAAGCACTCACCCATGGCTTGCACTGAGCTAGCAGTGTGCATCCACTACCTGACCTAATTCCTACATAGCCTCATGCAGAAGATACCATTAATTCTATCCCCGTCTTATAGACCAGGACTTACAGGCTGAGAGAGGTCAGGTAACTGGCTCAAGGTGACCCAGATGGTGAGTGGCACTATCTAGAATTGAGGTCAGGTATGGCAGATTTTTTTTTTTTTTTTTTTTTTTTGTTTTCTGGCTACAGGTTTATTCAACACAAAAGGATCTCCAACTTTACTGAGGTGGCTGACCACGTCCACGACCAAATCCTCCTCTAAACTGGAATTCAGTTGCTGACCCAGCCCCAGCCTCAGCTTTCTTGTCCGCACCAGGGGGCACAGCACTTCGTCTGTAGGTGTCTCTGTCAGCTTCCCCTCGCGTGAGCCTGGCGGGTCGCTCTCCCTCCAGACCTTTGGGTAGCGGCCTGCCTGTCTCCGGACGGCTGCGGCGCAGGGTGGCGGGCACGATCTCAGGGGGCAGGTGCAGGTAATCTCGGAGATACTGGATGCAGGTATGGCAGATTTTAAAGGTCACCTGAAGACCACACTATGCTATCCTTCCCTTACCCAGTCGCCAGGTAGCTCCAAGACATGTCATGCTTGATTCAGTTTTGTGCCCTGGCTCTATATTTGTCTACCCTGACAGAGCTTAGCAACTTAACCTCTTTGAAACTCAGTTTTTTCATCTCTAAGATGGGCATTATAACAACACCCACCTTACAGGTCTGGCAAAAGGACTGAGATAACCTATATAAATCACCTCGTGCAGTTCTTGGCCATAGTAGATAATTTGTTCACATGATCACCCTCACGAGGTAAACAACTTCCAAAATAACCCCCAATGATTCACTACCCCCTGATATATCCTTGTATATTTTCCTAAAGCGTACCAGAGTCTGTGTGACCAACAGAGTATAGCAGAAGTGATATACATCATTTCCAAAAATAGGGTATAAAAACTGTGACTTCCTTCTTGGTCTGTCTATCATCTATTTTAGCTATCATCTTTATCATTTTTTATTTTAATCTATTGGATCACTTGGGGACATGAGTGGCTCTAGCAAAAGGAGTGCATAGCATGGGATGAGGCTTCTGGCTAACAGCTAGCAAAGAATGGAGGCCCCCCAACAATCACATAAGTGAGCTTGGAAGGGAATCCTCCAGCCCCAGTTCAGCATTCAGTTGACAGCAGCCCCAGACAACAGTATGACTGCAACCTCACAAGAGACCCTAAGCCAGAACCACCCAAATAATCCTCTCCTGGATTTCTGACCATCAGAAGCTGTGTGAAACACTAAATGGTTATTGACTTAAACTGCTAAGTTTTGGAGCTATTTGCTACACAGAAATAGACAGCTAATACACCCTCCCTTGATTTGGGTGGTGGGGCAGGAAGGTCCACAGGGTTGTGACAGGAGATTTTTGGAGCCTTGGGCTGAGCCCAGAGTTATGGCAGGCCTGGCCAACTTTCTTCAGAGACCCGTAACTGCTTGGTTAAGACTTGTCCAACTTAACACTCCATGTACATCTTTCCCTTGGTCTGCTTCACTGGGTCTGCATTTAGAAGCTACCTCTAATCGTCTTGAAACAAGATCCCGTTCCAAGCCATCAAGCAACAAAAACAAAGGTGTATGCTGTGGGGAGAAATAAAAGCATTCTTCCCATTTACATGTCAGCCATGGAGAACAACATGAAAGCATTTTGCAAGTTTTTTTGAATTTGGGCTTCTGTTTTGATTTTTTAAAAGTGCAAATCAGCATCCAACACCAAACCTTGGGGTGGCAGAGAAATTTAATTAGAATGTGGGATGTTTTACATAAATCTGTTTCTTTCTGTTGTTTTCTTAAGGCTGACAGGTTCACCCATCTGCTTAAAATATAATTGAGTGGGGAAGTGAGAAGAGAATAAAAGATCTATTCATAAAATTTAATTCTAAACCAGAAGCTTGGGGGTAGTTGCTGACACTGACCTTGAACTGGGGGTTCTCTGTAAGCCAAAGGTGACTGTATAGTAGTCATTATCCTCAGCCCCCAGCTTCTGATAGTCATGGGGGATATTCACAAATATTCTGGTCCTCCTCCTTTTAGGCACACAGTAAGATTGCAGCTGCCATTCTCTCTCTCCTTTAAAGTTATACAGGGGCATGTGACCTATTCTAGCTAATAAAACATGGGCAGAGATGATGTGTGCCATCCTCAAGAGAAAGGTGCAGGAATTTCTCTCTGCTATAGACACCACGGTAGCACCTGCTGAGATGGCACCATGGTCAGCCTGGCTCTCTGACAACAGATGAACAAACCATCCCAGGCAGCTTACAATGAACATATAATAAGAATAACAAAGTTAAGCTACTGAGATTTGGTAGGAGTAGGGGGAGGAGTATTTATTACACAGTTTAATCCAGCCTACCTAGCTAATGCATGCGCTTAGAAATAAGTCCATGACTTGTTCAGTCTTTATTCACTCAGTGAACATTTACCAAGCCCTAATTCCATGTCACAAATTTTGCTAGATCCTAAGGGCAGTACCTCATACAGTATTACGCACCCAACACCTGTGTAATAAATATTTGTTGAATAAACACATAGTAATAATTATTATTATCAGCATAATGCCTGGTATATAGTAAGGGCCAAATAAATGGCATATGCAGTGAATTTTTTCAACAATCGCTAGGAGGTGAATACTACCATTACATTCATCCTTACATCTAAGAAACATAAGGTTTAAAGTGATTAAGTCACTCACTGTAAATTACATAATCAACAAGTTGTAGAGACCTAAACTCAGGTCATCTCTCCATACATAGTTTGTGCTGTTAACCATTATATTATGCCATCTCTAAACAAGTGAATGTGGGTGATGGGCATTGAGGAGGGCACTCATTGGAATGAGCACTGGGTGTTGTTTTGAAGCCAATTTAACAATAAATTATATTTAAAAATAAATAAAATAAGCAAGTGAATGAATAAAGGAGAATAAAGAGGAAGTATTTGTCTTTGATGGTTTTACAATATGGTAGGAATACTGGTGTGCACAAACAATTCCAATTCCAAGTAATCTGAGCCTGGTGGAACTGGAAAGGTTTTATGGAGAAAGTGACATTTGAGCTGAGTATGGAAGAAGCTCAGACAAGCTAACAGACAAGGGAGGCATCCCAGGCAGAGAATGGCATTTTCAAGGACACGATGGACACTGCCACCACCAGGAAACAGGCCACATTACAGGAATGAGAAATTCCCCCTTTGTCTTCCTTAGAAAGTCCTCAGTTGTGACACACTAGCCAGTAGTGAAAGAAAGGTAGGCACCCTGCTAGCTGCATGACTTTCAGCCGCCATCCATTCTATAAATGTTTAATGAGCCTCTCCACCAAGCCTGACAATATGCTGTCCCTTGAGTTGCAGCAACAGGTAGCTCAGCATTGCAGACCTGAGCTGTGGGCTTTAGAGGCCAGTCTGCACCAGGATAATCTGCACAAGTCAGGTGAAGCTCAAGAAGAAATCCTAGCCAAATGAATGACCTTTGGGAGGATTTTGAACAAGTAGCCCAATCCCTGGGACAGAAGCACACCATCTTCTCAGCCATCCTTTGTCTAGTGGGCAGCCATCCATGTCAAGTACCTTAACTGGACCTCAGAGTGTCCAAGATAAGTTGGATACATAGATGCTTTATCCAAAGACATCCGCACTTCTTGTCTTTCCTGGCCTCTGGCTACTTTTGTTGTGACTGCAGTAGCATGGAAGTTTTATAAAAATCCCAGCTACATACTACAGAAGCCATGGTGTTTGAGGGCTGGCTGAAAGGGCTTTGGAGGCTTACAAAATGATCCGGTTTCCCAGAAGCTTATGTCTGTGTGGCTCTGCTTCAAAGGCCACTAAATTCCCACCAGAATTAAGGAGAAAAATTCCTCAAAATCCTTTTCACTCAGGGTATGCAAGGCAAGGATTAACTCCATCATGCACAACCTATCTTACTATCTATGACTCTCTTTTGTGAGTGTTGAGGTGGCTCAAGGATGTTCTGACTGCCTTCAGAGGGACAGACCCTGTGGGCTTAAAATCTGCAATCGGTAGCATCAAAAGATCAAAGCTTCAGACCTCCAACCAACTGGAATCACCCCTCAGAAACAGACCAACTTGCCAAAAATAAGTTAGTCAAAAGCTAACTTGTAAAATAACCAATTTTCCAAAAGGCTAATAAATAGTAATAATTCACCAAATCAGGAATTTTTTTTAACCCTGCCTCTCACCTTGTCCTGGCCCTTGGTATATCTACTTTAAAAGTTGTTTTCAGTCAGGTCTCCTGGATGGCTCAGTTGGTTACGCATCTGACTTTGGCTCCACTCATGATCTTCAGGTTCATGAGTTCAAGCCACCATCGGGCTTTCTGCTGTCAGCATGGAGCCAGCTTCAAATACTCTGGCCCCCTCTCTCTTTGCCTCTCCCTCATTTGTGCGCTCTCTCTCTCTCTCTCTCTCTCTCAAAAATAAAAATAAATAAAATTGTTTTCAATCAAAATATTGGACATTTGGTAAACTGGTTATTCAGTGAATTGATTCATTACTAATCTTTTACAAATCTACCTATAATAACACCTCATGGCTTCTGAACAGCTCCTCCGTCCTGCAGTCAGAGTTTGAGAGCACTTGTCAGAAAAGTTTCCATGACCTTAATCATCCCAGCCAGAAGCTCTTTGTTCTGAATATGGGAGAGTTGTCACTGTTCCCCCCCGGAAATGCACCATTTCTCCCCAGTGTGAGAAGAAGGCTTCAGTGTTGAAAACTTGCCCGCTGTTTGTTTGCTTAAATTTGGGCACTTTCTCTGACCTCGCTGGAAAGTCATTATGAAAGAGCGAGCTCTTGGCGGGTGCGTACGTTACAAGTGACATGCTTTAAAAACACCTCGTGTAAATCAGATATTGCCATAAAATGGAAATTGCAGCCACAAATTGCATACTTATTACAACACTGTCTGATATATGAGGTGACGTTGACACTATATAACAGGTAGCCTGAGAAGTAGAAAGTTACATGTGGAGCATAAAAGATAATTATTTTTCAATCCACAATAATACAATCTCTCTTATTTTTGACATCACAGAATCCTGCATCAAAGCTGGAAAGATACTTAAAGCCATTATCCTTTTTTTTACAGGTAAGAATGCTGAGGCTGGGGAGAGGGCAAATCTGCCCAAGGTCATTTGGAGAAAGCCTGGCAGAGCTGCTGCCTTGACACAGACCCACCAGGAGGGGCTCTGTCCACTTTCTTTCCTGAGTATATGAAAACAAAAAGTCTACTTGAGTCTACTTCACAGCAGGGTTGGGGGTACACTCTGGAGGAGACAAAGTAGGAGACACTTGGCCCCTTCCATCAAAACACACATTTGGGTACTGTGGAGACACCAAGCTTAAGCCTTGCCTCTATGACCTTGGAAAAGTCATTTAATATCACTGAGTTTCAGTTTCTTAGTCTGCAAGATGAAGTTGATTTCATATACCTATCTAATAAAGGCATCATGAAGAACTAAATGAGACATTCTAGGTGAGATGAACAAACGAGACATTTAACCTATCAAGAATCAAGTCCATGCCGTTTTGTACCAGGCTCTACAAAAGAGCCACCGTTACCAAAAGTGAATGCCATCACTGTTCAGAGTGAAACTAATGGGTCCAGTGTACTCAATGTCTGTGTCCTCCAGCCATTACCCCAGATACGTCTCCCAGAACCTGTATAGATATGCCCCCCCAGGCACCCTCAGTGACATGATCATTCTCTTCCCCAAGGTAGAGTTACTGCCAATTTTAAAGGACTTCTGATTCCAGAAGTTGAAATTCTAAGGGAATTCAGTGGCCCATGCATACACCTCTGAACTCTGCCACCACTAATCACATCTCCTAGAATATAAACTTGTTCAAAGGCTGGGATGTTTTGGTCCTTCTTTCTACAGATATTTATGCAGAGCTTACTTTATGCCAGACTCTGAACTGGGTGCTGCCAATGCCACAATGATCAAGGAATGAAGCAGAATAACTCCTTTTTGAGTGGATTGAGACATGCAATTAAGAAAGAGAAAAGGAGAAAACAAGTTTGTAAGCAGAAGAGAAAACCAAGAAATGTCAGAGTGACAGATACTATGAAGGAAACACAAATGGCTAATATATTGACTGGGGATGTGGCACACAATCAGGGTGGCATTCAGCCAGAAGGCACAGAACCAGTTGTCACAGTTGTTTATGACTAGTATCTATTTGGATTAACCAGCAATTGTGCCATCCCTGGTGGTAGAAATGTTTAATGCCACCACTGGTGTCTGGTGCCTTGTTAGATTGTCGAGGAGGGCATCTTGAAGAGCACAATACTGAGTAAGATCTGAATAATGAGAAGCCAGCCATGAGTAGATGTATGTAAGGAGTGTTCCAGAAGACAGGGACAGCATGTGAAAAAAAGACCTGCAGCGGGAAGAGAAGCTGGGCATAAGGAAGAACCAGAAACAAAGCTGCCAGGGTAACTGGAGTGCAGTAATTACCAGGTCGGTAAGGTGGGTAGAAGCGATGGACGGAATTTGGGGGTATTCTAAGTGTGGTAAGGATGAAGAGTTTTAGGTAAAGGAGTGATAGGATTTGGATTTTCAATTGAAAAAGAGCACCCTGGATGCTTTTGTAGAGAGGTAAGCATGTATCCTCAGTACCTAGAATTGTGCATACCAGGTAGCAGGTATTGAATAATCTACTACCAAATCAAAGAACAAACATGCCTGTACCTTCTCAGGTGCTAAATGAGGCCATTTCTGATCTGAGTTCAATATTTTCTAAGTCCTCTCTATGTCTACTATGGAACAAAAGTGAAATGTTCTTGTAGGCTTTAGCTGTTGATGGTGCTTGAGCTGTTCCAATGAGCCCCAGCTTAAACAGTGGTCCCTGAGGCAGTCTCAGGGCCTCACACAGTGGGGATCTTCTAAGGAGCACTGTGGGCGGCATCTCACATCTTTCTCACTCACAAACCTTAGCACATAGAAGCCCATGCTGAGGACTTCCTAGTTTTCAGCAAGTCTCTCTGCTCTAATGGGAAAATTAGACTATCATTCAAGAAAAGTGCTGTTTGGGGTTGCTGTTAAAACCTCTGATTTTGTGATCTAGGGTTTGTATGTCATTCTCTTACTTTGCCTGGCAATGAAAGGAAAGATGAAGCTTGGGAGATAATTTTGTTCATTTACTCAACAAATATTTCTTGTACACCTACTATGTTACAGATATTGCTAAAGGTGCTAGGAATACAGAATTCATAAAATTTTAAAAAATACCTTTGTGAGAAGAAACAAACAATACAGAAAACAAAACAAATCATTATATATAGAATTTTATATATGTAATACTTGATAGTGGTCAGTGAAACAAGGGAAGTAAAGCAGGAAACAGGAGAGGAAGAGTCCAGGGGCTACTTTTCTTTTTTATTTTTTTATTTGAGAGAGAGAATGGGGGAGGGGCAGAGGGAGAGAGAGAATCTTAAGCAGACTCCAGGCTAAGCACAGAGCCTGATGTGGGGTTCAATCCCACAACCATGGGATTATGACCTGAGCCAAAATCAAAAGTCAGACACTCAACCAACTGAGCCACCCAGGTGCCTTTGGG
The DNA here is from genome assembly GCF_003009895.1 of Hyaena hyaena. Lineage (NCBI taxonomy): Eukaryota > Metazoa > Chordata > Mammalia > Carnivora > Hyaenidae > Hyaena > Hyaena hyaena. The sequence goes on from NW_024080639.1 coordinate 6,337,971, forward strand.
GGCTGTATTTTTAAGTAAGGTAAGGTCCTCAGGGAATCCCACTTGAAGGAGGTAGGGGATAAGTCCTAATGAAGTCTGCAGGGAGAGCACTGCAGGCAAATGGTCCAGAGGTGGAAATGGGCTTAGGGTGTATGAGGAGCCACAAGGACGCCAGTGTGGTTGGAGTAAAGTAGACAAAGAAGACAAGAGTGGGAGAGGAAGGCGAAGAGGTGATGCTGGAGCAGATCCTGTTGGGCTCTGTGGGTCTAGGTAGCTCTTACACAGAATGAGATGGGAAACTCCAGAGAATTTTGAGCAGACATATATTTACAGAATCACTTAGGTTAATGTTTGGGAAACATACTGAAAGAAAGCTAGAACAAGAGCTGAAAGAGTCCTTCCTCCATCTACTGGAAGAGCTTTCTGAAGCTCCTTCTCTTGTCCTTTGGTGTCATTAGGAGTAGATGTTAAGGGTAATTGCTACAGCATCTCCATACTCACCTGAATATGAAGCCACTCCACAGAGAAGACAGAACCAAGAGAACTGCAGGAAAATGAATACAGAACTACAGAATTTTGTCAACTGTGAAGCCCACCTTGCACCTGAACTTCCAGTTTTAGAGATCAATAAACATCTTGATAATTTTAAAACAAAAATAATTGGGTTTTATGTTTCTTGCACCCAAAATCTTTCTGAATTATCCAATCTCACTATCCATCAATTACTATTTGCTCCCAACATTCATTCTGTGGATTCCCAGGCAATCTGTATTTAGTTGTGTATAAGGTCTTAATTCAGGAAATCACTTTTTTCTCTGTGAGATGTCCTTCATGGAATCCTCCAACTATAGATGCCATGAACTGTCAGATTCATCATCTATTCCTTATCATTTGTATATTAATTAACATTTTTTTACTCCTATACTGAGATTTTCTCTGTCCTACATGAGCAAAATCAACCCCAGCTCTTAAGAAATCAAGAACATGTGCAAAAAAGAGAGATGTACTGGGTACCTGACATTGTATCAAGTGTTGAAAATGGCTTTCTTTAGTGTAGCCCATGCATTAGCAAACCCTCTCTGGGCTTCAGTTTGACCTTCTGTAAATAATTCTTTCTAACTTTGGAAGTTCATAGGTCTATGATTGATGGAAACTTTCCTTGGGGCTTAATCTCCAGAATTAGGTTTTCAAACCTAACTGAACCAAAGATTGTGAAGATCTCCAATATTTTTTCAAAACCAGAGTAAAAACCACAGTGACATGGCTCATAACTAGTTGAGATTTGGCAATTCCATGAGCCAAGTCACATACTACCAAATATGTGCAATAAAAACTTTTTATAATGTAGTTATCTCATAACAAAGATATTAGTCATCTCCCCAGTATCAACCACCAATTTCCAATTTCCCACCTTCTTAACTTCTTGCTTTGAATGATATAGCACTATGGTTAAGTCAGTTAGTTTGGAATCAGTCCACTTAGTGTCCTCAATTTTTTTTACTCCTGCATATCAATCAATTGATCCTTCAGAATCCCTCTTCCTTAAAATTCTTTTTGAGATCAGTGAGACTACATTTGGGTGACTCCCCTATTGATGCCTTGTTATCCTTCACAAATTATCTGAAATCGTCCCTAGGTCCTGTCATTGCCCTCTTCTCCCTCTAAATTTCATCTCCTTGAACATCTTCCATCTTATGATTAAATCCAAGACCTGTGTTTTTTATGTGTACCCCTTTCATCTGTGCACCAAACCCTGTTTCACACATCTCTCCCTCCCTCTTCTTCACTCTATCAGTTAGGATTCATCTAGCAAAATAGAAACCATTCTAGGCATTTCAAGCAGAGAGAATTTAATAAGAGTAATTGATTACTTAGATGATGGAAAAGCCAAGAAATCAAGCATTCAACACTGAAGCAACCCAGAGATTAACCACAGCAGAAACATGCTACCAACCCTAGAGTAAGAGGAACAGTAGGAGGAAGTGGTGTCCTCAAGAGCCTAGAAGCTGGAGCCTTCCAGACAGGAGCTGTCTGTTGGAGCTAAGTCCATGAAAAGGGAGTCTGTGTCACTTCTCCAAAGAAGATATCCAGATGGCCAACCAACACATGAAAAAATGCTCAACATCACTCATCATCAGGGATATACAAATCAAAACCACAATGAGATACTACCTCACACCCATCAGAATGGCTAAAATGAACAATTCAGGCAGCAACAGATGTTGGTGAGGATGCAGAGAAGGAGGATCTATTTTGCACTGCTGGTGGGAATGCAAACTGGCACACCCACTCTGTAAAACAGTATAGAGTTTCCTCAAGAAATTAAAAATAGAACTACCCTACAACACAGCAATTGCACTACTAGGTATTTATCCAAGGGATACAGGTATGCTGTTTCAAAGGGACACATGCACTCCAATGTTTATAGCAACACTATCAACAATAGCCAAAGTATGGAAAGAGCCCAAATATCCATCTATGAATGAATGGATAAAGAAGATGTAGTATACATAGACAATGGGGTACTACTTGGCAAACAAAAAGAATGAAATCTTGCCATTTGCAACTATGTGGTTGGAACTAGACGGTATTGTGCTAAGCAAAATCAGTCAGCCAGAGAAAGACAAATATCTTATGATTTCACTCATATGAGGACTTTATGATACAAAACAGATGAACATATGGGAAGAGAAGCAAAAATAATACAAAAATAGGGAAGGGAACAAAAACATAAGAGACCCCTAATTATGGAGAACATAAGATTACTGGAGGGACTGGGGGAGGGGGATGGGCTAAATGGGTAAAGGGCATTAAGGAATCTACTCCTGGAATCATTATTGCACTATATGCTAACTAAACTGGATGTAAATAAAAAAACAGAAAGGAAAGAGAATCTGACTTCAACTGAAATCAGGGGTGAGATTTCAGGTATGACTACCAGGTGAGACTACCAGGTATGCCACTATAAACAGAGAAGAAGCAAAAGTCCTCTCATTCTTCAATCGTCCATCAGTATATAATTCCATCAGAATTAGAGATCAAAGGAGACTGAGAACTGTAGCTCTCTCTGACATAGAGCTTAACAGAAGGACAGGCTAATAGCCACTACACCCACCCAACAAGCTTCACCTCTCAATGTCAACATTCTGTCAGGTGGCTTCATTTCTTTTCACTAGGACCTTCAGTGTTATAATCAACCTTTTCTACCTACTTTTACTTGCCTTCACTGAAGAATGTGTCAAAGTCCTATTATTTCTTCTTCTGAAATAAATTCCTGTTGACTCTTCCTTCACCAGTTCTCCACAGTCAATCATAGAGACCAAGGGGTTTAGTGCTTCTGATTGGTTGAGTTTCTGTCACATGCCCATCCTGGAAATTAGGGTAGAGTTGTCCCAAATAAATGTAATGGCCAGAAGGTGAGTAAGGAGTGGTTACTCAAAGGAAAATCAAGTTTCTGTTTATAAAAAGTAAAAAGAATGAATGCTAGAAGTAGAGAAAAATATATGGGGTCTGCTATTAACTCCTTTTGTTATGTGTCTCCTGTAAAACACACCAAAGAATCTCTGCTTCTTAGTCTGTTTCAAGGCCACATTATAATAAAAAAAAGACCAGAAACCATCTAAATGTCTATCAATGGAGGAATGGTAGAAATGAACATAGTGATTTGGAAATGTTCTTAAGCTTTATAGTTTAATGCAAGGAGCAAAGTAAAGAACATATCACCATTTTTGAAAGAAAAAAAGAAAGGGAGAGCATGCTTCTTGCATTCTGTGTTGTATTTAATATCTCTGGAAGAACACATAAGAGCCAGATAATAGGGGCCACTTCCTGAAGAGAACAGAGGAACTGGTAGACCAAAACTGGAAAGAACTAAGTTTTCACTATATCTCCTTTTTTGTACCATTTGATCTTTGTTCCATGTTACTTTTCCAAATAAATAAATTAACTTTTAAAAAACATTACACAGAACTTTTCTAAATAAAACATAGATCAAAAGAGAAATCTCAATAGAAATTTAGAAATATTTTGAACTAAATGAAAATGAAAGTATGACTTATCAAAATGTAAGATGCAGAAAAAGCATAGCTTAGAGGGAAATTGATAGCATTGAATGCATACATTAGAAAAGAAGAAAGATTTAAATCAATAATCTAAATTTCTATATTAGGACATTAGGGAAAAAAGAGTAAATTGAATCCAAAATAAGCAGAAGAAAATAAATAATAAAAATTATAGCAGAAAACAATGAAATTAAAAACAGGAAATCAGTAGAGAAAATCAACAAAACTAAAAGCTGTTTCCTTTGAAAAAATCAGTAAGTCTCTAGCTAACTAATTTTAAAAAGGGAAAGGATACAACTTACTAATATCAGAAACGAATGAAGGAACATCAGTACAGATCCTATGAGCATTAAAGGATAATAAAAGAATATTATTAATAATTCTATGTACACAAATTTGATAGCCTAGATGAAATGGGCCAATTCCTTGAAAGACATGATCAGATAAAATTCATGCATGAAGAAATAGAAAACCTGAATAGACCTGTTTCTATTGAAGAAAAGTAATAATTAATAACCTTAAATTAATTAATAACCAGAAAGTATGAGACCCAGATGGGTTCACTGGTGAATTTTACCAAACATTTAGGAAGAGATTATATCAATTCTCTATATATCTTCCAGAAAATAGAGGCAGAGGGAATATTTTCCAACTTGTCCATAAAGCCAGCATTATCCTTACTCCAAAACCAGACAGTGGCATAAGAAAACTAAGACCAATATCTCTCATGAACATAGATGTAAAAATTCTCAATGAAATATTAGCAAACTAAATTCAACAATATATAAAAATAAGTATAGAAGTGCCTGGATGGCTCAGTGAGTTAAGTATCTGACTCTTGATCCTGGCTAAGGTCATGATTTCATGCTACCTGAGGTTGAGCCCCACATAGGTCTCTGCACTGACAATGCAGACCCTGCTTGGAATATTCTCTCTCTCTCTCTCTCTCTCTCTCTGCCCCTCCTCCTGTGCACTTGTACACACTCTCCCTCTCTCTCAAAATCCCAAAATAAATAAATTAAAAAAAAAAAAACTATACACCGCAACCAAGTGGGCTTTATCCCAGATATGTAAGAATGGTTCCACATCAGAAATTCAATTAATGTAATCTATTACATCAATAGGTTAAAAAAAATAACATGATCATGTCAATAGATATGGAAATTCATCTGACAAAATGGTAAAAACTCTCATAAAACTAGGAATAAAAGGGGAATTCCTCAACTTGATAAGGAATATTTACCAAAAAACTATAGCTAACATCATACTTAACAGTGAGAAACTTGGAGGCACCTGGATGGCTTAGTCAGTAGAGTATATGACTCTTGATCTTGGTGTCATGAGTTCATGCTCTATGTGAGACATAGAGCTTACTTAAAAAAAAAATAAAGAGAAACTTGAAACTTCTTCACTAGTATAAGGAGCAAGGTAAAGATGTCCCCATCTCATAACTGCTTTTCAACATTGTACTGGAATTCCTAGCTAATGCAATAAGACAGAAAAAGGAAATGGAAGGTATACAGAATGGGAAGAAAAAACTGTAACTACCTTTGTTTGCAGATGACACAGTCATCTATGTAGAAAATCCAAAAGAACTGATATTAAAAAAAACCAAACTCCTGGAACTAATAAGTAATTATAACAAGGTTTCAGGACACAAATTTAACATACAAAAGTCAATCACTTTCTTATATTTCAGTGATGAATAAATCGACATTGAAATGTAAAACAAATTGCGATTTACATTAGCACCCCCAAAAATAAAATACTTAGATATAAATCTAACAAAATATGGATAAGATCTATATGAGGAAAACTGAAAAACTTTGATGAATGAAATCAAAGAAAAACTAAATAAATTGTTCATAGAAAGACTCAATATTGTCAAGTGTTGGTTCTTCCTACCTTTATCTACATATTTAATTCAATCTCAATCAATGCCCCAGCAATTTGTTTTGTGTATATTTACAAACTGATTCTAACGTTTATATGGAGAGGCAACTCAGCATTGAAGAAGAACATAGTCAAATGACTGACACTATCTGACTTAACGACTTAGTATAAAGCTACAGTAATCAAGACACTGTGGTATTAGTAAAAGAATAGAAAAATAGATCAATTGAACAGAATTGAAATCCCAGAAACTGACCCACCTAAACATAGGCAATTGATCTTTGGCAAAGGAGCAAAGGCAATACAATGGAGAAAAGATACTTTTTCCAAAAATTGGTGCTGGAACAACTGGATATCCAAATATATAAAAATTAATGCAGACACAGACCTTACACGCTTAAAAAAATTAACTCAAAATGGATCATAGACATAAATATATGGAAATAGACCAAAACTCCTTAAAGGTGACATAAGAGAAAACCTAAAAGACCTTGAGTATGGCAATGATATTTTAGATACAAAACAAAACACGAGATCCATGAAAGAAATAACTGAAAAGCCAGACGTCACTAAAATTAAAAACTTTCTTTGAAAGACAAGTCAGGAAAATGAGGGAAGATAAGCTATAGTCTGGGAGAAAATATTTGCAAAAACACATCTGTCATTGTGGAGTATTATCCACAATATACAAAGAACTTTTAAAACACAATAATAAAAAAAATTAACAACTCAATCAAAATAATGAGCCAAAGGCCTTAGCAGACATCTTACCAAAGATATACAGATAGAAATTAAGCATATGTAGAGATGTTCAACATCACATGTCATTAGAGAATTGAAAATTTCAAAAACAGTAAGATATTACTACACACTTATTAGAATGACCAAAATCCGAAACAAAGACAACAACAGATGGATGTGTAGCAATAAGGACTATCATTCATTACTGGTGGAAATTCAAGATGGTGCAGCTACTCTAGAAGACAGTTTGACAGTTTCCTACAAAACTAAAAACACTCTTACCATAAGACCTACCAATCATGCTCCTTGGCATTTCCCCAAATAGATTGAAAATCTATGTCCACACAAAAAACTGCACATGGAAGTTTATAGCAACATTATCCGTAATTGCCAAAACTTGGAAGCAACCAAGATGTCCTTCAGTAGGTGAATGCTTAAGCAAACTGTGGTACATCCAGACAATGGAATATTATTCAGTGCTAGAAAAGAAATGAGCTATTAAGCCATGAAAAGACATGGAGGAAACTTAAATGCATATTACTAAGTGAAAGAATCCAATCTGAAAATGCTACATGCTATGTGATTCCAACTACATGATATCCTGGAAAGGGCAAAACTATGGAGACAGTTTGCCCAAGGTTGAGAGGGGAGAGGAAGAAATGAATAGGCAGAGCACAGAAGCATTTTAGGGCAGGGAAACTATTCTGTACAATACAACAATGGTGGACACATGTCATTATACATTTTTCCAAATCCATAGAATGTACACCGCCAAAAGTGAACCTTCACGTAAACTGTGGACTTGGGGTGATAATGATGTGTCAATGCAGGTTCAAGTCTATCAAGGTACCACTCTGGCACAGGATGTAATACATGTGCAGAAGAGGAGGTATATGGAAACTTTTAGTATTTTGCACTCAATTTTGCTGTGAATTTGAAACTTCTCTTTAAAAAATAGTTTATTAACTTAAAAAACCTAATAGGGATACAAAGAGAACACTTTTAGTAGGTAGAGGTCTCTGAATGTCACTCCTTACTGTGATCCCGCCCACCCAGACCCTTGTACAGAGGCCCAGGTCCAAAGGGATCAATCTACTTTGGCCCAGGATGCAATGAGTGAGCAGAGTTGGTTCCTCATGTGGAATCAGGCCCTTTCTTCTGTTTTCCCAATATTTAGCACACTTCCAGACCAAGTCTATAAAATACAAGCATTAAGATTATGGGGTTATGTTAGGAAAATATAACAGCTCCTTAAAATGAGGTAGTCTCTCAGAAATGGTCTTACTAGCACAATTTTTTTAAATTAAAATTAACTTCAATGCTCCAGAGCATCAGAGTTTATCTGGATTTGACAGCAATAGACTTGCCATCTTCTCTTGAACAGAACATAAAGGTTCACTAAAAGAACCTCATGTTATTTAGTCACCGTCATCATTGTCATTGTCATCAGCAACATAACTATTCCTAACATTTTGGGGCACTTACTGGTGCAGTGTCAAGAACTTTGCTTATATTATCTCAATTAACTCTCCTAACAGCTCTATTATCTAACTGCTACTATTTTAAGTAACTTCCCTAAAGTCACACTGCTTGTGGGAAAGTAGATGAAGCTAGAATCAGAACCCAATCAATCTAATTCCAGAATCAATATTCTTAACCATGGGATCCTCCTGCCTTTAAATAAGTAAGGGATAGTTTATGGTTTATGAGCCTATGAGAGCTACAATGTCTGCCTTTCCAGGGCCTGTGGAAGGTCCTGCTGACAGCTCATTTGGGATCCTTCGGTATGAGAACTCCTTTACATTTCCACAAAAGTTCTCAAATATTTGGGAACACACAGGTTGAATCACTGCACATGACCTCGAGATCATTGATGCCTGTTAGAGGTGAGACCTGTCCGTGTCAGCTAAACAGAGAGAAGATGGAAAACTTATCTGTTTATTTTGATAAATGTAAATGAATTCTATTCCTTGTCAAAATGTTATCAAGACCCCAATGAAATGAGCTCTGCTTTTTTCTTCCCTTTTCAGGGTGAAGGGAGTGAAGGGGGGAGAGAAATGAATGCTCAAGACAGATTGCTTTGATTTGAAATGAAAACAAACAACTTTAGAAAAAAAAAGGCTTTCATTATTTTGGAGACCTTGGCATTCTTGCAGATACATTCATGAATTAATCATTAAAATTCTGAAATGTGGAATAAATCATGTGGTTTTCAATGCCAGCCCACGATAAAGGGGGCCTCAAACAGTTATTAAGACACAGCACTCTAAGCTGCTGCTGCCTAGAATGACTTTTCTCCAGGAGTAAAGTGGATGAGGTGTGTTGTGTGTGTGTGTGTGTGTGTGTGTGTGTGTGTGTGTGTAAGTGCGCACGCCCGCACGCGCACGCATGTGTCTAAGTCAGCCCCGAGGTCCCAGCCTGGAACGGCATGCAAGCCAACTCCAACCGTGTGTCACCGCATATTAGCACTATTTAATACCTGCTAATGGAATGGCTCTGTCTGCCGTCAACAGCGGGATCAAAAGAGGGCCATGCAGCTTTTAAATTATTAGCACTAATTAGGCAAATCAAAGAGGAGGAGGGCAACAAGACCAGAGATGCATTAGAAGGAAAGCAAGGGGATCACTACCTACCTCGCACTGTCAAGATCTAGCTACCAAACAGCCAATTAGTGCCAAAGACCCTTACAGAGCAATGAGAGAATGAACAGGTCTGCCCCCGTACAAACAGGATGGCTTCATTACAGTGACTCCCTAATTAAAATGTAAAGGTTGCTGATCATTGCATAATTAAATAAGGTAGCAGGCTGTAGGAGCCAGCTATCCAGGAGTTCTTAGGCCTTGTGTTATTAAAGCCACCTCCATGGCCTCACCTTTGGCCCTCCCACAAGGCTGGCCTGGAGCGGCCCAGAGTTCTGACAAGTATTCTGACTCCTAAACACCCAGAGAAAGCAGAAGTGCTACAAGGGGACTTTTCTCCTAACCACCCCGTTACCCCATTTACCAGTCCTGAGAATCACTCTCATTTTCTTTAGAACCCATTTTGAAACTAATTAGAGAAAGAAGATGGGGCAATGGAGAGTGGAAAAACCACCAAGCCTAATTAACTCCCAGCCACTGCAATCTGAAGCCAATCTGAAGACCAGGTTGTCTCTTGTTGATGTAACCTTTACCCCTCTTCTGTTTCACGTACCAGAAGGAAATTTTGTGTCCTTAAGAGCTTGATTGGGAGCTAACCTCAGGTTTGACAGAGAACCAAAGGTTGCTGAGCGTGATACCATATCTGTTCAGAGTATGTGCCTTGTGAGAGGGTGACAAGGCAGTGGACCAGATATACAGTCTCAGACCAGGAAAGAAGCACCTTTTAATACCAAGATTACTTGTAATGAGGTCCTGGGGAATTCATGCCAGGAAAGCCTTATCTTCTTAGAACTTTAGTACAGAAGTGATTTTAATCTTACCCCTTTCAGCTTTTTTATTTACTCTTTTCTTCTCTGTATCCTCTCCTCTTTCTCTCTCCTCTTTACTCCCTTTTCTTTCCTATTATGTCCCTCATCCCTTTGCTCCCTCTTTTCTTCCTTCCTCCAGCCGTCTGCTTTCTCGTCTTTATTTCCCCCTTCTTTCATGCCCTATCTCCTACTATCATGTTACTACTATAACCAGAACAAACACAAAGTTTTCATTCACTCACTCCTTGATTATTATCTATAGACTCCTTAGCTTAGCTCATTTTTACTAGAAGGGTCCAAAATACCATTGACTGTCAGAAACCTCAAACAGGGTCTGGAATAATGTTTGAGAGGATTTTTTGATCCTCAGGAACCAAGACAGAAAGTAGGTGTATGAACTATTGTGGATCTGGCTGCAGGAACAAATAGATTCAATCATGTAATGATTTAGTCCAGTAGAATTATATTTCTACTAAATAAAAGAAATAGGCTCTAAAATCTATTTCTGACAAATAAAATATCACAGTCCATAAAACAGTCCAAGGTAGATTCAAGTTAAGGATTGAGCTCTTCTCCTCACAGTTATTCAAAAACACAGGCCAAGAGTGGCCTTGACATTTTCAACAGTGGCTTCCGAGACATTCAAAAAAAGAAATAAGTGAAGACAACGAGTGAGAGATTTGGGGGCCAGACGTGGAAGTGGCACACACCATTTCCATGCATGCTCCATTGGCTAGAATTCAGTCATATGGCCATGTGAAGGATGCTAGGAACCTTTAAACTATGTGCAGAAGCAGAAATGGATATTGGTGACATTTAGCAATCTCTGCTGAATTAGGGATGAGACAGGTAGTAAGGGAAGAGTCATAAGCAGAGCAGTAAAGACTGAATCCAGAGCTGGGTCTGCACAATAGCAGACAAGCAAGTCTTGCCACAGAACTTGTGCTGGAAAGAGGGACAGTGTTAAACAGCCAGAGGGCCACTTCTGCCCAACCAAGATGCTCCTTAGGGCATAAGACTCAGTTTTAGAATCAGGCAGTCATGAGATTAAATCCAGATCCAACTCCTTCAAGATATGTGACCTTGAACAAGATGCTTTCATGAGCCTCAGTTTTATCACCTATAAAATGAGAGGAAAATAATGTTATTTTATATGGTGTCCCTGAAGATTATAAAACATAAAAAATGCAAAATTCTCAGCAGGATGCCTGGCATGCAGTAAGTACTCAACTGATGTATGGTTGACACTGTTACCATGCGCATCACTACTGCCATATTATTATTTTTACAGTTTCTTCTCCCTGTTATGGGCTCTCCCTACTTATTTTCCCACCTAATCCTGATCTCATCTTCTCCATGAAGTTTTTCCCTTCTACGTAGTTTCCAATGACTTGTTTAAAATCCATGTCACCCAGTTAAGTGCTTTATTTTTTTTAATGTTTACTTATTTATTTTGAGAAAGAGAGAGAGACAGAGAGAGCGTGGGAGAGGGGCAGATAGAGAGGGAGAGAGAATTCCAAGCAGGCTCCCTGCTGACAGCACAGAGCCCCATATGGGGCCTGATCCCAGGAACCATGAGATTGTGACCTGAGCCAAAATCAAGAGTTGGACACTTAACCAACTGAGCCACCAAACACCCCCTAATCATGCTCTTTATTAAAGTTTGCCCAATATGAATATAAGATCCATGAGGTCCAGACTATTATTTATCTTGTTTCTTTTGCTGTGTCCCGGAACCTAGTACAGTGTCTGGCATAGGATAGGTGCTCAACTATTATTAGTAGTTAATGAATATTCAGTGAACATGAGATACATTCATGTCAAAGAGCCGGACGCCTGCTCTCTATTGGCACAGAATCATATTGCTTTGAGGTTATTCTCTAATTTTCCGTGTCAGTTAGTCTTGTCTTACTGATGAAATTGAATTCACGGTAGCCAGAGTGATCTTTTTAAAATGTAAATTGGATCCTTTAATTCTCCTGCTTGACCCCATCCAATGACTTCTCATCACCCTTAGAATAAAACCCAAACTCATAACTGTGGCCTATAAGGCCCTGCAAGACCTTGGCCTATCATCGTCTGTCTCCATTTATTCCACTTTCCTTCCCCATCACTACCCTTGAGCCCCACAGACCCATACACCAAGGTTGTTCCCACCTCACAGACTTTATGCTAATCCTCCCCTAGTCCTGAGATGCTTTCCCCAAGTGTATTCTCACAGCTGGGCCCTCCCCTCACTCAGGACTCAGCTCAAACATTACCCTTTCAGAGAGATCTTCTCCTGGCAGCACTACATAAATTAATTCTTCCATCAGTCACCTACTGTCTTGAGTTAGATTCTCCAGAAAAGAGATCCATTTGCAGAAAGTTTATAGGACCCGCCCTTGGGACCCACACTTTGGGGGGGGGGGTGAAGGAAGCAACAGTAAGCAGAAGGAAGGATTAAGCTGACATTAGTTCACAACTAAAACCTGAATTGATCCCACTGGGAGCCATGAGTGGAGGTGGCTCTTTAAAGCTGCCCTACCTTGAGTCAAGGGGGCTGGGCTCGTACCTCTACACTGATTAGTCTTTGGGTATAGATTGCTTATGTGAAGAGAACACTGCCTTTGGAAAGGCAACTGTCTCACAGAGGGAAGTTTTCAGAAAGTGATTCACCTCAGAGCTGTCAGCTACCAACAGACTGAGTAATGGGGAATGAACGCCAGTATCCTAAATGGGGATAATTTGCCGGACCATCATGGCATGTGCTACATTCTGCCCCTTGTGCTACTGAGATCTACTTCTTCATTTGCTTAGTTCTGTGAAAAGCTCTTTGGGGATTCTTGAGCTCTTTTTCTGGGCAAAGTTACAAGAAGAAGATTAGTGGAATAAATCCAGCCCCCATCACCATCGCTGCCCTCATGATCACCCTCCTCTCCTACTCATTCTGGATTCCCCACCCCTCAGGATAAGCATGATGGTTTCATGGCCTACCTGATGAGGGTAGCTGCGGTCACTGTTCCTTTCTTGGGCCACAGCTGCTGTATTTACCCATTTACTGACAAATTGGGCAAGAAATGCCTCTATGGGTCATTTGGGTGACAGATATATTCTTCCCTGCTCCCATTGTTCAGTAGCAGCTTACTTCCTGCTGATGATCAGAGGCAATGTCCAGGAGCCTGAAGTGACCAGGTGGTGCCATAGCTTAGTCGGTTAAGCGTCCGACTTTCGCTTGGGTCATGATCTCGTGGTTCGTGGGTTCGAGCCCCGCGTCGGACTCTGTGCTGACTGCCAGCTCAGAGCCTGGAGCCTGTTTCAGAGTCTGTGACTCCCTCTCTCTATGACCCTCCCCTGCTCACTCTGTCTCTCTCTCTCTCTCTCTCCTAGAAATAAAAAAAAAAAAAAAGACCCACAGAGGTGGGCATATGTGCCTCTTGCTGGGGCCCTTTTTTTAGCACTACCATCCCACCCACCCAGGAACCACAGAGCCCAGAGGTGCTGGAAGCTTAGCCCTGAAAGGAATGATCTGGATAGTATATCACTAACCCCATCACACTCTCTGTCCCACAAAACCCTGCTTCATTTTCCCACCTAGAACACTTCCCATGTTCTGCAATTATCTCAATAGTATTTCTTATATGTTTTCTGTCCCTAGTTCTAATATATAAGGGCTTATTCAATTCCATATCCCTGTGCCTAACACAGTGCCTACCTCAGAGAAGATGCTCACTCAATATTTGCTGAATGAATGGATGAGAGATTGAACTGAACAACATAGTTGTAAAGTCCTCAAGGGAGGGCTGTGCTCCCTGTTGTTCTCAGGGCACAGAGCAGTGACTCAGAGAATACTTGATTGATTCACCTTTCCCCTCTCACAGGTCACTTATGACTCTCCAAATGTGAGAGTCCTATACACAATCACAGGCTATTTTTAGTCAGTTTCTTCCTCTCTGCTATTATGGTGGTAAGAAAGGGCTGGCTACCTGGGGTTTGCAGTAGCTCTAAAGAAAACCAATCTTCTTCTCTCTGGAAAACCCTAGGGGGTGTCCTCTATACCAGGCTCTGTGGTGACAACTATCCAGGCTGTGCTAGCTGAGAGCTGTGTGATTACATTTTTTAGTTTTCTTGCTGGAGGTACCCGTGGAAGTGATTATTGAGGCATACAAAGGAGCTGGAGCCTCTCCTCTCTCCCACAGACACTGAAACACAAGCTTCTCCCTCTCCTTCTATGGTTCCATCTTCTCTCATTAGATGACATTCTGGTGCCTTAGAATATTTCTCTGATGCAAACTCTAAGGGGCCTCTTCCAGCTAATTAGATTGTGAGCTGGAAGGCTGACTGTGGACTGTGTTAATAATCTTCTATTCAGGATTTAACATGCTCATCTAGCTTGACTATTGGAGAGGAAATTCTTTTCTTCTTTAAGAGAGAGAGACACAGCAAGGAAGAGTGCACGAGGAAACAGGTTTTCTCCTTGAGAGTCTATAAGCACGAAGGACAGATGTAATGACGCTCTTCCCACAGAGGTTTTAGAGGACTCTGCGTGTGGCTTGGAAAGACAACTGTAAATCACTGGTTGTAACCCTTCTCAATTATGAGTCGCTGTCATGATTCCCTTGAGAGAGAAGGAAGGAGGGAAAAATCATCCTTTTTGTAGGTGAGAAGTCTTGGAAATACACACTAGTGCAATGCCTCTGAAATCAGAGTGGCCACCCCCCTCACTATCTGTGTGACTTGTCTTGCCAATATATGGAGCAGGGATTTGAAACAACCTGGATTTGAATCCTGGCTCTACCACTTACAGCACTGCAGCCTTGGACAAATTCCCTATTCTGTAAGCCTTAGTGCCCTTGTCTGTAAAATGGGGATGATGATGATAATACTGTTTGGGTGTGTTCAGAGCATTCAGTTAGAAAATAAATGTAGGGGCACCTGGGTGGCTCAGTCATTTGATTATTTGACTCCTGATTTTGCCTCAGGTCATGATCCCAAGGTCGTGGGATCAACCCCATGTCAGACTCCACACTGAGTGTGGAGCCTGTTTGGGATTCTCTCTCTCTCTCTCTCTCTCTCTCTCACTCTACCTCTGTCCCCCCCACTCACCCTTATGATCTTTCTTTCTTTTTTTTTTTGTTTCATTTTTTTCTTTCATAGTTTATTGTCAAATTGGTTTCCATATAACTCCCAGTGCTCATCCCCACAAGTGCCCGCCTCCATGCCCATCACCCCCTTTACCTCCCCCCACCCCCTTAAGCCTTCAGTTTGTTCTCAGTATTCAAGAGATTCTCACAGTTTGCCTCCCTCCCTCTCCCCAACTACTTTTTCCTCTTTCCTTCCCCCATGGTCCTCTGTTATGTTTCTTCTGTTCCACTAATAAGTGAAAACATATGGTATCTGTCCTTCTATGCCTGACTTATTTCTCTCAGCATAACACCCTCAAGGTCCATCCATGTTGCTATGAATGGCCAGATTTCATTCTTTCTCATTGCCATGTAGTGTTCCATTGTATAGATAAACCACATCTTCTTGATCCATTCGTCAGTTGATCTCTCTCTCTTTCTAAACTAAAAGTTTTTTTTTTTAATTAAAAAAGAGAAAAGAAATGTAAAGTGTTAAGCACAGTGCCAGGACTATAATTAATGCTCAAATATGGTAACTACTTTTGTTACATTCTTAATCTGTAAAAGAGACCTTATTTATCAAAAAGACATCCAGAACATCCATGTTTTTCTGTTTGTTTTGTCTGTTTATTTATTTATTTATTTTTAATATAATTTATTGTCAAGTTGGCTAACATACAGTGTATACAGTGTGCTGTTGGCTTTGAGATAGATTCCCATGATTCATCACTTACATACACAAAGCTGCTGTTTGAATTCCACTGATCTCACTCTAGAGCATGAGTTCATAATCTCTATGCTCTATTTTGAATACTGTTCATTGGTGGTCAGGCTTTATAATGAAAATTATTTTGTTTTTGGTAAGAATCAAATATCACTCAAAAGCTACATTGTATATTTAGTGATAGATAGATGGATGATACATAGACAGGGATGAGTCTGGTGAACAAAGCAAGGTTATAAATCGAGTAATAATAATTGTGGAGAAATCCAAGTGTCATAGGATATATGGAAAGTGGTTGTGTTGTCAGTTTCATTAACTTGGAATATAATTTCAGGATTGGAATCAGACATTCCCAACAGGACTCCTCTAAAAATGCTGCCAAATTCTTATCCCATCCAGTGGCCAGATGCTCATTGCACTTTGGGGCAGCTCATGCTAACTCTGGACATCTCTTGACCCTGAAAGCCTATTATCTTGGAGTCTCCCAAGAAGATTGCTTCCTAAAGAAACCTTCATTTGGGGCACATAAGTCTTGATTTGTTTGTTGAAAGAAGGGTACCATCGGTTTGTATTTGTTCCAAATGTCCTGCCCAGCAGAGGTCACACTCTGAATAGAATATGGTCTCAGGTCTCTACCCCCTCCCGTTGCAGTCAGATCCTGGAAAACATATATGTACATTTTCAGAAGGCCTTGAGGATGGTGGTTTGGCAGCCCCTGGCAACTGCAGCTCGAGGCCTTGTCCCAGGTCCCTTCTCTTTCTTACCGTGTCTCCCATTTCACTTTGAGGGCATTCTTTCAGTGTGAGCTTGTCAGCAGCTGTTGCGGTCACTGGGCTGGTCTTGCACTTCATTTTTTAGCCTGTTAAGTTTAATGCCCCTGTGCTTGGTGAAGTACAGGGAACGGCTTCTCCTTGTGGCTATAATGGTGGTTTTAATCTTCTCTCAGAGATTCTACTCAGATACATACATTTTATATTTATTTACTGCATGCTGTAGATTCCTATATCAGCTAGCATGACTTAGTTAAATTTAGGGAACTATCAAAGCAGAGAAACTCTTTCTAATCATTGGCTTCCTGAGTGCCTTTTGTGGCAAAATACCCCCAGCAACCTCAATCCACACTGGGAATCAAGTAACCAAGTTGTCACCCTTGATTCTCCTTTGCTCCCCCCATAGTCCATCTACCATCAAGATCTCATACTTATGCATGTGCCTCCATCTATACCATCACCCTTAGTTACCACTAGCTCCTCCCTGGAATACTGCAAACAGCTCTCTAACTGGTCCCCTGCTTCTACACCTGCTCCTATACAATCCATTACACAATTTGCAACCTGAGGAACTTTTTGAGTTGTAAAAGGATAGTGTAATATCTCTTCCCTGCTTAAGCTCTTCTGTATGTCCTCTTGGACTTAAAGTCCAAGTTTCTTACCATGGTCAACAAAGTCCTGCCTGATCTGCCCTGCACAGCTATCTGACCTCCACTGCCATCACTTGTCCTTTGTGCATTATAGTTCAGCCTTGTTCTCTATTAGGGTTTTCCCAGAAGCAGTCCTTGAAACAAGGATTCTGTTTCAAGTAGATAATTTGAGAGAAGATCACAGGAAGCATGGTGAGGGAGGAGGAAAGCATAACAGGGCACATTAATGAGTGGATTACTTCTGTGAACAACTGGGGCTCAGCTCTGCCAGGAGCCCTCTGTGTTGACATGCTTCAGGGTCATCCCAGCTCAGAGTGAGGAAGGTGGAGAGTTTATCCACCATGACCCATCCCTCACTGTTGGGCATCATTCTGGGGACATAACCTCCCAGAGCTCTGTCAGATGCCCACCCAAGACTGGAGAATATTCTTAGATAGGAAGACACAGGAAACCATGACTGCCTGGGCAGACTGAGGGGATCTGATTGGACTATCACCAGCATCTGGTACTTTGGAACCATTCAGTGCATGGTCCACAGACCAGCTACCAACCACAAAATGGAAGCAGTCTGTGATGACATGAGAAGCTTAGGCTAGAATGTCGATCAACTATATCATTAAAACACACAGCTAGATTCTACTGACATTTTATTCATAGTAAGACTTTCTCAATGACTGAAGCAGTGCATTACTGCATACTCTCGTATAACTCCCTACCATATCATAGTCCAGCACAGAGTCACAGTCTGGCTCTTTAAATAGCCCTGTATAGGGGCGCCTGGGTGGCTTAGTCGGTTAAGCGTCCGACTTTCGCTTAGGTCATGATCTCGCGGTTCGTGGGTTCGAGCCCCACGTCGGGCTCTGTGCTGACTGCCAGCTCAGAGTCTGGGGCCTGTTTCAGTCTGTGACCCTCTCTCTCTGACCCTCCCCTTCTCACGCTGTCTCTCTCTCTCTCCTAGAAAAAAAAACATTAAAAAATTTTAAAAAAATAAATAGCCCTGTATATTATCCTCTGTGAGTTTCTAGAAAAGTTGGGTTTATTCTTACCATACGATCTCTATCCTCACCATGTCCACTGCCTGTTATTTTCTCCTGGCTCCTTCCCAGCCTTCATGTGGTTTACATGGTCCCACCTCAGGAAGACCTACCTGACTTGCCATGTAAAATATTCACCAACTTGTTATCCTTTGTCACAGCACCCTGTTTATCTTCTTCAAGGTGCTAATCACAATCTCCTTAATCTGTGTGTTTGTTGGTCACAACATTGCTGATCTCCTCCTTTGAAAATACATGCAGTGAGGACAGGAAACTGGCCTTTCTCCTTTGCCGTCATATCACCAGCACAGGGTCAGTACTTGAAAAAGAAAGAATGAGGGCGCCTGGGTGGCTCAGTCAGTTAAGTGTCCCACTTCGGCTCAGGTCATGAGCTCACAGTTCTTGGGTTCGAGCCCCACAACAGGCTTTGTTCTGACAGCTCAGAGCCTGGAGCCTTCTTCAGATTCTGTGCCTCTGTCTCTCTCTGCTCTTCCCCCACTCATGCTCTGTCTCTCTTTCAAAAATAAATAAACATTAAAAATTTTAAAAATAAAAACACAGGATGTATGTATGGATGGATGGATGGATGGATGGATGGTTGGATGGATAAAAGAATTTGCAACCAAATCCGTTTCAACTTCCTTATGGGCTGTTCTCTTCCTGTCAAAAGGTGCTTAGTGCTGACAGGCCCTCCCCTTGGTGTCAAGCAGGAACACAGTTCTCCTACAGTCAGCATTGTGCTCCCATGTGAGACCCCAAGGTGCAGTTCAGCCATTGTGATATCCACATCTTGATAACAGTGCTCCAGCATCTGACTTCCCAAGCCTAAGTGTATTTCTTAAGCACCTAGTGCTGTCAGAGATATGAAAGAGCATATCAAGTCCTTGAGAAGCTCACAGTCTCCCTGGGAACATGGGCAGGAAACAGCCCAGGGACATCACCAGTCACCCCTTAAGGAAGGTGCTGGAAGGGTTCAGAATAAATGGTTCAGCAGAACTGAGCAACTTCAACTCAAGGTTCTGCTTTCCACCATGGATGTGCATTCATCCTTAATCACAATGCCTAAAAGAGGGAGGCATAAGTTCCCTGTCACTGAGGCTGTACTAGCAGGGACAAAGGTCAGAGGTGCTGTGCTATGTAGAGACAGTATATGTGCCTCCAAATATTCTTGCATGCATGTGATATATGGTAATTGAACACTTACAGCATGCAAGGCACAGTGCTACACACATGGAACAGAGCAGGTATGGCCTCAGGGAGCTTGCATTCTGGTAGGGGAATCAGCCAACAACTAAATAAGCCAGAAAATTAAAGACAGTGAGAAGCAAATGGGAAAGGAGCTACTTCAGATGTTGGGGAAGAGGTCTGAGACAGTCTCTCCAAAGAGGTGCAGTGTGAATTGGGACAGAAAAGGGTGAGGAGGAGCCATGTAAAAAGAGTGTCCAAGCACATGGAAGAGTACATGAGAAGGCTCTGAGGTCCCCCAAGGCCCATGTGGATGAAAGCTCTCTTCCAGCCTGCAGGCTTTGCAGGTGGAGCTGCCCACAGGAAATAAGCACCACAAAGAGGGCTGATAGAAAGCGAGTAGGTAGCTGTCTCCGTCTGGCTTTGGTGTTAAGAGCCAAGGAGGGAAGATCAAAGGAACAGGAGCTCCAGATGATCTGCTACAACTGGATGACTCTGAATACTTGGTAATGTGTATTGATATAATAATGATGATAAAAATAAGAAAGAGACAAGACGGTCAGGGGGCAATGCTGTTCCTGGCAAAAGTATGTGGTATTTTTCTACTTCAAAAAAGGGACAAGGAGAGAGCAGCATTCTCCATTCTTTCTCCTCCCTGTCACATGCCTGAGAAGCCCAAAGATCAGTTTCATTTCCCACAGCCAGTTTGTCCCTCACCTGTGAAGATATTCTTTCTGGTTCCAAGTCCCTGTTGGGACCCCAGACATCATGGTGCTCACAGGCTTCCCCATCACTGGAAATATACACTACAATCAATCCTCATGACAGGTGGATAACAGGTCTGGGCTGCCCCTTGACGGCAGAACCAGGTCTTAACCATCCTGTGTCCTCAGCACCTCGCCTGGGGTCTAATGCATAGCATATGCTCAGTAAATGTTGACTGGAAGGAGGAATGGAAAATGGAAGAATAGATGGATAAAGAAATAGATCAACTGTCCACCTCCAGTCAGGGCAAGGTACTTACAGTTGTTCAGTAAATAACTGATTGACATTGACAAGCATATAGTAGATCTCAATAAAATACTCATTGTTGCTGGTGGTAGTTGGTCTAGACTTTGAATAAGTTTCTTTAAAGTACTGATTCAGAGTATCCCAGAACGCCTCTTCTAACATCCAGATCAAATAAAAGGACATTGTAGTATAGCACAAAAAGAAAAAGCATAAGGGCCTGAGTTGAAGCCCCAGTTCTAACACTACCAGGTTTGTGATACTAAGCATATTTTCATAAGCCTCTGTTTTTTACTATGGAAAGTGGGGATAAGTATGCCCATCTCAAAGAAGTGTAGTAGGAATAAAATGGGACACTATTTTTGAAAATACTTTCAGGTTTTTGTTTACTCTGTCTGTTTTGTCAAATCAATATGCATTTATTGAGTAACTACTATATATCCATCACTAAGAGAATGCTGGAGACAAACATAAAAGACAGTTCTTACCCTGGAGAGTTCACAATCTATCAATTAAGATAGACCCTGGAATGGGGATGTGATGGCTAATTTTGTGTGTCACTGTGGCTGGGCCATGGTGCTTGGCTACTTGGTAAAACACTATTCTGGATGTTTCTTGGATGAGATTAACATTTAAATCAGTAAAGCAGATTGCCCTCTATAATTGGGTGGGCCTCATCCAATCAGTTGAAGGCCTGAAAAAAAATAAAGACTAGTTTCTTTTAATCAAAAGGGAATTATTTTTTCTTTTTTATAAATAGTTTGTTGTCAAGTTGGTTTCCAACAACACCCAGTGCTCATCCCCACAAGTGCCCTCCTCCATGCCCACTACCCCCCTGCCTTTCCCCCCCACCCAATCTGCCCTCAGTTTGTTCTCAGCATTCAAGAGTCTCTCATGGTTTGCCTCCCTCCCTCTCCCCTACTATTTCCCCCCTTCTTCTACCCCACAGTCCTCCATTAAGTTCTTCCTAATCCTCCTATATGTGCAAACATATGGTAGCTGTCCTTCTCTGCCTGACTTATTTTGCTCAGCATAACACCCTCAAGTTCCATCCATGTTGTTACACGTGGCCAGATTTCATTGTTTCTCATTGCCATGTAGTATTCCATCGTATAGATAAACCACATCATCTTGATCCATTCGTCTGTAGATGGACACTTAGGCTCTTTCCATGTTTTGGCTATTGTTGAGAGTGCTGCTATGAACATTGGGGTACATGCGCCCTTATGCATCAGCACTCCTGTATCCCTTGGGAAATTCCTAGCAGTGCTATTGCTGGGTCATAGGGGAGTTCTATTGTTAATTTTTTGAGGAACCTCCACACTGTTTCCCAGAGAGGCTGCACCAGTTTACATTCCTGCCAANTATGCATCAGCACTCCTGTATCCCTTGGGAAATTCCTAGCAGTGCTATTGCTGGGTCATAGGGGAGTTCTATTGTTAATTTTTTGAGGAACCTCCACACTGTTTCCCAGAGAGGCTGCACCAGTTTACATTCCTGCCAACAGTGTAGGAGGGTGCCTGTTTCTCCACATCCTCGCCAGCATCTAGAGTCCTCTGATTTGCTCATTTTAGCCACTCTGACTGGCGTGAGGTGGTATCTCAGTGTGGTTTTGATTTGTATTTCCCTGATGAGGAGGGATGCTGAGTATTGTTTCATGTGTCTGTTGGCCATCTGGATGTCCTCTCAAAAGGGAATTCTGCCAGTAGAGGACCCTCAGACTCAAACCACAACTTTTCCCTAAGTCCCTATACCAACTGCCTGCCCCATCAGATTTTGGACTTGACAAGCCTCCACAGTCATGTGAGGCCATTCCTTAAAATACATATATACATTTCTCTGGAGAACCCTGATGAATGCAGGCAACAAGAATACAATCGTGATTTGGATGCTCTAAGAATTATTCTAATGGAATCCTAATAGTGATGGCTTCAACTGGAGGGATATAAAGAAAGCCTTTAAATATGGGAGTGGAGCCCTGGAGGCTATGTTTTTGTTAACAGACAAGAAAAAATCTCCCAAGCATCACTCAATGGGATCCTGTTCACTCCATCCATTACTTTAGTGGTTGTATGGATTTTTACCTGATCCTTTCTTGAATCTTCTCTTTTTCCCAGACCTTTTGAGCCTATTGTCTAGTTCAAGCTCCCAGCTGTGTAACCTAAGAAAATCCTCTAACTTCTCTGAACTTCAGTTTATTCCTTGCTAAAAGCCTATTTCATGGGGTCCAGGAAGGCACCTTGTACATTTGAGGACCTCTTTTTTATTGTATAAGTATTTTTTTTTATTTATAAGTATTAGGTAGATACATCCCCTAGGGAACATCAGTGAGTTTCTTTAGATTTCTCTCCAAGGAAGTAGTGAGAAATGGGCTAACATTATAGCATGAACTATTTAAGTTAACTCTAAGGGAAGACAAATATTTAACAAATTTAAGTAATCAAATGGCTTTGTAGAAGATAGTGGAACCTTATATCTTGGAGTTTCATTAAAAACAGAGAAGCTCCCATGTTATCAATGTGTAAGGGGCAAGTAGACAGAAGAGATGGCATCTTGCATACCTCAAACGATATAGTTGGATACAAAACCTAGATGCCTGTACCTAAAATTGGCACTGAAAGGAGGACAGCTAGGCTGGCTGTTTTCTGACATGGGGAAAGCACTGACCATGGGAGGATGGGAGTCCTCTGACCCACTCTCCCCACTAAGCAGAAAAGCAGGAGTTAATGGAATAGCATCTGCCTGACTAAAGGCAAGATCATCTTGGGACACCATGGATGACCCCGCAGAAAGCCCCACCCAGTCATTAAATCTATAGGACCTGCCCCCAGATACTTCAGAATCAGATTGGTCCAATGAAGGGCACTAACTGGGCATCCACCAGTAGCCTGATGCACACTGGTCATTCATGTGATAAACTTCCCTAGCTGGGGCTCTTTCCTTACCCAGACCCTGCGGGACCAAGTTCCCTTTCAAAAGCCAGTTTTATTGTTCAAAGATGAGGGGAGAAACCAAATCCCTACAGAATTCAATTGGCTGCTGCATCCATTTAGAAGATTAAAAATATACCAGCACATATTGTTTCCCTCTTATGAGGAAGCAAGATACTAACTAGACTACCCCAGGGATATTCCTTAAGTCTCGGGCCAAATTAAAGTCCAGACACACATTAGGGAATTGAAAAGTTCATACGTCCAGAGCCTCAAGCTAGAAAACAAGAAAAACAAAACAAAATCCCAAAAAAAGGATAAAAAGGCAAGACATTCATGCAAGTATTCAGAGCTCAAAGAGGTACTGTGTTATTGTGGTAAGACCAGAGACCTTTTGAGCCCCTGAGACCTGGGTTCAAATCTTGGTTCTACCCCCTTATTCGTTTTGTCCCTTTGCTTTCCCTGTTTAACCTCTCATTGCCTGTCTATCAAACCTAGTAACACCTACTCCAGGTATCTAGATCATATCTAATAATACCTACTTTCTACTCTTTAATACTGTGACCATTGGAGAGTAGAGGATGTCAGCAGCTATAAGAGTACTAGGGGTTTTCAATACACAGTCACAGTGACTGTTAATTCACAGGAAACATTTCTTTATATTTTTACATGAAAACACATTGGGTAATTGTTTCACAATCTAGACATACAGCGATGAGATCATAAGCAAAAGAACAACACAGCATGCACTGCATAGAACCTCTAATTCTGTACTACCATTGGTTTAGGATTCAACATTTTCATCTTTATTTTATGCCCAATGCAGAAATGCCTCAAGTTTATTTACCAACTAGACACTAATGTGCATTCTAAGGGAAATTACCCTACCAGGATCCGACTGAGGTTGCAAAACATTAAATAACAAATCACTTAGTGAAAAAAAAATGTTTTTTTGTTTTATAACTGGAAGTTTGTACCTCTTTAAATAAAGATGAGAGGGATAGTGGAGTTCATAAACTAAGTCAGTCAGAGCTGTGCTTTGCTTTCTTCAACACATCACTGCAGCCAAGGGTCCGCCTGTCTCCATTTATCTTAAACTCAACAGAGGCTCCCAGCTCTTGGAAAGGAGACCACAAGTGATCAATTACTTCTTAGTGCACAAAGTCAAAGGTTAAATGTATTATTGCTCACCACAGGCTGACCCCAACCTCAGAATTAATGCCATAAACAAAAAGGAAAAATATAGATAGGCCTGTGTAGGTATGTACCAGCTTTAGTCTCTAAAGAATTACAAAAGGGAAATGATGACCCCTACTGGTCAAAACTGGAACAGCTGCCCTGCCCTGGGCACCGGGAAAGCTGAGGGCCCAGGAGTTCCCCCAAGAGCTTGCTTTCGTATCTGAAGCCCACACTGAGCGGGAAGATCTATGTGAGGAGCCAAGGACTGGATTTTCTCATGTAGCATTAGAGCTGCATTTATATTTGCAAAGCAGAGAGACTGAATGAGAGCGAATGTCTTGGCCCCGGCTGTGAAGCCCCAGGACAGTCTCCTTAGGGACACAGATAGGCATCTCCACCTGCAACTCTGTGGCCTGCCAAGGCTGTTGGGCTGCGGGCAGTGCTGACACTCCCCATCCCCTTCCCTTACGAGTTGGCCACTCCTGATCTCAAAGTCCATAGCTCACTTTCCAGCTTGGAGGATTGTGGTTTCAGATGCAGATCCCTTATAATGAGCTTCTTCATGGGCAATTGAGAGGGATACATCATCCCTTAAAGTGCCTTCTTGCAGAAGGTGAAATCCATGATGCGACGAGCTAGTGTCTGAACAACTGTGGAAGGGACATCTGGAGCAGAGTGGACAATGCTGACAGCAGTCATCACCCGAGCCACTCAAAGAAACCACCTGGGGCGGTCCATAGTGCTGTTTGCCAAATAGTTGTGCTCTCTACTGTCTGAATATACCCTGAAATTATGACGTTTGCTCCGCTTGTGGTTGGATGGGGCCATGTGAATAGTTCCAGGCAATGCTTTTCGGGCAGAAGTCATGGATATGAGAACTTCCACGGTTCTTTTTTCTACAGTGAGCAGAGTTCCCCAGCCCCCAATGAGCTATATATACAGTGTGTGTGTGTGTGTGTGTGTGTGTGTGTGTGTGTAGTGTATGTGTGTATGTGTTATACATACCATAGTAGGAAAATAACACTTGATATTGGAGGTTGTTCATTATGCAGCATAATGTAGTTCATCATTACTGACTTATCATCCAAGCTCCCAGAGTGGAGAACCTTCCACTCAGAAGAATGTTGAAACCCAAAGAGTATTTGTGAGTCTACAAGAAGCTTATCTGCTTCTTGAATTGAGAACTGCAGTCAGGCTTGTGCTGAAGCTGATCCATTAGGGCACATACCTGCTGTTGTCATATCATGGCACATGTAGATGTCAGTATGTGCATGGTGTCCCAGGGTAAGCTGAAGAGAAATTGGGGGATATCCATATAGGATTTGATGAAAAGTTAATTTTGTTTTCTTAACATCATGTAATTATAATATGCCAAATTAAAAACAAAAAAACAATGTGTCAGGGAACACAGTAACTTTTGAATTTGACAAACCCTTTAAAATCTTTGTAATGTTTTCATCACAAAACCTGGGCTTACTTTGGTATATAGAACTTTTTTGCACTATATTTTATGCTTGAAATGATCACACACAATTCCTGATAAAAACTCATTAATGAGAGGTACCTGGATGGCTCAGTCGGTTAAGCATCTGACTCTTGGTTTCCACTCAGTTCATGATCTCATGGTTCATGGGATTGAGCCCTATGGCTGCTCTGTGTTTGGGATTCTCTCTCCTTCTCTCTCTCTCTGTCCCTCCCCTGCTTGCTTGACCTGCTCTCTCTCTCTCTCTCAAAGTAAATAAATAAACATTTTTAAAAAGGCTTTTTAATAATAATCTCTTCTGGGGCGTCTGGGTGGCTTAGTCGGTTAAGCGTCCGACTTTCACTTAGGTCATGATCTCGCAGTTTGTGGGTTCGAGCCCCGCATCGGGCTCTGTGCTGACTGACAGCTCAGAGCCTGGAGCCTGTTTCAGAGTCTGTATCTCCCCCTCTCTCTGACCCTCCCCTGCTCACGCTGTCTCTCTCTCTCTCTCATAGAAATAAATAAAACATAAAAAAATAATAATAATCTCTTCAAATTCTTGTTAGTCACAATCCATGAGAAAACTTGTATGCATGGGTAATGATGAAATTTTAAAATTGCCTTTACAATTCTAAAGTTGTCGAAATTATACTTAAAGAATCTAATGACTCTTTTGGATGTTGAAAATTCTTGAAATAATGCAGATTTTTTAAAAATTCAGGCCAACCATTTCATATTGAGTATTTTAAAGTTTTTTTAAATTTCTTTTTTAACATTTTATTTATTTCTGAGAGACAGAGACATAGTGCGAGTTGGGGAGGAGCAGAGAAAGGCAGAGACAGAATCTGAAGCAGGCTCCAGGCTCCAAGCTGTCAGTACAGAGCCCGATGCGGGGCTTGAACTCATGAACTGTGAGATCATCACCTGAGCGGACATCAGAGGCTTACTGACTGAGCCACCCAGGTGCCCCTCATATCAAGTATTTTAAAAGTGATGAAACTCCCATCTGGAATACACAAAAGATATATGAATTGTTATTGGAGCAGTCACCCCGTGGTTAGCTTTGACACCACTGAGAGAGTCATCAGCCACAAATGAACAGAAATATCATGTTAGGTTGTATCTGTGGCCTATTAAAGTTAGGGCTACTTCCTGGAGCTCTGCTCTCACAGTAGCCCCTTATGAAACTCCTCATTGCTACGCTATTCTTCTTCCCTCCGCAGATGACAAGGCCCTGTATTCCCCACCCTACCCCGGCCCTCAATATCTAGTCCACTCCATGTACCACCAGCATCAGCCAACTTTGACTTACTCTACCACCCCAAGCTCTTTCTTGCCCCAGAACCTTCACACCAGCTATTTGTTACCTCTGTCCAGTATATTCTTACCCAGCTAACTCCTACACATCCATCCATCCTTCAGAATGCCTTCTCTGACCCCCTAAATCAAAATAATGTTATCCCTTACTTATTGTTTTGCATTTGCTTCCTCATTTGTAAAAAATGGAAATAAGAATAAAGTTGTGTTACATGAAGACAATAGCTACCACTGCTGTATGGTATATAGAAAAGTTATTAAGGGAGTAGATCCTAAGACTTCTCATCACAGGAAATGTTTGCCCTTTTTTAAAAAATTTATTTTCTTTGTATTGTATCTGTCTGAGAAGATGGACATTAGCTGAACTTATTGTGGTAAGCATTTCACAACACATGTGTCGCAAACTTATACAGTAATGTATGTCAATTATTTCTCAATAAAACTAGAAACAGTATAAGTAGTTATTAAAATAGGCTTATTTTGAGGAACAAATGAGATATAACACATGTAAGCACCTGAAATGGTGCCTGGCTTCAATAACTGTTCAGTAAATCATCATTGTGCTTTTTACTTTTCCTTTGTGGCCTGTTATACAATTATAAATAGGTATTTATTTATATATATTTGTTTCCCACTAGACTGTAAATTCCATAAGCCCAGACAACATGTCTTTTTTTGTCTATTACTGTATACCTAAGACCTGGAACAGTCCCTTTATCAATATATGTTTGTTGAATGAATAAAGGAATTCATCCAATGAGATGAGATCACGAAAATTCTACACAGTAGAGAATCCATATGAAGCAATTGGAGAGTGAATCTGAAAAATCTTAAAATGCTAATGTAAAAATAAATTTGGCCTGGCCTGCCTGGGTGGCTTAGTCGGTTAAGCGTCCGACTTTTGCTTAGGTCATGATCTCGCGGTTCGTGGGTTCGAGCCCCGCGTCGGGCTCTGTGCTGACTGCCAGCTCAGAGCCTGGAGCCTATTTCAGAGTCTGTGTCTCCCTCTCTCTCTGACCCTCCCCTGCTCACACTGTCTCCCTCTCTCTCTCTCTCTCTCTCCCCCCTAGAAATAAATAAAAATATAAAAAAAAAATAAATTTGGCCTTCTTCCTCTTGCTACTGACCCACCTCCCTAGTCCCACTCTGCCGTTCTGCCTTCCCTTATTTACGTTTCTGCTCCTGAATCTGTCTCTCTGGCATCCTATGTCGCTACTCTGTGTACTATTCACATATGGGATCTGGTTCATAGTAAGCACTCAATAAATATGTATTGAATAAATGTTAGGAAGGTTGGATGGATCAAAGGAGTGGATGGATCAATGGACCAATGGATGGATCATCCAACTGAGTAAATTTCCTCTTAGCGTGGAGGAAATTTCTTCTTGTGACTTCAAAGATCCCCCCACCAAATCTCCACCTTAATGCGCCCCTCCCCAATCCAGTGGAAACAGAAGTGGGCACTCTTCTTGTAGTTAATTTAAAACCTAAACGTGAATCCGATCTGATGGGCCTGTGACACTCGAGGCTCCGTCTGAGCAGCCTCTCCATTACTCTTAATGGCTTGCCTTGAAATGGAATTACTTCATTCTTCAGAGTAGAGTCAGGCAGTTTTTCCCTCTCTGAACAGCAAGCACATACTGCAAAGACATTCTGCTTCTATAAATATGCTTTTCTAAATGTTAAAGGGTTAGAGCAATTTCCAAAGGTCTCTGCTTCGAAGGGGCCCTCAGATGATATTTAATTGAACTACTTTTGCTTTCAGAAGTGGGGAAACTAAAATGTAAGAAGTGGAAATGCTTCTTGGTTTTATGTCAAAATCTAGGCTTCTAGATAAAATAATGGAAAGAGAATTTTCTGTTATTAAACTCAGGAAAATGAACATAAACAGCTCAATCAAGGAGAGAAAAGTATAGGATTTTTTAGGGCAGTCGGAGGAAAAACAATCTCCTTTTAAACTCTATTTTGAAACCCTTAACACCTTTTGGAGGCACAATTGCTGATAAAATCACTAGAAATCTCTTTTCCTCCTTTGGCATTCAAAATTGAACATTAAATATAAGCATGTCTGCTGCAAGTTTAAATATTAAGTTCTTTCATAATATCAATATGGTGTTTCCAGAGCAAATTCCTTTGAACAAAAGAGACTGAATTTTGTAAAGGTCTGAGAAAGATCATCTCAGTGAAGCAAACTCTCTGAAGATGGCAAATGATCAATTTGTCCCTTTGTATTTGTGAAAACATTTGAATGACAACAGGCATATTTTCCACCCAAGTCACATCAAGGAGCCCGCAATTAAATCCTTGCTCCTGTTCAATGTATTCAAAATGTTCGTGTAATTCCGAATTCGATGTGATGTTCTCTGAAGACAAAGAGAACCGAGGGCTGCTGGGTCAGCATTCACAGAATGCTGAAAAAGAAAGTGAATGTGTGAACTGGTTTTGATTATTGCACAAAGCTTCTGTGCACTGCACAGCCCCGGTAGGTACCCTGCACGTAAATCGCCGTGTGAATGGCGCCCCCTAAAGTTCTGCAATGAACAACCTGCGTACCTGTTCTTGGCACAGTTTGTAGTTGCTTATCGCCTTTTGTCTGGCTACCTGATGTGGAAATATCCCCCCAATTTGAGGAGAACCCAAACTACAGGAAGACAGGACCCCAATTCTCACTATGGTCGCCAAAGGAGATGAATATTTCCCCTTCCCCGCAGCTTGGATGTGGACAAGGCTCAGTCAAGTAAACCAAACCAGTGCTCTTGCCCAGAACTCTACATCTAAACACAATGACATGAAAATGCAGGCTAAGTGGATATCATCAGAAATAGCAATAGTTGAGTTGAGGGCCATGGATTGGTGGGGCAGGACAGGGCTGCCACTGACCACTGCTCTAAGGTGTCTGGGTAAGGACATGTGGAGGGCTGAGTCCAGTCCACTCTGCTTACCAAGCTGATCCTCCAAGCATGCATTGGCAAAGCAGGACCCTTTTATCTAATCCACACAATGAACAACAGTGGTCCTTAGCAGGGATTCATGTAGGGGCATCAGCTGTCTATTCCAGAGCATGATGCTGGCTGTGTCCTCAGGTACCCAGCCTCCCTTGGTCCCTGTTCTCCAGCCTTCTTGTCAACCCTGTGGACTCCCCACTTAGCTCTCAAAGTGTCGTTTGTCTGCTTAACTTTGCGGAAGTCAGTTTCTGTTGTTTGCACATCTGTGTCCGTCCAGCAGAGCCCTGACCACATGCCCCTTCTTGCCAGTTTATCACACCTTGCTTTGTCACATAAGGGCCACTAGCAAAGGCCAGACTTAATACAGTATGCGGAATTAGAAAGGAAAAAACGTGTTGGAAGAGACTATTTTTCCACTACCCAGATGATAGGAATTGGTGTCCATGTAGCGAATTTTTTAAACAGACAGGCATGTTAGCATCTATCCCAAGCCCTTCATTTGGCAGACAAAACCCAGAGGAGGCAGGTGAGTTGTTGAAGGTCACCTAGCTAGTTAAGAGCAGATTCTATAAGCCTCTCTATCTCAGCTGCTTAATTGAATTATTTATGTGGGCACCATGATGTGGCTGGAGTTAAACAAAGAAGGGCATCAATTCTACTCACCACGCTGTGCCTAAACGTTCACAAAATGCTTTGCTAAAATCAATTTTGCCTTCAGACTTTAATCCTGGCCCAAAAGCGGAACTCTGATTTATGAAGTCTTAAGAACAATGTTGTGAGGTGTTTTGAACATTAAAAAATTAAGATTTACAGTGGTGCCTGGGTGGCTCAATTGGCTGAACGTCCAACTCATGATCTCAGCTCAGGTCTTGATCTCAAGGTAATGACTTCAAGCCTCACATTGGGCTCCGTGCTGGGCGTGAAGCCTACATAAAAAAATTAAAAATTAAGATTTATAGTATAAAGATGCCTCCACCTGTATCTCCTATAATAAAACAATGAGGACCCTGAAGGTAAAATGGGAGGTACCTGCGAGAAACAATGAACTACCCCTGAAACAGTTATGTGTATGCATCTTTTCTCCTAGGCTACAAGGGTCTCTTTATTCTGTAAATGCTACAAAAAATGTGAGAGAGGAACAGTAACGGCAAACACAGAGGCTGATCCAAGTAATGTTTTGTTTCAGCACCTCACTTGTCTTAATCTTGGTTTGTAGGATAGGGAACATTAAGGAAAGAATAAAAAGATATCTTCTATTTTCTCTATTACTGAGTATGTGCTTCTCAGTGATAAAATACAAAAAAAGTTTTCAACGGTTTATCTCACACAGCACTCTTAGACACAAAGGGTAGGAACTTCGGCCCCAATTTAGACATCTGGAAACTGAGGCCTGGAAAGAAGACTACAGAAGGCACAGACCCTCTCCTGAGCTTTATCCAATAGACCATAATGCCCCTATAATTCAGAGGTCAGCAAACTTTTTCTATAAAGAGCCAGAGAGTAAATATTTTAGACAGTCACAACTATTCAACTCTGCCAATGTGGCAAAAACATCCACAAATGTGAACACATGAAAATCGATGTGTTCCAATAAAAGTTTATTTAAAAAACAAAACAAAACAGTGGGCCTGAAGCACCTGAGTGACTCAGTCAGTTAAGCATCTGACTCTTCATTTCAGGTCAGGTCACCATCTCACAGTTCAGTTAGTGAGACTGAGGCCTACGTCAGTCTCTGCACTGACAGATGCTTGGGATTCTCTCTCTCCCTCTCTCTCTCTCTGCTTCTCCCCTGCTCATGCTTTCTCTCCCTCTCTCTAAAAATAAATAAATAAATATTTTAAAATACTGTTGGCAAAGTTTGGCCCATAGGCCATAGTTTGCAGACCACTGCTATAGTTGATCAGAGTGCAACCTCCAACACCCACACAATCTATCATCACAGACTCTAAACTCAGCCTTGAACACCTTTCAAACAGTAATACCATCTCTCAGATTCAGGGGTGCTAATTACTGCAGTAAGAGGCAACATCTCCAGTTTTTTATCAACAATAACAGGCAGAAAACCATGTTTACATTGCTGAGACAATCCTCAGTTACCAAGAGGACAAAGCCGCTTCCCCTATAAGACATATATAACGTTGCGATTCAATCCACAGAATTAGTATGCAACGTCTCATCTCCCCTTGCAAGCATCTTTGCCTGAAAAACCAGGCAGCAACCTCATAGTGACAGCACGAGAATAACTTGTCATCCTGGTAATGGTCTAACTGCATATAAGTGTCTGTCATAATGAAAATTGGTGTCTTCCATTTCAATTTATTTTGTCAACAATCCAAATGGAGCCCGAATATATCTTCCAACACCAGTGCACGCAGACCAAATAGGGAAGAGAACTT
Source organism: Hyaena hyaena (assembly GCF_003009895.1). Classification (NCBI taxonomy): domain Eukaryota; kingdom Metazoa; phylum Chordata; class Mammalia; order Carnivora; family Hyaenidae; genus Hyaena; species Hyaena hyaena. The sequence goes on from NW_024080639.1 coordinate 6,370,795, forward strand.
TAAAATGAACCTCATCATCATACGACTAAATATTTACATTAAAAAAGATTCTCTCTTCTGGAAGACATCCCAGATCTACTGTTCTCCCCTGCCAGTACACCTGCAGCTTTTTGTAACTAATTAAGGAACTCCAGAAAACACATTCAAAAGGGCCTCAGCAAACAGATGCACACTCCATTAATTAAACAAGCCGGAGCAATCACCCAGGCTGTAATTGGAAAATGTGCTTCTTTCCTCCATTTTAAGGCAATCATAGTTATTTGCAAATGTTTTTTGATAGTTTCTCAAAAGAAAAAGTCAGCTAGCAGCAGGTTCTGGCTTCCTCTAACAGGGAGGGGTAGGGGGCAGATGTTTGGGAAAGGTTGGAGGTATGAGGCAGTCACCCAGTTTCACTAATTAGCTCTCCTGCCCCTTCTTCTCCCTCTAGAAGACTATGATAATGAGAAAAGAAAGTTTAAGTGCTAAAAAAAGAAAGGAAGCCTGTTCATGCTACTCAAAACCACAAAAATGTTCCCCTGCAGTGCACTCTTCAGAGCTCTAATTGGGGGGCACAGTGGTTAAAGTAACCACAAAAAAGCACCCCCACCCTTAACTGAGCTCATACTGCCTGCAGAGTCAGAGTTGGGAGCTGGAGGAAGGAGACAAAAGAGTATGGAGTCTTTCCTATACTCTTGTCTTTGGGTTCCAGGCACTGTTTTAGGGGAGCCCTGGTCTTAAGGAAAATTCCCTTAGTTGGAGAGTTATCCTGGAACTTCAGCATCCCAATCAGGCCTTATAGATGCCACAGCCACTGGGAGCCAGTACCCAGGTTATCAAGCTATTATTCTGAGCAACACACCCACCCTTCTATAGTCTTCTCTGAGATTCGGGGCTAAGACTCTGCAACCTAACCTCTCCTTTTCCAGCTGGCTTCCTGCTTGGTGCTGCTGAGAGAGGGCATGAGAGAGGGACTGAAAAGCTAGAGGAGGGAGAAGAGACTTACTCTTTTCTGTTTAGCTGTTTCCTGCTGGCATCACCCTAGCCATGGCCTTTCATCCCAATGTTAACAGTTGGTCCCATCTTCCTGCTTCTTCTAGCACTCCCAGAAATAACTGCACTGCATCCTCCCCATCCACTCAGACACCCCAGCACCAGCTGGCAACACACCCCTCTCAAAGTCCCAGTCCTAGAGGGCCCCTCCTTCAAGAATCTAGGTTTCAATGACCCCATCATCTTCACCTTGTTTCTCAAGCCCTGAGAATAATCTATGCTTGACAATAAATTATTAAATAAATAAATAAATATTAAAAAAAGAATAATCTATGCTTTCTGCAGTTACTACCTTTTGACATCTCAGTGTTCCCTTTTTGCCTTTTAAGTTCTTTTAAAGAGATAATTTAATCTAAAGAAAATTAGTGAGCTTTTTATTTCCCCTGACTTGACTTTGATACCAGGACTGATCCTAGGAAACTAATCCTCAATGATGGGATTCTGTGATTGGTTTAGTTGTGTCCGTGGACCTGAATGCTGTGCCAAGGTCCCATTGAGAAATGGGATGTTAGTAATAGTAAACTATAGAGGGCAGTGACATCATGATGAATCAAATTATCACCTGTAATTGATTGCAATGGTGTGCCTATTGAAGCAAGTGCCTTGGGGACCAAGTGGTTGCTGCACTTGACTCTTAGAGAAATGACAATCACTTCAAGGACCATATTGTGAGATGGTTGCTTCTAACTGCACTAAGGAGATTAAGAAAGAAAATGATGAACTAAGGGCTTTAAATGCTGACCTTAAGTCATGGTCAGAGAACCGGAGAGCTTTGATAGTAGCCCTAAAATTAATTATTATTTCTTGCATCTGCAGGTTCCACCTCAACAAAAAAACAAACCCAAAACTTAACTATGTGAATTGCAGAATTACAACTTGGGTATAAATCTCAGTTTCACCAAGTCTCATGTAAAAATTAAGGCACTTATTGGGAAGGGGCAGGGCGCTGGACTTAAAATGGGGATATCTGGGTGGATCTAGATGAAGGAGAAGATCTTAAGCTTAAGGTATTTCTGAGGCTCTTTTTCATAGAAAGGACCAGTACCTCCTCCCGTATCTAGAAGACTAATCTTCCTTGCTTGAAGACCTTGCAATAATTTCGCCTGTTGTGTTGCAAGGGTGTGCCTATTTTTCTCAAGACTCACTCAGTATTAGCTAACTATTGCAGCACAATAAATTCCTATGAGACATTGGCCTAAGGCAATAATAAGCTTTTATCAGCTCTCACAGTTTCTGTGAGTCAGAAATTCAGGAGCAGCTTAACTGAGCAATTCTTATGAAGTCACAGTCAAGAAGTTAGCTAAGGATAAATCATCTGAAGTCTTGACTATGCACTGGCAAATCTGCTTCTAAGAAGGTGCACTCTCATGATTGGAAAATTAGTGCTAGCTGTTGGCAGGAGGTCTCTGTTCCTCATCACATGGACCTCTCCACAAGGCTGCTTGAATGTCTTCACAACATAGTGGCCTTTCCATGAATGAGTGATCCAAGGCAGAGTTCATTGAAGCCACAGCACTACCCCTTAGCTATGTACAGGTTACTGGGCCATGGGTGAACATGACCCATGAGGTATCCTGGGGGGAAATGCTCTGCTGAAAGTGAGAGAGTAAGAAAGAATGAAGATAAAGAAGGCTGTCAGAGTCTATCCCTCAGGAATCATCTGGAATCTTTTGTGGCCAAAGCTTAAGTCCTAAGGGTGCACACAGAGGGGTTCCCTGAAGTAGCAGGGACTATAAATGAGTTGAAGTTTTCAGAAGCAGGAGCCATCAGCACAAGAAAGACATGAGGGTGGTTGGTGGCATTCAAGAAACAAAGAGAGGAAGAATGTCAGTAACAGCAGGAATGGTAAAGGCCAATATGAGGAAATGATATATTACCTTAAGATAGTATATCTGCAAATTCCAGCCTAAGGGCCAAAATAACCCCATCAGCAGAAAGACCTTGAAACCCTTCTAGTCCCTCCTGGGACAAGTCTGAGTTCTTTCTCTCTGTTTGGCATATGTATCCTCTTAGAAAAACTTCACTGCTGCAGTAATATTTATAAGGTTCTGTTACTTACTAATAAAGCAACCAAAGGAGCTAGGGCTTGTAACAATACAAATAATTATTTGCACCTTAGAGTTAACACAGCTCTCTCATAGCCCATTGGCACTGAGGCCTACAGCAGCCCAGAGAGGGAGGAAAAATTGAGATGGAAGGAAATGGCCAAGTTCACCTAACTAGCAAGGTAAGTCAAGGAAGACTTACCACATCCAGTTCTCCCTCCCAGCCCAGTGCTCTTCCCCTTGTCATCATATAACTACTACCATATTGTATACTGTGTACACAGAAGAAATGTGGGGGAGGCTCTGAGCCACTGAGTACCCTCCATGTGAAAAGGACCTTGCTGGCAGTTCAGAAACAGCAGGGAATAAAAGAAAGATGCCTGCCTCACGGAGCTTCCATTCATGTGTGTAGTCATGGGAGGCAAACCACAGGTGTAAGGTGAACTCTAGAAGCCCATCATGAAGTATGCCCCATTATTCTGCAACTTCAGCACTTCATGGTATGTATATGATTATTAAACACACATATACACACATACACAGTTTTATTTATTTATGCACATAAAGTGCTAAAATTGTGAGTATGCCATATTATTATCCAGACAGCCTGTATAATTCAAACCAGGATCCACTCACTAGATATAAAACTTCAAGCTTCAGTTGCCTCATCTGAAGAATAAGGATAATAATGGTCACTGCCTCACAGTGCTGTTATGGAGATTCAATGAAAGGAACATGTAATGTGCTCAGAACAGCACCTGACAGATGACAAGTATATATATTATTAGTAGTGGAATTAGTATGATTGGAATAATGGTTATTAAATTTTTTATTATTGAAACTTAAAATGTTATCCTGTTTTATGTAAATTTGAACTCTCACCACTGTTCCTCGAAATAATGTTTTCCTTAGGGTGCCTGAGTGTATTAGTCTGACTTCCAACTTCAGCTCAAGTCATAATCTCGAGGTTCGTGGGTTCATGTCCTACATCAGGCTCTGTGGTGACAGCTCAGAGCCTGGAGCCTGCTTCAGATTCTGTGTCTCCCTCTCTCTTTGCTCTCCCCCCACTCACGCTCTGTCTCTCTTTTTCACTAAATAAGTAAATAAAATAATAATAACAATAATAATATATAATAATAATATATATCCCACTAAATAAATAAATAAAAATAATATAATAATATATAAATATATAATAATAATAATAATAATGTTTTTCTCAAGGAGGCAAGAGAAAAAACTGGGACTATTAGCCCAGAACTTAATTCAAATCTGGCCCTGGATGTCGCTTTCTGTGTGTCTTTAGGTCAAACATTTTGCCTCTCTGAACTCCAGTCAGCTTACCTACAAAATGGAGCATAATAACATCCACACCCTCTGGTTTGTCGTGAGAATTGAGTGGTGCATTGCATTTAATACTGAGACTGGTACATAGCAAACACTGAACAAACAATACCTACTGCTGTCCTACTCATCATCATCATTGTTGTTTTCTGCAAACCCTACTAGGTGGCAGCCTAGTAGACTTAATTTTGAAAATATGCTGTGTAAAAATTATGCCCTGTTATATCATTAGTTATATACTATTTGCTCCCAGTCCTGATATGGGCATTTTTGGCCTGTAGGAAATATGCAATAAAGGTTTTTTTAATGTAATTAATATGTTGCCTTGAATTAATTAGTATTCAAGACTTCTTTCCTTTCTCCAACCTCTTCTTTGGTTGCCCAAGGAAGAGAAATCTCTATGGACTGATCAGATTTGTGAACATGGATTGGGTTGAAGAATGGAGACAGCTTATATTAGCAGATCTGTACACATGGGGTGAGGAGGTAAGGAGACCAGAGCTGAGCCACCACTTCTCATCTCCCTTTTCCTGTCCCACATGGCGCCAACCCTGGAACAGGCCGAGGTCAGCCCAGTACAGGTACTGGAGATTAGAGCTTTATATAACCTCAGTCCCTGATTAAAATTTTCTGGCTCTGGAAGGAGTGGAATGTACCAGCTCTTCCTCTTGATGGTAAGAATTGAGCCTTGTGGGGTGCCTGGGTGGCTCAGTCAGTTGAACATCCTACTTTGGCTCAGGTCATGATCTCTTGTTTCGTGGATTCAGGCCCCACATCAGGCTCTGTGCTTGACAGCTCAGAGAGCCTGGAGCCTGCTTCGGATGCTGTGTCTCCCTGTCTCTCTCTGCCCTTCCCCTGTTCATGCTCTGTTTCACTCTGTCTCTCAAAAATAAATAAATGTCAAAAAATATTTTTAATAAATAAATAAAATTAAAAATTAAAAAAAAAAAAGAATTGAGCCTTGAGTCTTGACAGTGAACGACCACAGAGGCAGAGCAGGACCTATACTCTGCTACCTTTTTATGGTAGTCTAGTAAAAAAGTTGGTCCATGTTGTCCAGTCTGGCTTACCAGAGTTCTCTGCATTTAGATGTAAGCACCAGTTTCTCATTTGCCATTCCTCATTGCCCTCAGGGTTTTGGTAAGAAACAAGCAGAATTAGGGTCTTTCAAGGTGCCTGGGTGGCTCAGTCAGTTGAGCATCAGACTTCGGCTCAGGTCATGATCTCCCGGTTCGTGAGTTCTAGCCCTGCGTCGGGCTTTGTGCTGAGAGCCAGCTCAGAGCCTGAAGCTTGTTTCAGATTCTGTGTCTCCCTCTCTCTCTGACCCTCCCCTGCACACACTGTCTGTCTGTCTGTCTCTCTCTCTCTCTCAGAAATAAAGAAAATATTTAAAAATTTAAAAAAAAAGAATTTGGGTCTTTCTGTATTCTTGGCCAAATTTCACTTCAATACCATCTTCACCCAGATTTCTGACAAAATGAACAAATAGATAAATACAACACATAGTCCCTGTCCTCAGGAAACTTACACTCTGATTAGGGGAGCAGACCTAGCTCTTAGGACAGACATTTGGCAGTGGCCCTCTTTTGCCTCAGAGAGAAGACCACATGGTCCATTTGGTGCAGCTACAAGATGGGGATGACTGGTTCCCCGAGTGTCTGTATGTACACCCACATTGCCCACTTAGAATAAGCAAAAACACACAAACAAACAACGGATACACTTTTTTTTTTATTGAGCCACCTAGATTTCAGCATCCTTTGTTAACACAGCATGACTTAGACCATCTTGACTCTGTGTTCCAGCTACAAAATGCAAAATGGCTTAGTTCCAAAGACATGCTGAATGTTGAGTATCAATAAAACCTCCTGAGAACCTAGCTATTTAGTCTCTGCTTTAACCTCTTAAATTATATTATTCCAGGATCCTAAGGGTCATAGCTCCTAAATGGATAGGTCATAATGATCAATACACAGCAACTATGTTGCAAAAATAATTAAATATATAACCCTCTAAGCTATCAAAACAGAAAAACAACGTTATGAAAATCATATATTTGGAAGATCGTTCTTGTTCTGATATGAAGATATATTGGAGGAGATAGGGACTAGAAATTCAGAGGCTAGAAAGGTTAAAGATACGGAAAAGGGAAGGCTACAAAATGATGCTAGAGTCATATTGAGAATCATGGTAGATGGTGGGAGGGGGGCCCTGGAGACTCCAGGCATCTATGAGAAACTTGACCTCATATTTACCCATATTTCTAGAGCCCCCAAGTCATTTAGCTTTTCTATATCTGTCCTTTCCTTGTCATCTCCACAACCCTAACTAAGCCTAATCATTTTAAGCAAAGTACCATCTTCATTGGCTGATAAGAAATTTGCCACTCATCATAGCTGCTACTGTCACATAGTCTTTGATCATATCTCTTCCTGTTTATTGGAAATTCAGAGAGTACCCAACTCTGTTTAGGCAGATTCTACTAACTGCAGTGAACAATAGGAGCAAAGGAAAGCTTTCTTCTGAAGACAAAATTTCCAACACAGAAAAATTCCCATCCATTTCCCCCAATCACCCCTTCATGTTCCTGGGTGGAAAGAACATACTAATTATGTATTGTAGGTCCTGTTGACTTCAACAAAGAAATATTCTTTGAATTGAGCCTTATGTTAGGATGGTAGAGCAAAAATGTAGGAAAGGTGGCTGTCTGATGACTTTGTGAAGCCTGGGCGTTTACTTCTGACTTAATTTATATGAGAAAGAAGTTTCTATATGCTCAAAGTATTCTTACCTTGAGTTTTCAGTTGTATGTGGTTAAATCTAATTCTTACTCGTACCATGGGATTTCCTACTTCCTCCACTCTTTACTGGGGAAAGAAGTAAAATATATGCACTGATCTTTCAGATCATACAGCCAACAGGCAGCAACAAAGTTCCAAACCAGGTCTCTCTGACTTTGAAACTTGAGGTCTTTACACAGTGCCACAGAGTTGCTCTGCCTAGCGTTATGATAAACATTAGAATGGCACACCGGATAGGAATGTCAGCACAAAGTACCAAAAGTAGGGAAATCTTTTGGTGTTAGTGAGTAGCTTTCCTAAAGCTACATTTTATAACAAAAACAGAGAAAACTATTTTAACTCAACTTTATTCAGAAGCAAGTAAGAATCTCAACCCAAACTAGATTAATCAGAGGAAATTAATTAGTTCAAAGAACTGAGAGGTATAGGGATTTGCTGGCTTCATGCACATATTGATCCAGGGAGCTAACAGTGTTACCTTTCATTTCCTTTCTCATCTCTCTCTCTCTCTCTCTCTAGTGTTACCTTTCATTTCCTTTCTCATCTCTCTCTCTCTCTCTCTCTCTCTCTCTCTCCACTCCCTCTCACAAATATATATATATATTTCTTCTTCACTCAGTGTGCTGACATCATTCTCTGCCATAGCAGAGTAAAATCTTTTTCCATGAGGCAGAGGAAATGGTCCTTGATAGTTCCAAATTCACATTCTCCCAGCATTACACACTCAGCCAGAAGAGCATCCCTTTTTCTCAGTATCCATATATCAGTCCCAGAGAAGTCTACGACTGGCACTGTCTACCCCTGGAACAATCACTATTGTTATGTAACAAAGCGCCAGGATTGGGTAGATCCAGTTAAGTGTGTAAAATTGGGGCAGGGAATAGAGATTGACATTTCCACTACAATAAAATGAGGGAAGGATACTGAAGGAGAAAAGAACAGGAAAAACAAGATATATTACTCTAAAAGTCACTAAATAATTTTGAGTAAGGGAGTAAAAAGATGAAGTGTAGTAAAACAAGGGAAAAACAAGACAAAAATAGACATAGAGCACTGGGCAGATGGATTGATGGGGAAAAGAAGGCAGCTTTTATTTTTTTTAATGTTTTATTTATATTAGGAGAGAGAGAGAGAGACAGCGTGAGCAGGGGAGGGTCAGAGAGAGAGGGAGTCACAGACTGAAACAGGCTCCAGGCTCTGAGCTGGCAGTCAGCACAGAGCCCGACGCGGGGCTCGAACCCACGAACCGTAAGATCATGACCTAAGCGAAAGTCGGACGCTTAACCGACTAAGCCACCCAGGTGCTCCAAGAAAGCAGCTTTTAGAATAATAAGAGGGGACAGATGAAAGGCTTAACCTGGGAGATGGTAGTGCACAAAACAGAAGGGAAGGATCAAAAGTACCAGCCCCATTTCCACTTCCAACCATGCGAGAACAAAAGTGTTTAGACTTGCTTTTCCATCATAAACCATTGGAAAAGTGTACAAAATATATTTTCAAATATCATACAACAGAAAACCAAAGATTTTGATCCCTGAGAGAAGGAAAATAAGCAAAGTGAATTCCACAATTACCTCAGCTTTCTGCCTGGAGGCAATTTCTGGATTGTGGTACAATTGAGAAGATAGAGATCAGAGTTTGGGGGGACTGAAATGGCTAAAATTTGTGGGTCACAATATCAAAAAGGAAGAATTTAAAAATAAGCCCTATATCTGCACAGGGATTCCCTTGAATCTTTGGCTAGATACTAAACTGTGTATGGTGAAAGTTCATAAAGCTGGGCAAAAGGAAAACTCTGGGGAAAAAGAAAACAATTACAGAAGAGGTATAAACTCAATAATTCCCAGAGTTCACCCTGGACCTATAATCATCCAAGTTCCCACCAGTGAGAGTAGAGAGTCCTCACAAAATTCACAGGGTCTTTAGAAGAAGACCAAAAGGATAGGGCCTTAGTAGTGGCTCTAAACTAATCCTAGAGGAAAGGCTAATTTAGGGTCACCTTTAAAAAGTTTAAAAACAAGCCTCAAAAGAATCACGCTGGCTTACAAGTAATTTAACTGCCTTCCAGAACAAAGTCCAACACTCTTAAAAAGATAACAGCAATGCAGAACACAACGATGCAAAATTTATAATGTCCAGCATTCAATAAAAAATTAGCAGATATATGTAGATGTATGAAAACCTGATCCATAACAGGAAGAAAAATCAGTCAGTACAAATAGACTGAGCATTTTCTGGTTCAAGATAGTTGTATAGGAGGATCCTGAACTTACCTCTTCTCGTGGACACACTAAATCTACAGCTATATATGGAACAATTTCTTCTGAATAAAATCCGAAACTAACAGCAATTCCTACATATTAGTCAAATGAGGGAAAAACACATTGATGTGGATAGGAAAGGCTGAAATACAATTTGCCATAACCCCAGCCCCTAGTGTGGTGACCCAATATCAGGAGGGAACTCACAAACTGACTTTCTTCTCCCTGAGAGGTGCAGGGTTTGAACTCTACATCTGATACAACAACCTGCACCTGGCTTTAAAACCTGCATCTGTGAGATGAGCCTGCAAAACATTTAACTGTAAAAGTCAATGGGACTTGTGTCCATGAGACCTACAAGAGTGCAGAGGACTGAAAAAGAGTTCTTAAAGGGTTCATGAATGCAGATTCATGTACCCCAGGGCCCAGCACATAGGCAATTGACTGAGAAGTGCCAAGACTTTCTGTGAAAGAGAATTATTTCCTTATCTAAAAGCACCAGGCTGAGAGGTGAGGCATCCAGTTTAACACACATTAGAGGCATACTAAAATATTTTCATAAATGGAGGCTGGCAGGTGTCATCTTTGTGCTCTCCCTCTTCCTCACTCCAGCTCACTGGTATCTCCAGAAAGAACTTGCAAACTTGTCTAGAACCCTAATTTTTATGGCTCCTGACTAAAGGACAACTCTAGATGGCTTAGCTATGGTAGCCAATAGGATTTGTGCTCTGGAGTCCACAGAACTGTAGAAGAGTTCTTAACCAACTACCATCCTCAGGACACAGCAGAGAGACAAGAGATTCTCTAGTGATGCCTATTACCTTATCTTCATAACTGCAGTCTGAGGGACAGTCTTCTCATTAAACATATATCTAAGGGGTGGCTAAGTCAGTTAAGCATCTGACTTCAGCTCTGGTCATATCTCACAGTTCATGAGTTTGAGCCCCACACACCAGGCTCTGTGCTTATAGTTCCAAGCCTGGAGCCAGCTTTAGCTTCTGTGTCTCCCTCTCTCTGCCCCTCCTGCTCACAGTCTCTCTGTCTCTCTCTCTGAAAAATAAATAAACATTAAAAAAAAAAACACATCTAAGTGCTGACTATAATCCTCTCCAGAGACCTCAGAAGTGGGCACTATCTTTACACCCTTCCCCTGAACACTGTAGGGCACTAGTATATCCCAAAAAGGAGCTTGTACATGCATCTGGTACCCCAGTCTTTACATCTGATGCCTAGTTCTTGTGCCTATGGCCCAGGGCCCCTTGATTTCCTAGTTCTGGTGGCCAGTGGATTTTGTGTTCATGGGTCCCAAGGAACTATAACAAATGTAAAGACAGTTCATGACATAAGGCACAGCACAGACAGCAGACTGAAACATTCCCTCAGTCTTTCTGTGAAAGTACCCTATTTGCTTGTCCTGGAACTTTGGCCTATAGGGCATACATCTAACTAAACACAAATCTAAGAGCCAACAGTAACCCTTTCCTGAGACCTCAGAAGACCAACACCATCTTTGCACTCTTTTCTTCCACACTCCAGAGTGCTGGTGTATCCCAGAGGGAAACTTGTACTTATACCTGATGCCCCAGTTTTTATGTCCAGTGTCTCGGTTTTTATTACTAGCAACAATGTCCCTTAATCACCTGACTCTGGTGGCCATTGGCATTTGTGTTCATGAGCTTAATGGGATAGCAGAAATATAAAAATAAAAAAGTTCTGAACTGGCTATCACTGCAGAGCTTAGCACATAGGGGATAGACAGAAACACCCATTATCCAGTATTTTACTGAAAGAGGCATATTTAACATACTTTAAAAGCTGCTACCTGAGGGTTTGACCTCCAATCAGCTTTAGCAGGTGCTAACTGAAATCCTCCCCTTTCAGACACTGATAGGTCTTGGCACACCCTCAACTATAGGGAACTACAAAAATTAAAGTAGGCTACTTAGACAATCACAGAGGTTTGAGAGATAACCAAGAGCTAGGGCAGAGTTGAATGATAAGGCTCATCTCCCATATAAGGCCACTCCATCAAGAGTGGGAGAAGTGGCTGTTTTATGTAATGCATGGAAACAAGAGTTTAGGAAAATTAAGAAATAGGAATATGTTCCAAACTAGAGGACAAGATAAAACCTTAGAAAAATACCTTCATAAAACAAAAATAAGTGACTTACCTGATAAAGATTTCAAAATAACAATCATAAAGATTCTCACCAAGGTCACAAGAAAAATAGACGAACAAAGTGAGAATTTCAACGAAGAGATAGAAAATATTTTTAAAGCACCAGATAAAGTTACAGAGATGAAGAATACAGTAACTGAACTAAGAATTACAACAGAGGAGTTAGACGCCAGATTATATGAAGCAGAAGAAAGCATCAATGATCTTACAGACAGGGCAATGGAGCTCACCCAATCAGCAGCAAAAAGAAAAAAGAATGAAAAATAGGTAAGCTAGTTTAAGAGGCTTGTAGGACAACATCAAGCAGACCAACATTCACGTTATAGAGATCTCAGAATGAGAAGAGAGAGAGAACAAGGGCAGAAAATTTATTTGAAGAAATATTGGCTGAACACTTCCCTCACCTACCAAAGGAAAAAAACATACAGGCCCAGGGAGCTCAGAAAGTTCCAAATAAGATTAACCCAAAGAGATTCACACTAAGACATATTATGATTAAAGTGACAAATTTTAAAGACAAAGAGAGAATCTTAAAAGCAGCAAGAGAAAATTTGCTGCACACAAGACAACATCCATAAGTCTATCAGCAAATTTTTCAGTAGAAACTTTACATACTAGAAAGAAGTGGCATGATATAATCAAAGTACTGAAAGAAAAAAAATCTTACAACCAAGAATACTTCACTGGCAAAGTTGTTCTTCAGAATAGAGGGAGAGATAGTTACTCAGATAAGCAAAGCTAAGGAGTTTATTACCACTAGACTATCCTTACAAAAAATGTTAAAGGGACTTTTTTTAGCTGAAATGAAAGTGCAAATTAGTGGCAAGAAAATATATTAAATAGTAAACCTCAATGGTAAAGGTAACTTATAAAAATATATATTTATAATAACCTAATATAGAGGTGGTGAGTTAATTACATCTAAAGCTAGTGTGAAGGCTAAAAGACAAAAGTAGTCAATATCACTATAACTACAATAATTTGTTAAAGTATACACCAGATAGGAGAACGGCAAGATGGCAGAGAAGTAGGGAGCTCCGTGCATTTCGCTTGCACGCATCTCTCAAACAGAGAAGGCCTGAAGTCATAGGACACTGAGCCACAGGAGTTTGGGAAGAGAAAGAGACAGAATACACTGGGAAGGAAACCTCATAAGTGCATGAGTGCGAACTGGGGAAGATGAAAGTGGGACGGGACCCAGAGATACCGAGGGAGGGGAGGGAACCCGGCTTGCATGCTGCTACGGTGAGTGATGAGCCGCAGGGAGCAGTGGTGGGCTGCGGTGAGTCCAGGGGAAAGGAAAGAGAAGCTGAGATTGCTCATAGAACTGTCCCTGGAGAAGAGAAAACCCTCGGCTTGGAAAGAATGTGCTTTTAGTTCTGGCTGGGGTGCTACTTTGAACTAGGTACCCCGGTCCCAGAAGGCACCAGAAAAAACTGCTCTGCTGCGCTCCTGGCAACATCCCTGGCGGCAGCGGCCCGGTGTCCTGGAGGTGGTGGCACCGGCAGCCACACTGTGGCAGCACAGACTCTGCAGATCTGAAGTCGCTACATTCCCTGCACCACTCAGGTTGTATTCCTGCTTCACCCCTGCGGATCTGAGGCTGTGACACTTCCCCCACCCCCACTCAACCCCCCCGCAGCAGGGAAGCAGCAACCTGCAGGACTGTTTAGGGCGAAATAAACAAAGCCCACGGAGTGGGACCAGGAAACGAGGTGGGGCGAGGGGAATAGAAGTCAGCCCACCTTGGCTACATCCTCAGCACAGGGAGATCAGACCCAAAGGAGTGATTTGCAATGCTTGGTTGAGAAGGGACTGGGGTGACGCCATTCTTCTCCCCACAACCACCAAAGCGAGGCCTCAGGAGGTGACCAGAGGACACAGTGGAGGCGAGACCTGCCTACACCAAACCATGCCCATCCCGCCAGAGAACTGTTTTTGTTGTTGTTATTGTTGTGGTTTTTATCTGAGCCTGGGTTTGCGTGTTTATTGGTTTTATCAGTGCATTTGTGTACCTCTGATCCCTCTGTGGTTGTCTGTTTTCTTTTTCAGGGCTACCTCAAGAAACAAGCCAAACTACACATGGTGGAGAGTCCCAAATACCAGTACCAGTAGGGAAACAAAATAACCAAACGTTCAACAAGAGAAACCAAGAGATGCCATTCAAAGAACACTTCCTGACCAGACAAGCCCTAAACAGTCAAAAGCCCTCTCTAATACAGCAGAACTCGCAGGGGTAGAGTGTACAACAAGCTTTTAAAATTAACAAGAGATAGAAAGCTCACCAAAATGACAAAATGACAAAATGAAAGAACTCTCCTCCAAAGAAATTCCAGGAAGAAATGACAGCTAAAGAACTGCTCAAAATATATAAGCAACATAACTAAATAAGAATTTAGAACAATAATCATAAAATTAATCACTGGGCTTGAAAAAAGCATGGAAGACATCAGAGAAACTATGGCTACAAACACTATGGAGCTTTAAAATAGTTATGATGAATTAAAAAATGTGATAAATGAGATACATAATAAAATGGAGGCATAAAATGCACGGATTGAAGAGGCAGAAAGGAGAATAAGTGATTTAGAAGACACAAGTATAGAAAAAGAAGAAACAGAAAAAGAGAGATACACTGATCCAGGAACATGAAAGAAGAGTTCGAGAGCTCAGCGACACAATAAAATGGAACAGTATCCATATCATAGGAATTCCAGAAGAGGAAAAGAGAGGGAAAGGTGCTGAAGGAGTCCTGGAACAAATTATAGCAGAGAACTTACCCAATCTGGGGAGGGAAGTAGATGTTGAAATTCAAGAGGTACAGAGAACTCCCCTCGGACGTAACTTGAATCTATCTTCTGCACGGCATATCATAGTGAAACTGGCAAAATATAAGGACAAAGAGAGAATTTTGAAAACTAGTGAGAAAAGGGCCCTAACATACAAAGGGAAACCTATCAGATTAGTGACAGACCTATCTACTGAAACTTGGCAGGCCAGAAAGGAATGGCAGGAGATCTTCAATGTGATGAACAGTAAAAATATGCAGCCAAGAATCCTCTATCCAGCAAGCCTGTCATTCAAAATAGAAGGAGAGATAAAAATCTTTCCAAATAAACAGAAATTGAAAGAATTTGTCACCACTAAACCAGCCCTACAAGAAATCCTGAGGGGGACTCTCTGAGGGAAGTATTGCAAGGACCGAAGAAACCAGAGACACCACCACAAGCATGACAACCACAAAGGACACAATGACTCTAAACCCACATATTTCAATAATAACACTGAATGTAAATGGGCTGAATGCTCCAATCAAAAGACATAGGGTAGCAGAATGGATAAAAAAAACAAAATCCATCTATTTGCTGTCTACAAGAAACACATTTTAGATTGGAAGATACCTTCAGGTTAAAAGTAAGGGGATGGAGAAATATCTATCATGCTACAGGAAGTCAAAAGAAAGCTGGAGTAGCTATACTTATATCGGACAAACTGGACTTCAAATTAAAGACAATAACAAGGGATGAAGAAGGGCATTATATAATAATTACAGGGTCCATCCATCAGGAAGAACTAACAATTATAAGTGTCTACGAACCGAATATGGAAGCACCTAAGTATTTAAAACAATCACAAACAGAAACAAGCTTACAGATAAGAATGTGCTAATAGCAGGGGACTTTAATACTCCACTTACAGCAATGGATAGATCAACCAGACAGAAAATCACTAAAGAAACAATGGAGTTGAATGACACAATGGACCAGATGGATCTGACAGATATATTTAGAGCTCTGCATCCTGAGGCCAAGGAATTCACTTTCTTCTCAAGTGTGCATGACACATTCTCCAAGACAGATCACAGGCTAGTACATAAAGCAGCCCTCAATAAATATAAAAGAATTGAGATCATACCATGCACACTGTCAGATCATAATGCTTTGAAACTTGAAATCAATCACAGGAAGAAGTCTGGAAAAACCTCCAAAAACATGGCGGTTAAAGAACATCCTACTAAAGAATGAATGGGCCAATCAGGCAATTAGAGAAGAAATTAAAAAAGATATGGAAACAAAAAAAAAAAAGAAAAACCAACAACCCAAACTCTATGGGATGAGGCAAAGACAGTCCTAAGAGGAAAGTACATTGCACTCCAGGCCTATTTCAAGAAATTAGAGAAAGCACAAGTGCAAAATCTAACAACTCACCTAAAGGAACTAGAGGCAGAGCAATAAGAGCACCCCAAACCCAGTAGAAGAAGAGAAATAGTAAAAATCAGAGCAGAAATAAATAACATAGAGACCAAAGAAACAATTGAACAGATCAATGAAACCAAGAGTTGGTTCTTTGAAAAAATAAACAAAATTGACAAACCTCTAGCCAGGCTGCTCAAAAAGAAAAGAGAAAGCAACCAAACAGACAAAATCGTGAATGAAAATGGACTTATCACAACCATCCCCTCAGAAATACAAGCAATTATCAGGGAATACTATAAAAAATCATATGACAACAAACTGGACAACCTAGAAGAAATGGACAAATTCCTAAACACACACTCACTACCAAAATTCACACGGGAAGAAATGGAAAATCTGAACAGACTCAGAACTAGTGAAGAAATCAAATCAGTTATCAAAAATCTACCAACAAATAAAAGCCCTGGACCTGATGGCTTCCCAGGGGAGTTCTAACAGACATTTAAAAAGGAATTAATACCAATTCTTCTCAAGCTATTCCAAAATATAGAAATTGAAGGAAAACTTCCAGACTCATCTTATGAAGCCAGCATCACTCTGATTCCCAAGCCAGACAGAGATCCAACAAAAAAAGAGAACTACAGGCCAATATCCTTGATGAATACGGATGCAAAAATCCTCAACAAGATACTTGCAAATCGAATTCAACAGCACATAAAAAGAATTACCCACCAAGATCAAGTGGGATTCATTCCTGGGTTACAGGGCTGGTTCAACATTCACAAATTAGTCAATGTGATATGTCACATCAACAAAAGAAAAGATAAAAACCATATGATCCTGTCAATGGATGCAGAAAAAGCATTTGACAAAATACAACATCTCTTCTTAATAAAGACCCTCAAGAAAATCGAGATAGAAGGAACTTACTTAAACATCATAAAAGCCATCTATGAGAAGCCCTCAGCTAACATCATCCTCAACAGGGAAAAACTGAGAGCTTTCCCTCTTGAGATCAGGAATGCGACAGGGATTTCCACTCTCACCACTGTTGTTTAACATAGTGCCGGAAGTCCTAGCATCAGCCATCAGACAACAAGAGGAAATAAAAGACATCAAAATCGGCAAAGAAGAAGTCAAAGTATCACTTTTTGCAGATGACATGATACTCTACATAGAAAACCCGACAGACTCCACCAGAAGCCTACTGGAACTGATCCATGAACTCAGCAAAGTTGCAGGTACGAAATCAACGTACAGAAATCGGTTGCATTTTTATACACCAACAATGAAGCAACAGAAAGAGATATCAAGAAACTGATCCCATTCACAATTGCACAAAAAACCATAAAATACCTAGGAATAAACCTAACCAAGGATTTAAGAGATCTGTATGAGGAAAACTATAGAAAACTTATGAAGAAAATTGAAGAAGACACAAAGAAATGGAAAAACATTCCATGCTCATGGATTGGAAGAATAAATACAGTTAAAAATGTCATTACTACCCTAAACAATCTACATATTCAATGCAATCCCAATCAAAATTGCACCAGTATTCTTCTCAAAACTAGAACAAACTATCCTAAAATTTAATGGAACCACAAAAGACCCCGAATAGCCAAAGTCATATTGAAGAAGAAAACCAAAACGGGAGGCATCACCATCCCAAACTTTAGCTTCTACTACAAAGCTGTCATCATCAAGACAGTATGGTATCGGCACAAAAACAGACATATAGACCAATGGAACAGAATAGAGAACTCAGAATTGGACCCAAAAGTGTACAGCCAACTCATCTTTGACAAAGCAGGAAAGAGTATCCAATGGGGAAAAAAAAAAAAAAGACAGCCTCTTTAACAGATGGTGCTAGGAGAACTGGACAACAACATGCAGAAGAATGAAACTAGATCATTTTCTCATACCGTACACAAAAATCAACTCAAAATGGATAAAGGACCTGAATGTGAGACAAGAAACCATTAAAACCCTAGAGGAGAAAGCAGGAAACAACCGCTTTGACCTCCACCTCAGCAATTTCTTACTTGACACCTCCCCAAAGGCAAAGGAATCAAGAGCAAAAATGAACTATTGAGACTTCATCAAGATTAAAAGCTACTTCATGGCAAAGGAAACAATCCATTAAACTAATAGGCAACTGATGGAATGGGAAAAGATAATTGCAAATGACATATCAGATAAAGGGCTAGTATCCAAAATCTATAAGGAACTCACCAAACTCCACGCCCAAAAAACAAACAATCCAGTGAAGAAATGGGCAGAAGATATGAACAGACACTTCTCCAAAGAGGACATCCAGATGGCCAACAGACTCATGAAACGATGCTCAGCATCCCTCCTCATCAGGGAAATACAAATCAAAACCACACTGAGATACCACCTCACGCCAGTCAGAGTGGCTAAAATGAGCAAATCAGAGGACTCTAGATGCTGGCGAGGATGTGGAGAAACGGACACCCTCCTACACTGCTGGTGGGGATGTAAACTGGTGCAGCCTCTCTGGAAAACAGTGTGGAGGTTCCTCAAAAAATTAACAATAGAACTCCCCTATGACCCAGCAGTAGCACAGCTAGGAATTTACCTAAGGGATACAGGAGTGCTGATACATAGGGGCACATGGACCCCAATGTTCATAGCAGCACTCTCAACAATAGCCAAAACATGGAAAGAGCCTAAGTGTCCATCAACGGACAATGGGTCAAGAAGATGTGGTTTATCTATACGATGGAATACTACATGGAAATGAGAAAGAATGAAATCTGGCCATGTGTAGCAACATGAATGGACCTTGAGGGTGTTATGCTGAGCGAAATAAGTCAGGCAGAGAAGGACAGATACCGTATGTTTGTATGTATAGGAGGATTCAGAAGGACTTAATGGAGGACCATGGGTGAGAAGAAGGGGAAAAATAGTTGGGGAGAGGGAGGGAGGCAAACCATGAGAGATTCTTGAATGCTGAGAACAAACTGAGGGCAGATCGGGTGGGGTGGAGGGGAAGGGGGGTGATGGGCATGGAGGAGGGCACTTGTGAGGATGAGCACTGGGTGTTATATGGAAACCAACTTGACAGTAAACTATTAAAAAACAAAAATAAAAATAAATAAAGTATACACTAGATAAAAAGTTATAAACTATGATACCAAAAACAAAACATAGGGACAGGGAGTAAAAATGTAGAGCTTCCAAATGTATTTAAGCTCCAGTTGTTATCAACCTACAATAGGCTGCTATAAATATAAATTATTCTGTGTAGCCCTCATGGTTAAGCAAAAACCTATCAAAGATACACAAAAAAATATGGATAAAGGAATCTAAGCATATCACTACAAAAAAATCATCAAATCATAGAGGAAGAGGACAAGGGAAGAAGAAACAGGAATTTCAAATACAGAAAACAATAAAATCGCAATAAGTACACACCTATCAAAAATTACTTTAAATGTAAATGGAAAATTTTCATATCAAAAGGCCCAATGGGGGCTCCTGGGCGGCCCAGGCAGTTAAGCGTCTGACTTTGGCTCAGATCATGATCTCGAGCAGTCTGTGTGTTTGAGCCCCACACTGGGCTCTGCGCTGACAGCTCAGAGCCCGGATCCCCCACTCACACTCTGTCTCTCTCTCTCTGTCAAAAATAAATAAACATTAAAAATTTTTTAAAAAAAGAAAATGGACTTGGATTGGTTGTAAATGTATATTGCAAACTCTTGAGTAACCCCCCCAAAAAATGTTGAAAAAGAAGTATAACTGATATGCTGAGAAAGGAGAATCATATGATCATCTCAGTAGATGCAGAAAAGCATTTGACAAAATTCAAATCCATTTATGATAAAAACTCTCAACAAACTGGGTGTAGAGGAAAGGTTCCTCAACATAATAAAGGCCATAGATGACAAGTCCACACTTCACATCATCCTCAATGGTAAAAATGCTGAAAGTCTTTCCTTCAAAATCAGGAACAAGGCAATGATGGCCACTCCCATATCTTTTTTTTAACACAGTACTGAAAGTCCTAGCCAGAACAATTAAGTGAAGAAAAAATAAATAAATAACATCCAAATTAGAAAGGAAGAAGTAAACATGTCACGATTTGCATATGACATACATAGAAAACCCTGGAGTCACCAAAAAACTGTTAGAAGTAATTCTTACCACAAGAAAAATAAATTTGTAACTATGTGAAGTGGTGGATGTTAACTAAACTTATTGTGGCAATCATTTTGCAATATAAACATACATCGGATCATTATTTTGTACACTTTTTTTTTTTACAAATAGTTTATGGTCAAATTAGTTTCCACATAACACTCAGTGCTCATCCCCACAAGTGCCCTCCTCCATGTCCACCCCCCCACCCCCCCACATCCATCAGTCCTCAGTTTTTGTCAGCATTCAAGAGTCTCTCATGGTTTGCCTCTCTCCCTTTCCCCCACCATTTCCCCCCTTCTTCTCCCCCTTGTTCCTCCGTCAAGTTCCTCCTAATCCTCCTATACGTGCAAACATATGATATTTGTCCTTCTCTGCCTGACTTATTTCGCTCAGCATAACACCCTCAAGGTCCATTCATGTTGCTACACATGGCCAGATTTCATTCTTTCTCATTGCCATGTAGTATTCCATAGTATAGATAAACCACATCTTCTTGATCCATACATCAATTGATGGACACTTAGGCTATTTCCATGTTTTGGCTATTGTTGAGAGTGCTGCTATGAACATTGGGGTCCATGTGCCCCTATGCATCAGCATTTCTGTATCCCTTGGGGTAAATTCCTAGCCATGCTATTGCTGGGTCATAGGGGAGTTCTATTGTTAATTTTTTGAGGAACCTCCACACTGTTTTCCAGAGAGGCTGCACCAGTTTACATCCCCACCAGCAGTGTAGGAGGGTGTCCGTTTCTCCACATCCTCACCAGCATCTAGAGTCCTCTGATTTGTTCATTTTAGCCACTCTGACCGGCATGAGGTGGTATCGCAGTGTGTGAAGAAACCCACATTAAATATAAAGACACAGTTAGATGAAAAACTAAATGGAGGAAAATATACTATGCCAACATTAATCAAAAGAAAGAAGTTGCTATATTAATTTCAGACAGAGCAGACTTCAGAGCAAGGGAAGTTATCAGGGACAAAGAGCATCATTATATAGCAATAAGGGTGTCAATTTTCCAATAAGTAAGCAATCCTTACTGTGTATGCACCTAAGAACAGAGCATCAACTATCTGAGGCAAAAACTGATAGAACAGATTAATCCACTCTCATAGTTGAAGACTTCAACACCCCTCTATCAGGAAAGGACAGATCCAAAAGGCAGAGATTCAGTAAGGACATAGTTGAACTCAACAATACCATCAATCAACTGATAATTTACATCTATAAACTATTTTATCCAAAAACAGCATAATATATATTTTTCTTAAGCTTACGTGAAACATTCACCAAAGTAGGCCACCTTCTGGGTCATGAAAAATACCTTAACAAATGTAAAAGGATACAAATTATACAGTGTCTACTCTTGGGCCACAATGAAACTAACTAGAAATCTAAAAATGAAGGATAACTGGAAAGCCCCAAAGTACATGGAAATTAAATAAAACATTTGTAAAAGAACACATGACTGAAGAAGAAACTCAAGAGAAATTTTAAAGTATTTTGAATTAAATGAAAATGAAAACACACCTATCTACATTTGTGGAATGAAGTAAAAGCAGTGCTTCGAGGAAAATTTGAAGCAATGAATGTGTGTATTAGAAAAGGAGAAATATCTCAAATTAATAACCTAAGTTTCTGCATTAGGAACCTACAAAAAAAAAGATCAAAGAAAATTCAAAGTATGCATAAGAGGGGACCTAGGTGGCTCAGTTGGTTGAGCATCTGACTCTTGATTTATGCTCAGGTCATGATCCCATGGTTGTAGGATCAAGCCCCATACTGGGCTCCACACTGAGCGTGAAGCCTGCTTATGATTCTCTCTCTCTCTCTCTCTCTACCCCATCTCTAACAATAAAATAATAAAATAAAATTAAAATTAAAAAACAAAGTAAGTATAAGAAAGGAAATAATAAGAGCCCCAAGCCACTGACAGATTCAGTGCAATCTCTATCAAACTTCCAATGGCATATTTCACAGAAATGGAAAAAACAATTCTAAAATTTTTAGAGAATCAGAAAAGATTCTGAATAGCCAAAGCAATCTTGAGAAAGAAGAATAAAGCTAGAGGCATCATACTTCCTGATTCCAAACTATATCACAAATCTATTCTGGTCAAAACAGTATGGTACTGTCATGAAAGCAAGCACATAGACTAATGGAACAAAATGAGGAGTCCAGAAATAAGGCCATGCATATACGGTCATCAACTTTGACAAGGGCACCAAGAATATACAATTAGGGAAGGATAATCTCTTCAGTAGGTGGTGCTGGAGAAACTGCATATCCACATGCAGAAGAAGGAAATTGGACCTCTGTATTACACCATACACAAAAGTTAACTCAAAACGAATTAAAGATTTAAGTGTAAGACCTGAAACAGTAAAAGTCCTAGAAGAAAACATAAGAGAAAATCTCCTTGATGTTGATTTTGGCACTGATTTCTCAGTTATAGCACCAAAAACACAGCCAATCCAAACAAAACCAAACAAGCAGGATTATATTAAACTAAGAAGCAAAAGAAAAATCCAAATGAAAAGGCAATCTCATGCCGTTCACAAAAATTAACCTGAAATGGATCATTGGTCTAAATGTAAACGTTATCTCTAAAAGAAAACAGATTTTGTAGTGGGGCCAAAAATGTTTTTGAAAGGACATAAAAAGTAAAAATCATAAAAGAAAAAAATTGATAAGTTGAACCTTATCAAAATTTAAATACTCCTCACGAGTATGTAAAAACCAGATGTACCTTCCAGTCCCACACCTTAAGTTCTCTTGGGTTAACTTGAGGTTAACCAGCCCAGAAAGCCTCAGCATCAGCCCAGTCATTTAAGGTGAAACTAGAGGCTGACACATGCCTGTAATACACATCAGTACCTTCTAAGGAAGTGTATAATGTATTATAAGAATGGCTACTTAATGGGATTGCTTTGAAAAGAATGAAGAACCCTTTTGGAATGTGTAGCTCTCCAGGCTTATATTTATTGACCTAACAGTTGAACTTGTCTCCTGGAGAGTCTTTGAGGTCTCTCAGGAAAGATGGACAAAAGAAAGGTGACAAAGGACAGGAGAGGAGCAAATAGGTGCCATGCAGCCCTTCCTGGCATCGCCTGACAGATCAGTAGGGGATCCAAAAAGGGAAGAAGATAAAGACAAAAACTAGCGTTTTCTAAGGCCAGGACCCCAGGCCGTGGCCAAGCGGTGGGTCTCTCCCTGCCCCATGCCAGAAGAGAACAACCAGGCTTGCCCTGGTCCAGGGAGAGAGCACCATGAGAGAGTCTTCTCTGCCAAGAGGCAGGACTCCTTGCTGACCCCGGAAGTAGGAACTGTCTTCCCTCTTCCCACAGTGCTGGACAAGTAAGACTCTGAAAGTCAAATTCAGCAAATACTCAGATGTTAAAGCAGACATGGTCCTTGCCTCAGAGGCAGTCAGGTGGAAAGCCATGTAGAAATCCACCAAGATAAAATTACAAACCAGCATCGTAAGTACTACAAAGAGAGAGAGAGAGAGAGGAAAAAAAAAAGGGTGTTTCTAATTTAGATTCACAGTATCGGATGTAGCCAACACAGAGCCCCAGGAGGGTCGCAGGCCTATCCTACTCACCCACCTGTGATTCAGCTCTGTGCCCTCTCTCCGGCAGCCCCCTCAGCTGAGACTCGGGGCCAAGGCATGTCCTAGCTTCCATCACTAACTGATACAGAGGGACAGATGGATCCCTCCCACACAGTGTGGCAAAATACTTACAGCAAAAAGGATTTGGTCAAGGGAAGATTAGGGGCGAGGGCATGTTATATAAACAAATAAAGAGCCTGCCACTTCTCATCACCAAAAGAACACGTGAAAATAAAATCTTAGAAATTCACTGAGCAAAGAAAAGAAAATTAAACTCATATTTTTCTAAAAAATATCACTAAGGAAATGAAAGAGCAAGTCACAAAGCGGGAGAAAATATTTACAATATATATATATGAAAAAGGACTTGTGTCTGGATAGATTTTTTTAAAGAAAAAAAATACTTTTACAACTCAGACAATGCACAATCTAATAATGATCAACAACAACAAAAAAGTGTGGACACTCCACAGAAGATTTAGAAAACAGCCAATAAGTACATGGAAAGATACCCATCATCACTAGTCATTAGGAAAATGCAAATCAAAATCACAATGAGGAGGTACCTCTACACACCCGACAGCATAGCTCATATCGAGAAGACTGACAATATCAAGCATTGGTATGGATAAGGAGGAACTGGAACTCTCAAAAAATGCTAATGGGGATGTAAAATGGAAAAATCACTTTGAAAAATTATTTGGCCTTTTCTTCAAAGGTTACTTATTATAATATGACTCAATAGTTACACTCTTAGGTTTCTACCTAAGAGAAATGAAGGTATATGTCCACACAAAATCTGCCATAAGGAATGTTCATGACAGCTTTACTCACCTTAGCCAAACACTGAAAACAACCCAAATGTCCACAACAGATAAATGAATAAGTACATTGGGGTATATACATATAATGGAAACTAGTCAGGAAAGAAATTAATACATACAAACTGGGCGAATCTCAAAAACATTACATTAAGAGAGAAAAGCCAGACATAAAAGAACACTTGCCATATGATTCTACTTGCAGAAAGCTCTGGAAATGGCAGATCTCATCGGTAGTGACAGAAAGGAGATCAGTGGGCATAAGGAAACAGCTGGAATGGAATGGTCTATATTTGAATGTGGTAGCAGTGTGCACCTGGGTGTAACATTTGTCAACACTCATGAACCTACACAGAGAAAAAACCCACAGATGTGTTTCACTCTATGCATATTATACTTCAAAAAACTTATTTTTAAAAAATCCCGTGGGGTGTCTGGGTGGCTCAGTCAATAAAGTATCCGACTTCGGCTCAGGTCATAAGCTCACAGTTTGTGGGCTCAAGCTCCACATCGAGCTCTGTGCTGACAGCTCAGAAACTGGAGCCTGCTTCAGATTCTGTGTCTCCCTCTCTCTCTCTGCCCCTCCCCTGCTTGTGCTCTGTCTCTTTCTTTCTCTCAAAAATGAATAAACATTAAAAAAAAATTTTTTTTTAATCCCAGGTCTTGTGACTTGAGGCATGACCACTGGAAAACAGAAGTCAGGAGAATTTTCTCAGTGAGTTAATAGAGCTGAAAATTGCTTACTATCTACTCCAAAGTCCACCCTCTGTGAGCATCTTCTCCTAGTCAGTCCCCAATTTATTTTCTTTAGCTGCCTACACAGAATAATGGTACTTCCATAACACAGGCTTAAAATATGTAAAGAAAGGGAAATATATGTCATAACAAGGCCTAAACTGAAGAACAAAAGCCCCTCAGTGTTGTCCCTGATCAGCCAGGCAGCCTTAGTCAAGGAAGTGTCTTCACATGGGTGACCCTTGGACTCCTTTTCTGCAAAACTGGGGTCACCACCAAGAGCCCTGGTGACTTTTGAAAGGACAGCATGTTGGAATGATCAGGCAGGAGCCACACCAAAGGGGATTTTGAAGGGAATTTCTGAAGAATAAAATGCTTAATGTTTCTGATGTTTTATCCAGCTTGACTGGAGTCCTTAACTCACAGGATATGGTTTGACTTAGTCAAGAAAACAGGCATGTGAGTCCACTGACAATTGTTAAGGGCTGAGCAGCTGGAAAGGATTGACACTTTGTCCCCCCACCCCCCACTTTCCCCCTTCTCCCATCTCTTCACCTGATCTTGACAAGACAGCTCTCTCCCCATGTCTGCTGCACACCAGACAGGCCCCAAGGGCTACCTCGTTAAGTTGTAATTCCCCTTCTTAGAGTCCATTTCTTTCCTCCAGGCCTGCTCCCTCTTTTCTATATGATGTCAAGAACTGTTTGCTGTAGCTACAACCACACTGTATAAAATTATTTTAAAATTCAATTTCATTCCCATAAGCAGGACTGTAGCACTCTGGGGGGTGGGAGGCTGTACATGCCAGGGACCCATCTCAGCACACCCCCATTTCCCAGACAAACGTTGCCTGCTCAGCACGTCCCCATTGGTCGTCATTTGAATATATTTT
The DNA here is from genome assembly GCF_003009895.1 of Hyaena hyaena. NCBI lineage: Eukaryota > Metazoa > Chordata > Mammalia > Carnivora > Hyaenidae > Hyaena > Hyaena hyaena. Next base: position 6,396,879 of record NW_024080639.1, read on the forward strand.
GGCAAAATAGTTTGCTGTATTTATCACCCAACTGATTTCCTTTAAATCAACTTCAAATCAGTTTACTATTCTTTAACTTAGCCCATTCCAAATAATGATAACTGTGAAATCACGGTGTGATGTGTTAATAATACATTTTTATAATTAAAAAAATATATATAGTTCATCCATAAACCCCTGAACATTTCACATCCCACCAGGGTTCCACATATCACTTTGGGTAACACCTCCTGAAGTCACCCTTGTGGCCCAAGTCTACACCTCAACATTGCAATAACATTCATCAATCCAGACCCATCCTATTCTATTCTTCTATTCTATTCTATTCTATTCTATTCTATTCTATTCTATTCTATTCTATTCTATTCTATTCTATTCTATTCCACTCCATTCTATCCTATCCTATCCTATTGTATATTTTTAGAAAGAGTGAGAGCACACATGCAAGCAGAGGAGAGAGGTAGAGGGAGAGACAGAGGGAACCTCAAGCAGGCTCCATGCTCAGTGCAGAGTCTGACAACAGGGCACCATCCCACAACCCTGGTTGTGGGATTTCGACCTGAGCCAAAATCAAGAGTGGGATGCTCCACCAACTGAGCTACCCAGGTGCCCCCAGACCCCATTTTTAAAATAGAGCTTCATGGGGCGCCTGAGTGGCTCAATCAGTTGAGTGTCTGACTTCCGCTCAGGTCATGATCCCAGGGTTGTGGGATCAAGCCCCGCATCAGGCTCCACACTCAGCATGGAACATGCTTAGGATTCTCTCTCTCTCTCTCTCTCTCTCTCTCTCCCCCTCCCCCTCTGTCCCTCTCCCCTTCTTGTGCTCCCTCTCTCTCTAAAATAAAAAATAAAATACATTTAAAAGTAAATAAGTAATGAAATAATAAAATAGAGTTTCAGCTGTGTATGCTCAGTCTAGATTGAGGTTGCTGCTTGCAGCAGGTGGAGGGGGGAGGCTATCCTAGTTTTCTATGACTGCCATAATCAAATACCACAGACTGGTTGGCTTAAAGAGTAGAAACATGGGGCGTCTGGGTGACTTAGTCAGTTGGGCATCCGACTTTCGCTTAGGTCATGATCTCGCGGTTCGTGGGTTCGAGCCCTGCGTTGGGCTCTGTGCTGACTGCCAGCTCAGAGCCTGGAGCCTGTTTCAGTCTGTCACTCCCTCTCTCTCTGACCCTCCCCTGCTCATGCTCTCTCTCTCTCTCTCCTAGAAATAAATAAAACATTAAAGAAAAAAGAGTAGAAACTTATTTCTTTATGGTTCTTCAGGCTGGAAGTCCAAGATCAAGGTGTCAGCAGGGTTGGTTTCTTCTGAGGTCTCTCTCCTTAACTTGTAGATCTGCTTTGTTACTGTGTCCTCATAAGGTTTTTTCTCTCTGTGCACATTTGTGTCCTAATCTCTTGTTATAAGGACACCAGTCGTATTGGATCAGAGCCCACCCATATGACCTCAATTAACTTGTATTACCTCTTTATTAGTTTTTTTAAAGTTTTTATTTTAATTCCAGTTAGCTAATGTACAGTGTGATATTAGTTTCAGGTGTAAAACACAGTGATTTAACACTTCTATAAATCACCTGGTGTTCATCACAAGTGCCCTCCTTAATCCCCATCACCTATTTAACCCATTACCCACCCATCCTCTTTCTTGTAACCATCAGTTTGTTCTCTATAGCTAAGAGTCTGTTTCTTGGTTTGTCTCTCTCTCTCAACTATTTTTTTCCCTTTGCTTGTTTGTTTTGTTTCTGAAAGTCTACACATGAGTGAAATCATATGGTCCTTGTTTTTCTCTGACTTATTTCACTCAACATTATACTCTCTAGCTCCATCCATATCATTGCAAATGGTGAGATTTCATTCTTTTTATGGCTGGATAATATTCTATTGTATATATGTAAATAACCACATCTTTTTTATCCATTCATCATTTTATGGACACTTGAACTGTTTCCATATTTTGGCTATTGTAATTTTTTAATGTTTATTTATTTTTTAGAGAGAGAGACAAGAGTATGAGCAGAGAAGGGGCAGAGAGAGAGGGAGACACAGAATCCAAAGCAGGCTCCAGGCTCTGAGGTGTCAGCACAGAGCCCGACGTAGGACCCAAACCCACAAACTGTGAGATGACGACCTGAGCTGAAGTCGGACACTTAACTGACTGAGCCACCCAGGCACACCTTGGCTATTGTAAATAAAGCTGCTATAAACATAAGGATGCATGTATCCCTTTGAATTTGTGTTTTTGTATTCTTTGGGTAAATACCTAGTAGTGCAATTGCTGGATCATAGCGTAGTCCTATTTTTAACTTTTTGAAGAAACGCCACCCTGCTTCTCAGAGTGGCTACACCAGTTTGCATTCCTACCAATAGGGCATGAGGGCTCCTTTTTCTCCACATCCTCACCAACACCTATTGTTTCTTGTGTTGATTTTAGCCATTCTGACAGGTGTGAGGCTTGATTTTCATGTCCCTGTCCCTGATTGTATGTGATGTAACTTTTATTACTTCTTTAAAGACCCAATTTCCAAATACAGTCACATTCTGAGTACTGGGAGTTAAGACTTCAATGTATGAGTTTTGGGAGGACACAATTCAACGCATAACAAGGCTTATGTAGAAGGGGTGAGAGTTATGACTGAGATCTGAGGGGAACAGCAGAGGGAATCGTATTGCAGGGGATTTCAAAAATAAAGTTAAACATTGAAAATGAAATGAGAAAGAAAAAAAAGCAACAAATAAAAAACAGGTCCAAATAACAACAAAAACAAACAAAACAAAAAACAGATCCAAACATGTGAAGACATTATTCATTCCCAAGAAGTGTTTATATACCCCAAAGACCAATGAATTCCTAGAACATCCCAAATCCAGTCAAAACAACCCAAAAGTTGTCTGGTTCCAACAGGAACTAGGAAAGTATAAAAAAACATATCAAATGGTCCTTGTCCAAAGAGAATGAGTGTAGGCAGAAACACAAGTCCCGGAAAAAGAGATGAAAGTGGAAATATGCTGTGGGTTTCCATGAAGGCTGCTTAGAGGAAAATGTCTCCACCAGTAACTGGTGGGTACTGTCAACCTTTCCTCCTCCCTCAGTTCAGCCTGTAGAACATGGAATGTGCTCTCTCTCACCTCCAAGTGCCTTCGAGAATGCCACCTCTAAGTGAGAACTTCTCTAATCATTCTATTTAAAATATTGAGCCCTCTCCCTTCCAACACTCCTGACCACTCTTTCCCTACCCTTTCCTCACACGACACTTACTTTTTAATATACTATCTAGTGTATAAACTTATTTATTGCCGGCTCTTCCATTAGACCACAAGCCTCATGAAGGCAGGAAATTGTGGCTTTTTCCCCCCCATGGGGTCTCTGAATCACCTAGAACAGGTCTGTGACAGACATTAATACATATCTCAAATGAATAAATACATTGCATCCATTTCATGCAGTTTGAAACTCGGGCATTTTTAAAGTTTGGCGTTACCCCCACTTTCAGTTTAAACCAAGTCCTGTAGCATTTCTCAGATGTGCCCATTCTCCCTCTGCCCGGACTCCCCATCACCTCCATCATGTATTACAATAGTACCCTAACCATCTTTCCACTCCCAACCCTCCCCCTCCCATCCACCCTAAAGAGGAATTCCCACATCACTGGCCTGCTTAAAACCTTTCTATGGCTCCATCACCTCAAATAAAGTGCAAGCTCCGCAACTGTCCACAGACCTATACAATCTGGCCCCAACTCCTACCATGCCTCCTTATCCACTCATCCACCTACGACACACCTCAGACCTAGAGAACCCCTCACTGAGCCCAAAGAGCCCTCCTGCACACCTAGTATCTTCTGCCTTTCTTCTGTTGAAAATGCTCTTCCCTGCCTCTTTCACCAGGCTTACTCTGGCTTCTCCTTCAAGAACTTTTATATCACCTCATCCAAGAAGCCCTCCCTAACTACTCCTCAGGTTGACTGAGCTGCCCCTTCTCTGTGCTCACGTATCACCCCATAATTATTCCCGTCAGCTTTTTGACTTCACCATGAGACCATGCAGGACTTGAGATGGAATGTTGTCTTATCCATAACCCCCCTGTGAAGAACACACCACACATAGCAGACACTCAGTAAACGAGAAGGGAAGGAAGGCAGGAAGAAAGGGAAGGAGGAAAGAAGGAAGGGGTCACTGGGTCACAAACATTCACCTATCTTAGGAGCCCTTGAGTTCATGCAAAGCCATGTGACCTGAAGGGGCAGTCAGTGGTCTCCAGGCTCTTTTTGCTGCCTGTTGAGATGAAGCCTCAGTCAGCGTGGGCCCTGAGAGACGAAGAGGAGCAGAGCCCCGACTGTGTGCTTACATCACTGATGAGAGAAACACTGTTTTTTTTCAACTGCTGAGATGTTAGGGTTTATTATTAACCCAGCATAATTGTCTGTTCTGACTAATGCAGCTGGTTTGAAGTATTGGGGGGGGAGGGAATCATACATTTTTAACCTTATAGTCCCTGAGAATATCAGACACCACCTTGCCTTTCCCACTGTCATGTAATTTTCAGTACAATTTTCTGTTTCCCAAGGACTTCCTTGCATCGTTGCAAAGACACTAAAAGGTAAACCGCTCAAATATTATTATCCCCTCTTCTATAAACTCAGAAAAAATACGCCAATGAGCTTGGGAGGGACAAGAGCTTATGCAGGCACCAGGTCTCTGACGCCTGGCCCAGCACTGGCTGCCTGCTCCAGGAAACAAAATTACACAGGCTTAAATGTAATCTAAAACCAAGGGGTCTATTCCAGAAAAGGCTCCTTCTCTTGCCACTGAGGAAATATATTGAAACTAATATAGAATGGTGGGGTCTGGAGCCAGGCTTCCCTGAGTACCTCCCAGCTTCAGCCTTGAGTACCCAGAGACCCTGAACAAGTTGGTACATTTATCCCAACCTCTGCTACCCCAGCCCTGCAATACGGGGACAATCGTACCTACTTCATTCTCTCGTTGTGAGTTCTACATAAAGGAATCTGTGAGGGTGGCCAGGCATTTTATCTGGCACATAACAAAGGTTTAATACCATTTAGCTATTACTGTCCCTATTATCACAGACAGAAGTCACTCTATCCTTAACTTTACCAGCTGCGTTCTGAATGGTAATGCCAGAAACTTGCCACAGGGTGGCACTCTTGTCTCTGACCACCCTTCCTGAGTCCCTAAAGCTCTGTTTCTCAAAATGCTACATTGGGCAAGGATGGAAGGGGGATCCAGAAAAAGATGACAGAAGTTGGGCATTCCAACCAAAAAGGTGTCCTTTCCGTCACGTCAAAAGTGCAGAAACTGTTTCATTCATTGATCTCTGCTGCCTCTTATAGCTGGGTCTCCAAACCTGGCTGATCGCCAAACTTCGGAAGAGGCTAAATGAGCTAGCAGCATTGCTGTCTGCCACCTCCACACACACCAGCCTTGGGGTCAGAAGTTGCACTTGGGATCTGATGGAAGTGGGTGATTGGAAGCTGCTGCTGTAAGGCAGAGCTTTCTAGGACCACCTGGGCACCTCGCTAAAATGCAGACTCTGATTCAGCAGGTCTGTGATGGGGCCTGGGATTCTGCGTTGCTCGCAAGTGTTCAGGTGATGCCCACGCTGCTGATCCATGCACCATGAACATGGAGGACTGGGCCCATGGCCTGGTACATAGAAGCAGCGTGCTGCATGCTGACTGCTGACTATGTGTAAGCCCCTTCTGCAGTCTAATTCATTCCCCCTCAAAATAGCCTCTTGCAATCAGTGCCATTGTCCCTATTTTACGGGTGAGAAACAAAAACATTAAGTAACTGTTCCAAAATTATAACGGCTAATTAGTAACAGAACCAGGATACATGATACACTTTTGCTAAATTGAATGTTATTGTTTTAGGTTGAATAAAGTAAACACCATCCCTTTTCCTCCCTAATTTTCCAAGACAAAGGGAACAGATGACTGAAGCAGCACAGCAGAGCAGTGAAGAAGGCAGATGCTGGAGCCAAACTGCCCAGATTCACAATCTCAGCACTGCCAGTTAAGAGCTGTGTGACTTTGATGGGTGGTTCAACCTCTCTGTGCCTCATTTTCTTTATCTCAAAACTGGGAATAACGATAGCACTTCATTCTGGGAGTTGTCAGGAGGGTTAAGTGAGGTAATTGAATGTAGTGTTCTGCAGGCACCTGGGAGATGGTCAGCACCCGGCATTGCCTGCACCCAGGTCAGACTTCCAAGGCTGTGAGAACCATAGGGACAAGTGAGACCCCACTTTGGGCTTTAAGCATATCACAGTTTAATAAGAGAGAGGGAGAGAAAGAGCTAATGGGAAGGCCATCAGAACACCCACGGGGGATAATCATCACCATGTAGCACAGCAAGAGGCGGCTCTCCAGCAATTCCCCATGCAACTCACATTATTTCACCTCTATGCACCTCCCCTCTAACAAAAAGCTGAATATCTTGAGTGACACCACCCACCACCCCACCCAATGAGTCCAGAAGAGGGCACGAGATGGGGGCTGTGGACCTGCTGGGCCCTCTCTTCCAAAAGCCTCTCACAATGTGAGCTGATCACAACATGGGTGACTGCAATGTGTGAAGACACTTGATTTGTACCACAGGGTCCTGAAATGCACACCTGCTACTTCGTATGGCACTGCGATCCATCCCAAAAGTGGAGGAGGAACAGCATGGTGTTTATAGACAGAAGGTGGCAGGTCCTGAATGTGGGCCTGTCTACTCTCAAGGGTGAGTGTAAACAACACATTTTGCTTTGCAGTTACAGTTTACTCTCTGGGTAAGGTGAGCTGGCTCCTCAGTGGGAATTCACAGTACGTCTTCAAGAGACTGGAAACCAGCTCAGCACCCACCAGCTGGGGAGGTGGTGAAAGCAATTATAGTCTTGTACAATGAGCCACTATAGCAGTTAAAGAAAGGACTGAGGTGCAGCATTATTTACAATAGCTGAGATGTAGAAACAACCTAAGTGTCCACCAATGGATAAACGGATAAAGATAATGTGATATATGTATATAATGGGATACTATTGACACATGAGAGCATTATGCTGACTGAAAGAGGTCTGAAAGAGAAAGAAAAACACCATATGATCTCACTTATGTGTGGAATCTAAAAAACAAACAACAACCACAAAAACCAAGCTCAGGGATACAGAGAACAGACTGGTGTTGGATGAGTGGGGCACAGGGGGAGGAGACCAAATAAGTGAAGGATGTCAAAAGGTATAAACTTTCAGCAATAAAATAAGAAAGTCCTGGAAATGTGATGTACAGCTTGGTGATTATAGTTAATAATACCATATTGCATATTTGAAAGTTTCTACCCTCTAAGGGTAGAAAAAGTTCACATCACAAGAAAAAAATTTCTGTAACAATGTATGGTGACAGATGTCAACCAGACGTATCATGGTAACCATTTCACAACATAAACAAATAGCAAATCATATTGTTGTACTCCTGAAGCTAATATAATGGTATTACATCTCAATTAAAAATAAATAAATAGGGGCACCTGGGTGGCTCAGTCACTTGAGTGTACTGATTTTGGCTCAGGTCATGGTCTTGCAGTTCATGAGTTTGAGCCCCTCTGTCAGCACAAAGTTTGCTTGGGATTCTCTCTCTTTCCTTCTCTCTTTGCCCCTCTACCACTCGCTCTCTCAAAATAAATAAATACATTTTTAAAAACTTAAACCTAATAGCTATAGTTACCCCTGGTGAGGAGTCACCAGGCAGATGGGCAACAAAGACAGAGAGCTCTCCCACTAAACGCCTTTCTTTTTACTTGCAGAAAAAAAACACATAACATAAAATTCACCATCTTTATCATTTCCATGTGTACTGTAGTGTTAAGTGTATTCACATGATTATACAATGGCACCGAATACATTTTAATACTTTTTTGAATTGTGGAGCCACATAGCTGTCTTGCTTATTTAAAAATTAACTTTAAAGTCATCATGCCCAGATAATAGGAATAAATAGGATCAATCATCATATTGGAAAAAGAAAGAAGAATGTGTGGTTTGAAATCAGAATGAACTGAATTCAAATCCTTGTCCCTGCTATTTGCTGCACCTGAGTCAAGCTTCTTTAATCCTAAATTTCTTGGGGCTTCTGAGTGGTTCAGTTGGTTAAGCAACAGACTTTTGATTTTCATTTGGTTAAGCATTGGACTCTTGATTTCAGTTCAGGTCATGATCTCATATTTCGTGGGTTCAATCATGCCCCATGTCTGGCTCTGTGTTGTCTGTGAGGAATCTGCTTGGGATTCTCTCTCTCTCTCTCTCTCTCTCTCTCTGCCCCACCCACACATACATGCTCTCTCTCTTTCAAAATAAATAAACTTTTTAAAAAAAATCCTGAGTCTCTCCCTCCTTTAAAATGCACAGAAAGGGGCACCTGGGTGGCTCAGTCAGTTAAGCCTTCGACTTTGGCTCAAGTCATGATCTCATGGTTCGTGGGTTCGAGCCCCACATAGGGCTCTGTGATGACAGCTCAGAGCCTGGAGCCTGTTTCGAATTCCGTGTCTCCCTTTCTCCCCTGCTTATGCTCTCTCTCTCAAAAATAAATAAACACTAAAAAATGAAATTTTTAGATGCACAGAAAAATGGTGCCCCTAAGGCATTGTGGTAAGCGTTAAATGAGAATTCAGAAAGCACCAAGTGCAGTACCTAGCCCAAAGTCAGCTTTCATTTCACACGAACAAGTATTTTTTCACTGCATCCAGAAAAAGGCTGGACAGAGGAGTCCCTCTTGAGCTCCGGCAGTGCTTCATAACCTTTGAAGGACCAGAACGGAGGACGGTGCCTGTTGGAAATCTGCATACCCTGGGGCCCAACCCCACACCCACCCCACCACAGTCTGCTACAGTGGGGCCTGAGCACTCCTCTTCTAACACACCCCTTCATTTAATTCAGAGATAGACCAAAGCTAGGGAACAACTGAGGTAGAAAGCTTCCGTGCTCCTGGACCACACCTCCTGGTCTCCAACTGAAAACCTAAATGGACTTTGTGAGAGGCGCTGGGGAGGCAGCATCTCATCAGACGGGCATGCAGAGTTGCATTCTGGACACAGAGGAGTTCCAGCCTCATCACTGAGACTGCTGAGAAAGAGAGCTTTGGGGAGCAATTTCCCCACATGTGGGACTGGATGGAGGATGTTGCCCTCTGCAGACACCTTGCAACACCTTCTTCTCCACTTACAGCAAAAGCAGAGTGAAAAGTCTCAAATAATTTATCAATCCATTTTATTGAGCCCCTGACAGAGCTCCCCAGCTGCTCCCTTCACACTCGGGATGGATGGCGCTGGGGGGCAGACCCAGTCCCTTTTGGTAAGCCTTTATGTCCCAGAAAAGCATGGCTAAGTGGAGTTGTTGCCCGCTTTCTTTGGTTCCCTCTGAGCCCCTTCCATCCATGGGAGGCTTTTCTGCCAATCATATAGATCCATTTATCTTGCAGCCCCATTCTCGGCCTTGCCACCTCTTCGAAAAAGAGCTGCCTGCCCGATTTCCCCAGGGGATTCCTTCGCGCTCCAGAGTGAGGGAGACTTGAAATCAAGCCTTTTCCACGGTCGGAAGCTGCACTGGCGCCGTCAAGACAGCAGGTGGCGCCCCGGACTTCGGTGGCGGAGACCGGGAGCACGTGAGAAACAGGCTTTCCTGGAGCAGAGGTGTCTGTGCGTGGAGGGGCGCAGTAAATATTTGATAAGGGAGCGAGTGCGCGTCTGAAACGTGAAATCGTTTCCCCTGACGGTGTCTCCCGGTCTAAGCTCCAACGCAGGTAGGAGGGGGAAGGAATGAGAATGTGTCAGCTGGTAGGGCCGCAGCCTCCTCATTGCAGAAATGGGGAACAGCCCAGAGCAGAGGAGGCTCGCCCAGGCACCCTGGAAAAGGGCAGAGCCAAGACTCCTGCGCTGCCGGTTCTTTGGTTGGCCTAGAGCCAGCTCTTACATCCTCAGATGTGGGTCTTCCGAGAGGGCTGCCACTATTAGCACATGTCCCTCCTTACAGGGACGGCGTACAGGGTCCCGAAGCACCAACTCCCATGGGTATTTCCCACACGTGAGTCCGTTACATCCCTTTTCGTGATTCTGACCACTTCTACACACCACCCAAGTTAAGAATCCAGCTAATACATCTTTTGAAATCAACTCACCTTCTAAAGTTAAACATAATTATAAGGGAAATGTTTTATGGCTACAACTGGAAGTCCAGTATTTCTTGCCAAAAACAGGACTCTAAAAATAAATATGTAACAATGACAATTTCTTAAAAGTCCGGCTGTTTTCCATCGAAATGCATCTGCCATTCCCTCAGTGGTGTGTTTTCCACACATTAGGAAAAACTGGGATTCCAGCACTATGTCTGGTGGGAATGTGGAACGAGATGAAGCAAGAAGAAGTGGTGATGGAGAGCCAGAGAGAGAGACGGCCTCACCGCTGACTCCATTGCAGAACAAAGGGAACCCTGACATATTCCATGACCTTCCTGCAGTTCACACAAGCTTCCGGAAACTGCAGTTTCTTTTTACTCTGGGAAGCTGGAGGGGAAGGGTGGAGACCTGGCTTCCCTTGAGCCTGTCCCACCCTGGAGCTCTTACGGAATGCATAAGATAGCATCTCAGGGTGAGGAGGTCCTTACAGGTCACCCAGCCAGTCCCCTGGAGCTGGACTGATCTCCTCTTCCTCACCCTGGGGGGCAGGGGTCGTCTGGCCTCTGCCCCAGCATATTGTCTGCTGTGGAGGCGGCCTAGGGGTGGGGCCAGGGCAAGGACCGCAGGAAAGATGAGTGCGACCTGCGGATGGGGTTGGAGGACGAGGAGGCCCTCCTCTAGACAAGGGTGAGCCTTCTTGTTGAAGAGCTTTGTCCACTCTGGATTGAGTTGTGGGGAAGGAGTCGTGGCTACGGATAATTCACTTCCCCTCTCTGAATCTTGGTTTCTTCATCTGTACAATAAAGAGGGTGGATTAGACGGGGCCATAAGTTAGGGCCAGCCCCAAACACCTCTCCAGGCTACAGTTTGGGACTGTTAGGAGGGGGAGGTGCCCGCTGGCCAATTGTGACTTCCAGAGCATGTAGGAGTTTATAACAGGGCATCCAAAAGTGTCTTCCACGTCTCCAGAGCACAACTGAGAATGGCCAAGCAGGAGAAAGACCTTCCTGCTGTTTGTGTCCTGCAGTTCTCGAATGTGCAAAAGTCATCTGTGCCTTCTTGTCCTGGAGATCTTTAGGTCAATAAAACCCAATTACCAGTCCTGGGCAGTCCCAAACTAGCCTGGTACTTGTCTGGGTGTGGGAGAGTTCAAGGGGAATGAAGGCATGTCTCCACCCTTCCGGATCTTTGGAGAAGTCTTCAATACTACAGACCCATCGTGCCAGTTCTGGCTCTACCCCTTCCTAGTGGTAGAGACTTCAGACAAGATACTTGACCTCCCTAAGTCTCGGTTTCCTCATCTTTAAAATGAGCATAGGGGCGCCTGGGTGGCTTAGTTGGTTAAACGTCCGACTTTCGCTTAGGTCATGATCTCGCGTTCGAGCCCCGCGTCGGGCTCTGTGCTGACTGCCAGCTCAGAGCCTGGAGCCTGTTTCAGTCTGTGACTCCCTCTCTCTCTGACCCTCCCCTGCTCACGCTGCCTCTCTCTCTCCTAGAAATAAATAAAAATTTAAAAATAAATAAATAAATAAAATGAGCATAATAGGAGTGCCTGGATAGCTCAGTCAGTTAAGCGTCCGACTCTTGATCTGAGCTCAGATCATGATCTCACAGTTTGTGGGATCGAATCCCATGTGGGGCTCTGTGCTGACAGTGCAGAACCTGCTTAGGATTTTCTCTCCCTCTCTCTCTGCCCATTCCCTTCTCTCTCTCTCTCTCTCTCTCTCTCTCTCTCCCCCTCTCTTTCTCAAAACAAATAAATAAACTTAAAAAAGTAAAAAATAAAATGGGCTTAATACCTACTTCATGGAGTTGTTTATGGGAGTGGGCATTTGTGTAGAGTCAGCCAATCAATAATTGTGGAAAACATAATGTTCTAAGTGCTGAGTACATAGTCCAGTTCCTTGTATTGGGTCAAACATGCAAGGGACATTTGGAAAAGCAATATATAAATACACACACACACACAGACATTTAGATAGCACGTCTTCCATGCCACAGCAATTCCATCTAATCCTTTCCTCAGTTGTGGTCTCTGTAGTCTTCTGACTGCCCCTCACCACTTGATTTCGGTCCCATGTGGGGGTGACAGCATTCTGTCATTATGTAGACATTACTTTCCTTCTCTTGCTCTTCCAGAAAAATAAACAGACCACCTTAGCCACTGTTATGCTACCTCCCAACTCTCATGTGCTCTCTCAAAAATAAACATTTAAAAATAAATAAATAAATAAGAATGCCCCATACATTATGGGCACTCATATCAGGTATCAAGTTTGTCTGAAATTCCACTGCCCAGGTAGCTCAGACCAAAGGTCCCACAAAGTAGATGCTTTTGGCCACTTTGTCCTAGAAGCATCGGTAGCCAGCCAGGTGTTAGACCTGATTGCAATCCATGCAGCTGAGTATCTGGTGACCTCGTGCAAGTATGAGAACCCCACAGCCCCTTCATGCTGACTCCAACAAGGTTTCACCAACATGAAACTTGATGACAAGAGTGCTGAAGCACTTGCACCCTGAGTTGGAGAATATATTGATCAAGGAGCATTGATCACCTAATGACTTCCCATAACATGTAAAATAAAGTCTAACATTTTTCCAGGGGCTTTTCCCAGGGGCCAAGTCTCAGCCTCAACCCTTCTCCTCCTCTCAGTGCTCACCCAGCTCCAGGCACACAGTCTCCCTTGCTGCTCTGCAAACACACTAACCACTGTCTGCCTAGAAGCTCTTCTCCACAGATATCCCCATGGCTCCCCGACTCCATTCAAATGACTGGTCAAATGTCAGCTCCTCAGAGAGGCTTTCCTTGTCCAGCCCACCTAAATGATTACAAATGCATCTTCTCCATTTCAGAATCCTCATCACTGTTGGGGCACCCTTTTTCTCTATTCTTCATATTTCCATGTGAAGGAGACTAGGCAGATCATCTCTCTTGGCCTATCTCCCTACCTATCACTCCCGCTTACTATGAGAGGATTGAGTTGTCTGATTGATGAGTTTTGGAGAAGATACTGAGCACGTGCTTCTCAGCTGTCTTCTCTTGGGAAGCCAGCCTATCTGCAGAGACAGCATGTTCTTGTCTGCTCTCTGTCTCACAGAAAGGGGCCTCCCCACCTGCCCAGTGGGTAGGGGAAAAAGAGAAGCCCAGAGTGTTCAGCTGTGCCAGTCACTGGACTCTGTCCAGTTCATGAGTAGGGCAATAACCAGCCACATCTTCCATTCAGCATTATCAGTTATAAGTTTATATAACTGTCTAGCTCCTATGTTGGTATGTCAGTTATGAATTTAGATGTGTTTCCTTATCTAGTTCTGCCTGAAAAATTGCCCAAAACTCACTAGCTGAATTAACAATTTACTATTTCACATACATCCATGGGTTGACTAGATGGTTCTTTTGTTTCACAGGTTGTCAGCTGGAATGCTGAACCAGCTGGAAGTGGGAAATGGCCTCACTCACGTGACTGGTATTTGGAATTCTTGCTGGAAGCTCATCTGGGGCCGTCAGCTGGGAACATGGGGACCTTGGCCCTCCTCCACATAGTTGTTTGGGCTTCCTCTTGGCACAGGAATTAGGTTCCATGCAGGACTGTTGCACAAGCAAGTATTCAAAGAGGAAGGAAATAGAAGCTAATAGTCTTCTTAAGAACTGATCTTAGAAATCCTGGAATATCATTTGTACAGATGCTATGGGTGTGCCGTCACAGAGCAGCCCAGATTCCTGATGTAAAGAGCAGTGTGCCCACACAAGAAGAAAAAGCATCATTGAGGGCCATCTTTGGAGACTACCTACCATGGATGGGAATAGAATACTGAGCCCTCTAAATACCCACCACCATTCCCTGGCCTATACCATTCACTCATTCATTGTGTCTTCCCTTTTAGTAAGCTCATGAAAGCAAACACTTTGCTTTGTTTTGATATGTTTTCAGGACTTACTCCCTGCCTGGCACACAGTAGGTATTCTGTAAATATTCATTGAATGAATGAATGAATTAAACAACCAATCATTCAATTGCCCTAAGCAGCCACAGGAAGTTGAACAAGCCAGCACATTTTCTTGGAAAAAGTAAGACTTAAGCTGGGCTTTAAAGACAGGTAGGTGGCATGGCAAGAATGAATTCTATAGATAAGCAGATGAAAAGCAGCAATGGGTAATAGGTAGTCAGTTGCTCAGTCACTTGCTTGGAGGACACACATCTGACCAGGACCCTCTTAACCCATATTGTTATATTCTTAATTTAAACAAGACAACATATCAGAGGGGACCCAGAGAGTTCTCATTAGATTTGTTGTGACTGTGTGTGTGTGTGTGTGTGTGTGTGTGTGTGTGTGTGTCCCACGCAGAAGAGAGGAGACAGAATTCCCATGAGCTCAGCCCCAGGGATAGGGCTTTCCCTGAACTGCTGTGTAGATCAGTGGTTCTTAATAGGGGTGGGTATTTTACACCCTCCCGCCTCCCAGACATTACATACTTTCTGGGGAATTTTGGGTGTTGTCACAAATGGGTGACACTGGCATCCAGAGAGGGTGCCAGGAATGCTGTCCAACATCCTGTAATTCACAGGGTAGGCCACCACAACACAGAATTATCTGGCCCCAAATGTCAACTGTGTCATTGTTGAGAAACCCTGCTGTAAAGGGTGACGGGAAAATACTGTGGATTCAGGCATCTAGGACCTGTCATGTAGTAACACTTGGCCCAGAAACGGTGTTCCCACCTGAGATGACTGAGTTTTACAAACAACTCTCAATGCCACAGCAGCTTAGCAGTGTGAATTAATATCAGAGGAGTTCCAATAATGTGAGCAATAACAACACAGAGGAATTATAAAGGGAACGAAACACAAGACTGGAAGCAGCAGAAGCACCAAGGCTTTTCCACAGCTGAGGAGAAACAAGCCCCCCGTACTTTCATGTTGAGGATTTACCACCAAAATACCTCTCAGATTCCTCCTCTCTGTGTCCACTCCAACCTCCCTGGTCCAATCCACCACCATCTCTCTCCAGGACCAATAACCCCTAAGTGCTCTTTCCAGGTCCACTCTGGGCCTCCAGGCTTCCTCCACCAAGGAAGGGAGGGAGATCTCAGAGCACACATTAAATGGCTCATTTGCTGCTTGAAAACCTAGGAAGGCTTCCCAGTATACTTAAAACAGAAAATCTAACTGGTCATCACGTTCTGGAGGATTAGCCTCATTCTACCTGTGGGTGACCCTCTCCTGCCCCCTCCTCCTCCCTCCCATCTCAGCACTCTCCAGTCATAAAGGCTTGCATGCTGGCCTGTTTTCCATTCCTGAAATACTTTGAGTCATTCCAGCCTCAGGTGACAGCCCCCATGGAGCTGACAGTCTGATGACATCTGGAGATAGACATGAATCAATATATCATGGGCGCCTTGGTGGCTCAGTCAGTTAAGCATCTGACTTCAGCTCAGGTCATGATCTCATAGTTCCTGAGTTCGAGTCCCACATCCGGAGAGCTGGAGCCCCACTTTGGTAAAACACAAGCCCTGGGTGGGGCCTGCTTTCCTCTCTCTCTCTCTCTCTCTGTGCCTCTCGTGGGACTCTCTCCCTCTCCCTCTCTCTCTGCTCCTCACTCACTTGCACCTTGTCTCTCAAAAAAAAAAAAAAAAAATCACACACACATATGTAAAACTGATCCCAGTGTTATGAGCAAGAGGGCACAGTGCCCTCAGGAGCCTGTGACAAGAGGGTTTGACTCATCAGAAAAGCCAGTGAATGAATTCTTGAACAAATGGATCTTGAACTGAGATCTGAGGAAAGAGCAGGAGTTAACTAAGTGAAAAGAAACTGGAGGGGAAAACATCCGCATGCAAATGCCCTGAGGCAGTGTCTGTTAGGCTAGGTGGAGAGAGGAGTAGAGGTGGAGTATGCAGGAGACAGATCTTACAAAGGCTGAAACCTATAACATGGAGTTTGAATTTTATTCTGAGCCTAAGGGGAAGCTCTTGTGGCATTTTAAGAGATTGACTGAAGAAATTTGCAATTTGAGAATATTACCCTGGCTGCACCATCGATATTTGTAAATAATTTCTCCCAACCTTAGAGCAGTTGTAGCTCCTGAAATTTGGAGGGAGGCCAGGAATAATGTGGGGGACACCCCACAGTTGTCAAAGGGAGAGAGGATGGTGGTTTGGACTATTGACAAGGGAGAGGAGAAAAACTGTACAGTTTGAATATATATTAAAAAGCGTGCCTGAAAAAAGAACCCAGAAGACCCACCACCCTAGAGCCCTCCAGTTGGAAGGCACTGTGAGCAGGAGATTGGTTGGCTGGTTGGCTATGCCAAACATTACATATGCAAGCATGTCTGTTTTTGACAGCATCCCAAGGCAAGTAGCACCCAACCTCCTGCTGGTCATGAGAACATATCATCTCTCCTTGCATACTTTTGCACAAGGGCAGAAACAAGGGTTGGTTGCAGATAAAGGTTTATGACATAGCACGTATGAACACCCCAGCACAGAGTCAGACTGCCTGGATTCAAATTCCTATTCTCACCACTTCACTTACCAGCTCTGTGAAACATTCCCAGATCTCTACATGCTTCTATGTCTTCACCTTTAAAATAGGAGTGATAATAATAGCAACCGCCAGTGGCATTTTAAAAGGTGAATAAACACTTTCTGCCCCTCCTGCGTTCAAAACTGAGAAATAAAAGCAGGCGTTAGACAGGCAGAGATCAAAATGTCATCTTTATTACTGACAAAGCTGGACTGGAGGATGTGGCTGAAGTGGAAATACTTCACCCAGTCACTGACACAGTGAGCAACCGCAGATGCAGACGGCAGACAATAACATACCCTCTCTGAAAGCCACTGGTCTGTGGCATCAGATAAGTCGTCCTCCTGCCCTGGGGAAGAGTAAGGGAGAGGCAGATGGAAGTTGGATGTGCTCCTCCATGCCTGGCCCTGCTGGAGGAGAGAGCAGGAATCCACCCCCCCCCCCACCTCGAGAAAATAGGTGAAGGGGAAATAAGTGATTACCTCGATACTGGTTCATGTGATTGTTATGAATATTAGAAAAAATAGGTAAAGTGTTCAGAATATAGAATCCATAAAGATCTCATCCTTGGCATCAGTTGTTTTGGGCTGGTCAGACTAGCCAAGCCAGGCAAGGCTGGCCAACTGAGGAAAGTTGTGGTTTGAAAATTGCAGGAAGCAAGGGAGTTTCTTAAAAAGGGGATTTCTCTCCTTCCCTCTCTCTCCTAGTTCCCTACACTCAGGAAACCTTGAGAGTTCCCTAAAGGGAAATGCTGACCAGATAATGAACTGGCAAGTCTTTTAAACAAGGGAAAAACCCAACAGCTGCATCGCTGGTAATACACCAACCCAGTGACTTATGAACACAGTATAATGGCCTAGCTTTCTTTTACGGTTGTGTGTGTATGCACAACTTTTGTTGGTGCAGGGTGAGTTTTTGTTGGGGGAGGGGAAGGAGCTTTGTGTGGTTTTCAAGGCAGCCTCTCCTCACCCTTTACAATTAAGCAATTAAGAATCACCAGCCAGGAAGTCACTGGGAACAAACAGGAACAGCCCTGGGGAAAGCCTCCTCCAATCACTGAACAATAGCAGTTCCATTTAAGGTAAGTGCAACAAAAAGACAGGAAATAACAAGTGTTGACTCTGGCTCTGGGCGTAGTCCATCAGCAAGGCCATCCTCACCACATGACCTGCCTCAGCCAATCTCAGGTCACCTACCTGCCAGGGGAAGGCTGCAGGTTGGGTAGACACCGGTGGACAAGCCCAGGAGAGAAGGAAGTTGTTGGTCTGTGAGACTAGTGGTTCTCCTCCCAGGGCTGAGTCATCTCTCACTGGGGCACTAGGGAACCACACCTGCCTTAAGTTTCTGAGACAGATGGAAAACCCCAACAGCCTGGATCCCTAAGAGGTTTTACCTTGGGTAATCCCTCTTACCAAGGCTATTCACCTTTGGCATTTCCAATTGTAACGTCTTTAGATCCCCTTATTTCTCCTCAAGGGGAAATCTACAAACATGGAGGGGGCTACCAGGCCCAGAGGTTCAACATGGCTGTATAATCTATACAAAGCTTTTCCATGAAAATGGAACCTTAAACATATTGCTAATTTATCAACAGTAATAGCTAATGCTTAGTGATCACTTACTGTGTCCAGGTACTGTTGTAATTTTCGCAATAGGAGATACTATCGTCCACATTTCACAGATAAGGAATTAAGTCATAGAAAAGTTAAGTAATATTCTCATGACCCTTATCTATCTACTATATTCAGGACATCTAGCCCAGAGAAAGGAAACCAACGTTTTATCTTACACAATGTTTTTATAGACTTGGAGAATGTAAGATCTGGAAAAGCCTTTTAACATAACTTAGTGCAACCCCTGATGATGGGATGAGAAAACAGAGCTGGAGAGGAGTCAGGGTGGGTTTGTTCAAGTCCCACAGTAAAATGGAGGAACCCTCTAATCCCAGACTCTACTGTAACACACCCCCTTCCTTCACTCCCAGAAGAAATCACTCTCCTGAATTTTTAAAATCATTTCTTTGTTCTTCAATTCTCCGTACTTTTTATTCCCACTTTCTTCTCTTTTTGTTACCATTTTTACTGAAAGAACAAGAAATAGTAAAGAAAAGGGAATAATGTAAAGGGAAAGAGAAGATGGATACAGAGATTAAGACAGAAAGAAGGGAGGGTGGGAGATATGGAGAGAGGGATGAAGGAAGAAAAGGAAGAAAGGTAGGAATGAAGCTAAGGAAAGAAAACTCTCTGCCTATCAATTACTGAGAAGCTGGAAAACTCAATTGCTACAGCCCTAGTTTGGGCTTCAAGATAACTAAAGACAAACCAAATCCCTCTTGACACTGATTCAATACCAACAACTAGCTCAGAGGCTCAGTTTACCCATCTGTAAAACCAAAGATTCAACGTCCATCGAGTCCCGGAAAGCGTTGGGCCCTCACCAAAGAAAGCCGCCCAAGCCCCTCTCCGTAGCCGTCGCCCTGCCCTCAATAATCATGGCGACCGCGCGTGACGTAGAGTTCCGTCGCCTCTGCCCTCCCTGGGGGCGGCGAGCAGCAATGACGGCGGTGGGCAGGGCGCATGCGCGGCAGCGGGGCCCGGCCCGCAGCGGCGGCGGCGAAGGGGCGGAGGGGTTCTCTACCCGCAGTAGCCAAGCTGCGGCGGCCGTGTCGGTATGGTGTAGCTGGGCCTGCGGGCAGGCGGCGGGGCGCGGGCGGGGGCGAGGCGGCCGCGAGGGCCGACGCCGCCTGACTGGCTCCCGGGTTGCGGCAGCACGCTGAGGGGGCGTCGCCGCCGCCGGCCCCCGGCGCCGCCGCGGGAGGCCGCACCCGCCATGGCGGCCCGGGCGGTGCTGGACGAATTCACGGCGCCCGCGGAGAAGGCGGCGCTGCTGGAGCGGAGCCGCGGCCGCATCGAAGGCCTGTTCGGTGTGAGCCTGGCGGTGCTCGGCGCGCTCGGGGCCGAGGAACCGCTGCCCGCGCGCATCTGGCTGCAGCTCCGCGGGGCGCAGGAGGCGGTGCACAGCGCCAAGGTGAGTCCCGCCGCCGCCGCCCCCGCCCGCCTTCTGCCCCCGCGGCCTCGTTTAGGCCGGGCTCCCAGGGCGCCCCCTCCCCTTTCCTCCCTGCTCTCCGTGTGGTACGCAGCGAAGCGCCGTGGTTAAGAGCGCAGTCTCCGGAGTCTTCGGACCTGCGTTCTCAGCTCTCGAGCCATGTGACCTTAGGCTAGCGGTTCAGTCCCGGAACGCCTCAGTTTCCCCAATTGTAAAGTGGCGGGGAAGAAAGTACCTCTCTCGGAGGGCTGTCGCGAGGTTTGGAGTAGGTGGTGGTGTAAAGCGCAGAGCGCCGTGGCTGGCCCGGAGTGAGCGCGCTGCGAATGTTGCCTGTTATCTCCCCCCCGCCCTCGAGATGGTGCGCGCGGGGCCTGCTGGCTAGGCCCGCAGCCTCCGTGTCCGCCACCTCCGCCACCTTTCTCTTCCCAGGCTTCCAGTACAGGGGCTCTGAACTTTTTGGGGATTTCAGCCCCTTTTGAGAAACTGAGAAAACTCTAATAGTAGTAAAATACGCAGAATACCAAGAAGAGATAGGGATGTTTAAAAATAGTGGTAAAAAGGATTATTCCTTGGATTGACGGTTACACCTATTTAATGGTTATAGCTCGTAGGACGTTATGCAGAACACTTCATAAGGTTTACCTACTGCAGCCCTTAAAAACTCCAGTGAGATAGGTTTTATTATCTTCCTCTCTCTAAATTACCAGCTGGGGAAACTGAAACTCTGCAAGTGGTGACTCACCTTCTCTCAAAATCAGCACTTGAGGCTTATACCTACGCAACACCTTCAACTACTCCCCTTCCTCCCAGAGCCAGGAAACGATAACAAAGCGCATATGCCCTCCTCCCAGGCATCCAGGTTTCTCCAGGTCTTTCCATCCAGTAAGTGGGGGAGCCGGGATTCAGACTTAGGGCCCTTGTTCTTGATACCTGTCTCCCAGATGATGAGCCCTCTGGCTGGGGAGAAAGTGATCCTTTTTCTGGCATCCTACTTCAGGAATTTCACAGTGCTTTCAGAGAATTGGATCTGCTGTGACTCCTCTCTCAAATTAAAGAAAAAAAGCCTAGATGCTTCTTGTTTTAATATCTTCGGAGAATAGAGGACACTTAACTGTGTGATCTTTCTCCACAGCGTAACTTAATACACTGTAGATGTTGAATCAAATTTGCTTTCCTGTGCTTATTTTTTTCCCTGACTTTTAATTTTTAACCTGTTCCCAAGTCCCTTCATTTTTTTTCTCCCCACCTACCAAATTTCTTAACACTCACCAGGGCTAAAAAGTGTGACATAACTAAGTCTTACTAATGTCTCTGAAAATCTCTTATATGCACTCATTTCTTTCTTGCCTTTGCTGCAGTTAAGCCCTTCATTCTAGGTATGTGCCCCTCCCTTCACTGCCCTCACCCATTCCTTCCTCTCACCCTCCCTCCTTTCATTACACTGACCCTTTGAGGGGAAATCATTTTCTTGCTCTGGGACCTCCTGTTGCCTATCTCTTTCACTACAAACTCCTGGAGATTTACAAAACATTTACTGATCCAGTCCCACCTTATTTTCCCAATTCTCTGCCATACCAACTCTCAAGCTACCACTGTTGTCTGACGCGTCTCACTGCTTTTACTGTGTGTTTCACCTCCCCATTCAGCTTTACTCAAGACTCAGCCCAAATGTAGAAAGTACTTCTTTTGCTGTACAAAAAAAACCTGGCATGTTCTGCCAGACCCTCCCAACTCCAGTTCTCTGGCCTGTCCTGCCACACGGTTTAGCACAAGTTCTCTGGAAAAGGTGTGTCTTACAGTATCTTGGTAGTAGGTGTCACCCGCCCATTTATGTTTGGGACCTGTGTTACTCATAATCCAGTCCTCCTACTTGTAAGAAATCCTTTTTCTTTTCCTTTGAGACTCATGGGTAAGGGTTGAATGCCACAGTTACATTCTTTTGAGCAAGAGAAAACCATTAACTTACTAGGAAGGCAGACTTCAACATCTATAATATTTTAAGTTGTGGAGAAGTTTTGGGGGAAGGAAGATTTTATTTTATTACTATTATTTTTTTTATTTTTAGTGAGTACGAGCAGGGTAGAGGGGCAGAGAGAGAAAGAATCTCAAGCAGGCTCCACCCTAAGCACAGAGCCTGATGAGGGACTTGATCCCACAACTCTGAGATCATGACCTGAGCAGAAATCAGAAGTTGGAGGCTCTACCGGTTGAGCCATCCAGGCGCCCCAGGAAGATTAAGAGTAAATAAGAATTTACTCTGGCTGGTAGACTCTCTGATTAAGATAAGATGAGACAACTGTTCTGGGTCTCTTCAGGCAGTTTACTTGGTTTTCCTGCTTTTAAAATGTTAAATCATGGGGTGGCTTGGTTAAGCAACCGACTCTTGGTTTCTGCACAGGTCACGATTTCACAGTTGTGAGATTGAGCCCCACATTCTTTCTATGCTGGGCCTGGAGCCTGTTTGGGATTCCTACTCTTCCCTTCTCTCTCTGCCTCTCCCCTGCATGCGTGTGTATACTGTCTCTCTCTAAACAAATATTTTAAGATGTTAAATCACTGTATTTAGCTCATGCTAGAGTAGAGGAGAATATGGAGGTTTAGTTCGTTAGGGTTCTATTGGCCAGAGAGAAAGGGGCGCCAGGTAGAAAGATAATGTCCTGGGAGGTTAAAAAAAAAGGGGGGGGGGGATTTGTTGGCGGAAGCAGCACCTGAGCTGGGCCTTGAAGAGCCATCAAGATTCCCAGATGGAGGTAATTTTACGCAAAAGGCTAGAAGCCCCAAAACATGTGGAGTGTCTTGGTAGGAAGTGTTAGAGCCTCAAGGGACCCAAATGCCAGGTTAAGGCATTGGGCCTTACTCAGTAAGGAGTCAGTGAGGATTTTTGAAAGGACTTGTCTGAAACTCTACTTGGAGGCAGGAAGACCCAACTGTGGAAGAGACTTTGTTCCGAGCTGGACATGGGTGGGTGACCAAGTTTTCCCTGAGATTTGGCAACTGAGTGTATGTAAGGATTGAGAGAGTGGTTAGTACAGTATGATACATGTTAACAGTTGAAGTATGTGCAAGGCGTTAACAATAATACAGGAGAGAAAGAGTTGCTCTGCTAAATTGAGTGTAAAGGATGAACAAGAGTTTTCCAGAGGGAAGAACATGTATAAAATCACAGGGTTATGAAATAGTGCCAGTTTATCACTGATTTCCCAAGTGTAAGAGGCAGTTGGGCAGAGGTGGAAAGGGGGCCAAGTCACAAGACACTTGGGGAACTGCTGAAGAACATGGATTTTACCAAGCAGGCAGGTAGTAGAGATTCATGAAAGGGTTGTGAGAACGTGAGTGATGCCATCAGATTTACATGTCTAAGAAATGTCTTCACTGAGAGTGTTTATAACCCCAGGTTTGTTCTCAGTGTGGTCCATTGCTGGTTTCTGATGATACGAGGACAGAAATTGGGGGTGGTTAGTGACTTTTATAGCAATGTGGCATTACTAGTAGGACCAGAGAGGCAATTGAAAGACACAAAAACCAGTAGAGGTCATTGTACCTGGGGATCCATCAGGACAGGGTTGAAGTAAGTGGTGGCAGAAGTTATGGAATCAAAGGAGGCTGGGTGAATTTAAGAGAGGAAGTGGAGGTACTGACTAGATGCTGCCTCATTCACAGAGAGATCAAAGATGCACTGTCTGGTGGGATCCTTGGAGTCAGGCAGTGGTGAGGAGGGATGAGGCTGAAGAGATCTCGGCCCTGAAAGTGAGAAGTTAGAACTCTTCCTTTAGCTCTAGGAGCCACAAATTCTGTGCTTCCTGAGTCCAGGCAGGGAGACTGTACATGGAAGTGGCTGGTTGGTAGGGAGGAACTGCTGAATAAGATGCTTGTGCTCTATGGGAGAAGGTAACTGCCAATGCTTAGTGTTAGCCACCTACATAGTATGGGCCCAGCGATGTCTGAACTCATTATCCAAGAAAAGCCACCGGTCTGGGTTTTATAACGTGAAATCTGTTTCGCTTTTTACGAGACAACTAATTTATGTTTTAAAAACCATGCATGCTGTAAATCATATCTCAATAAAAATTTTGCATTAGTATATATTTTTAAAAGTATACTAAAAACAAGCAAAAATCAACTATGCATGCTAAACAAAAGATGTCAGTGGATCAAATTCAGCTTTTTAGGACCTTTTTAGATACAGGAGACAGGATGAGTGACAATCTGTTCTCCTCACACCCCCCACATTTGGTGAAGAAGGCAGTTGAACACCTTAATGGCCTATAATAATTGTCTCAGTAGAGTAGGATACCAATTCCTGCCTAGAAAGGGAGAGTGAGAGTTTGAAGACAGTGGTGTATGTTAGGGTAGACACACAGGGACTTTTGGAAGTGCATCAAAAAGAACAAAAAAGGATTGGAACTGAAGTAAGGGCCAGGGGAAGTGAGATGGCCTAAATTTATAGCATCACTTGATCCAGAAATTCTCCAATTGGTGATGATTTCCCCACTCCGGGGAAATCACCAAGCACTAAAGGAATCTAAGGTGTAATTGAATAAAGCAGGTTGGGCCCCAGGAAATGTTTCTGAATGGTCAGCATTATTTGGGCTAGGACAATCCAAACATAATAGAAGACTCACCTTCTACTTTTAGTGAACTGCCAGCCAGAGGTTCTGGCAGGTAAAGGTAGAAGGGGGATAATGAACTGTACGAAGAATGGAAGGAATAAGACCTTAGGCCCTGTCCTCTCTCCTAGACTCATGGAATCCTGTAAATAGAGCAAGTTCAGGGAGTATTGGAGAATTGTAGAAGTTTCATTAGGGAGGAGTTGCAGAGATCAGAATCTTGGATATGGAGGAATTCCAAGAAACCAAGGAACAGTGCCTCGGTGGTCTGTGTATGCAGTGGAAGTATTCCCTTCAACTTGAAGAAGTGAGAAGATAGAAGGGATGAAGTGTGAAGCATTGGGAGATGATACAGTACTGTGGTCAGCAAGATCTGTAGCAGGGATTTGGGTGCTAAAGTTAGTTATTGATTCAGAAGCCTGTCGTGGAGGTTAACAAACAAAAGAGGAATAATGGAGACAAATGCCATGGCTACTTGTACAGTTTCTCCATGAACATTTAGGGTGCTAAATTTGCTAACCACAACTGCCCATCAGTTGGTGTTATTTCAGGCATTACCTCATAACAGTGAGTAGCCACCATAAGCCATAGCTAGAACACCAATCTGGTGGACATATGGGAAGAATAATTTGGAGGACTGAGAAATCTAATACATTGAAATTACAGTACGTCCAAGAAACTATGCTAAGGTAGAGTAACATCTAACCCATTTTAATTTGTGAGAGAGAGACAAAGAGAGGGGGAAAGAGAGTCATATGAAAAGTTGGTGACTATCTTTTATCCAACTTTGAATTTTTACGTAACCTATTTGTAGTATAAGAGAGAAAAAAGGATAAAGAAAATGGAATTCCAGTAGAAGTGGCCTATTACTACACTGAATTCATAGGGTTAAAATGAACACTGTATGGTTTCATTTCCTTTTCTGTTAAGAGAGATTAGTACCTGGTTTCATGAATGAATTCTTGAACAGTAGATTTGTTCGAGGAGGAAATAATTTGTAGATGTAATACGGGGTAGTGACTTGGAGTTTTTGTTTTGATTTTACCAGAAAGGAGAGGTTGGTGGCCTCTTTGCATTTCCTAGAATGATTTTTTTCACTATGGTTGTGAAAATCATCTTAAGAAATGGTGGTTTGTTCAGTTTCTTTTTATGGTTAATATTTTGGGGTTATACCAGAATGTTGAAATAAGGGATACTCAACACTGGTTATACAGGGGTCAAAGTGATTGCTCATGACCATAGTTTCCTCTTCCCTGTCTGTTTACCAGCTAGTATTGTAGTGTTTAATTAAATCAAGGACAACATCTTGTTCTGTGTTAGCTTTTTACCAAATTAACATATAATTGTATAAAGTATGCAGTCTTGCATTTGAAAAACAAAATTATGGGGGAGGGGAATCCTTACAGTAATTAACTAAAGAACTGGTGTTTTTTTTTGTTTTTTTTTTTTTTGGAAAAATAAGTTATGTCATATGGAAACAACATAGGAAACTTCTTTGTTTAAAGAAACTGAATTATTTTTGTTATCTTAACAAGTTCCTTTCAGCTTAGAGAAGATTTTTTGTTCAGTCTTATTGCTGAGTTAGTAGTTTACTTTAGTTGATGAATAAGGAGATACACAGTAAATATTTTAGACCTTGTGGACTCTACTGGGTATCTGTCTCATACTCTTTGTATTTGTTTTTTTTTTTTTTTTTTTTTACCACCTTTTTGAAGATAAAAATTCCTACCCTACAAGAATAGTTTGGAAGCTGGATTTGCACTGTCTAGTATGTAGCCACTACTACATATGTCTGTTTAAATTAGTTGAAGTTCAGTGAAATATTTATTTACTTCTTCAGTTGCATTTCAGATCCTTGATGGTCACATATATCTAGTGTCTACCAGCATGGACAGTGCAGTTATAGAACATTTCTGTCATTTTGTCTAGACGTTCTGCTGGGCATTGCTGTCCCAGATGTGAAATAATCCTTGATTGGGCCTCCTAGACAATTCTCTGGTATGACAATGAAAAAACATGCAGCCATTCTTTTACCTTATTTCCTGAGTTTCTGTAATTTTTGTTAATTGTGTCCCTTGTAATCATAGGTAACTTCCAAAGTTTACTTTTTTTTTTAAGTTTATTTTAAGAGAATGAGAGATGAGAGAGAAAGCATGAGTGGGAATGGGGCAGAGGGAGAGAGAATCCCAGGCAGGCTCTGCATTGTCTTGTCAGCGCAGAGCCTGGTGCAGGGCTAGATCTCACAAACCTTGAAATCATGATTTGACACACATAATGGTGTTAAACTCCTTAAGAAATACAGAGTACCCCCAAAGAACTGGGCTAATTTTAGCATCCTTCTTGTTAGAAGGTAAAAGACAAATCTTTGTGGCTGATTGCCCAGGGATCTTGGGGAAATCCCCAGAGATAGTTTAGGGGTAAAATGCTTTCAGAGTGGTATAGTACACAGCAAGAGAAAAGAACACATAATTGATACATATACTAACTGGATGAATCTGAGAGGCTGAGTGAGAGAAGACTTAAATAAGAATATATATTGTACAATTCTGTATGTGTGACATACTAGACCAGATAAAAAAATTTTATAATTATGTGAAAAAATTAGAATAATTAGAAGAGAACAGCTGGAAAAGGACATTAAACATAGATTGAGAATTAGTGATACTAAGGAATTTCTGTTCATTTTGTTGGGTGCCGTGATGAAATCATGGTTATATTAGAAAGTCTAGATGTGTATGTGTTTAAACTGCACTTGGTGTCTGACTCATTTGGAAATTAATGATGTATCTAAAGAGTATCCCTTAGTCAACCATTTACTATTAGTTCAATCAAGGTCTTAAAAGTAACTACAGCTATTGGAAATTATGCCTGATCTGACAATTGAAAAGCATATAACTTCTGATATTACAAGTTGCATATATAAGCTTGTATTTTTCATAATCATAAATACAACTACTCATGAGTAATATTAGCTTATCTGACCAGCAAGCCATCAAAGTTTAGGAAGTTCAGATGTATCTCTTCATAGGAAAAAAAATCTTATTTTTTAAAAAAAATATATGCATGCAGTTTACTACACTGATGAAATCTGGAAATGGACAACTGTTTTTGAATTATCATTAAAATTATCAAATCAAACTGACCTAAGGATTATTTTTATTATATAAGTTAGGATTCTTAAAAATGCTTTTGAAGTATCAGTGTCTAGGGGTTTCTGAGATTTTTTTCTTTGGGTCCTTAAAAGACTAACATAAGTATTAGGTGTTTAGTTTCTTTATCTTCTTATAATTCTAGGAATACAGGTTTTGTAAAAGGTTGTTATTCTCTATAAACCAATTAGAATAGAGGTTCTTTAAGAAACTTTTTCATCTAGGGGCGTCTGAGTGGGTTGGTTAAGCTCCAAACTCTTGATCTGGGCTCAGGTCATGATCTCACAGTTCATGAGTTCGAGCCCTGCATAGGCCTCTGCACTGACAGCACAAAGCCTGCTTGGGATTCTCTCCCTGCCCCTCCCCTCCCCTGGCACATGGACACTTCTTTCTCTCTCTCAAAATAAATAAACTTAAAAAAAAATTGAGAAACTTTAAAATCTAATTATCTACCCTGGAGGTAGGAACACTCACACCTTGAGAAATAAAGGCTTTTTTCATGCAGAGAGCTTTCAGTTCTGGTTCCACAGTCTTAGCTACAGGTCAAAAATAATCCAAAAACACAAAACTCATCCAGATTTCTAAAAGGCTGTTCTTTCAGTGGTGCAGAGACGTGTTCTTACACAAACCGAAAAACAGAGAACTAAAGCCAGAAATTTTTCTAGTCTCTCCTCCAACAGCAAATAGATCTGTTATCTACTGATAGGTCACCACATGGTCAGACTGTAAAATCAGATTCCTGTAGTCTACGTACGTGTATACTAAGCTTATAGCTGAAACTGACCTCGTAGTGTGTACCCGGTGGTGCAGGTGTAAAAAGGGACATGTGGCCAGGAACTACTGTAAAGCAAAAATCAAAATCAGAACAGTGAAGAACAAAGAACTAGGACTAGTAAAATTCTCTTCCTGCTTGGGATTCATGCTGACCCAAAATGAGACATGGTTGGGTTTATACAGCCTATGTGGTCCTCTCTTGAGCCACTCATTTTTTTTTTAATATTTTTATTTATTTCTAGGAGAGAGAGAGAGAGACAGCGTGAGCAGGGGAGGGTCAGAGAGAGAGGGAGTGACAGACTGAAACAGGCTCCAGGCTCTGAGCTGGCAGTCAGCACAGAGCCCGACGCGGGGCTCGAACCCACGAACCGCGAGATCATGACCTAAGCGAAAGTCGGACGCTTAACCGACTAAGCCACCCAGGCGCCCCATTGAGCCACTCATTTTAATAGCCCCAAGCAGGTGAGTCCACTTGGACATCTCCATGGGTCTTATAAGTTGCCACGGTGTAAATTAGGAAAAAAAAAAAAAGCTATAAATGTGACTTTCAGACAGGTAACTCATGAATGAAGGAACCAGCAGGAATGTAAAACTGATTCAGAAAGCATTTGAAGATCTGAGTATTTATCAACACTAAAACGAGAATGCTGGATAGAACAAACAATCCTAAAATTTGTATGGAACCAGAAAAGACTCTGAATAACCAAAGCAGTCTTGAAAAAGAAAACTAAAGCAAGAGGCATCACAATCCCGGACTTCAAGCTGTATTACAAAGCTGTAATCATCAAGACAGTATGGTACTGGCACAAAAACAGATGCTCAGATCAATGGAACAGAATAGAGAACCCAGAAATGTACACACAAACATATGGCCAACTAATCTTTGACAAAGCAGGAAAGAATATCCAGTGGAATAAAGGCAGTGTCTTTAGCAAGTGGTGCTGGGAAAACTGGAGAGTGACATGCAGAAAATGAACCTGGACCACTTTCTGACACCGTACACAAAAATAAACTCAAAATGGTTAAAAGACCTAAATGTAAGATAGGAAGCCATCAAAATCCTTGAGGAGAAAGCAGGCAAAAACTCCTTTGACTTCAGTTGCAGCAACTTCTTACTCAAACATGACTCTGGAGACAAGGGAAACAAAAGCAAAAATGAACTATTGGGACCTCATCTAAATAAAAAAGCTTCTGCACAGCAAAGGAAACAATCAGCAAAACTAAAAGGCAGCCGATGAATGGGAGAAGATATTTGCAGACGACATAGCAGATAAAGGGTTAGTATCCAAAATCTTTAAAGAATTTATCGAACTCAACATCCAGAAAACAAATAATCCAGTGAAGAAATGGGCAGAAGACAAGAATAGATATTTCTCCAGAGACATCCAGGTGGGCAACCAACACGTGAAAAAATGTTCAACATCACTCATCATCAGGGAAATAGGAATCAAAACCACAATCAGATACCACCTCAGACCAGTCAGAATGGCTAACGTTAACAACTTAGGCAGCAACAGATGTTGGCGAGGATGCAGAGGAAAAAGATCTCTTTTGCGCTCCTGGTGGGAATGCAAACTGGTGCAGCCACTCGGGAAAACAGTATGGAGGTTCCTTGAAAAATTAAAAATAGAATCACCCTACAACCCAGCAATTTCACGACTAGGTAATTATCCGAAGAATATAAGTGTGCTGTTTCGAAGTGGCACATACATCCCAGTGTTTATAGCAGCACTGTCAACAATAGCCGGAGATGGAAAGAGCCCAAATATCCATTGATGGATGAATGGATAAAGATGTGTGTATATATATTATATATATGTGTGTATGTACATATATTTGTACATATATGTACATACACAATGGAGTATTGCTCAGCAATCAAAAAGAATGAAATCTTGGCCATTTGCAACTTTGGGAATGGAACTAAATGGTATGCTAAGCAAAATTAGTCAGAAAGACAAATATCAGATGACTTCACTCATGAGGACTTTAAGATACAAAACAGATGAACATAAAAGGGAAGGGAAGCAAAAATAATATAAAATCAGGGAAGGGGGACAAATCATAAGAGATTCTTAGGGTTGCTGGAGGGGTTTTGGGAGGAGGGATGGACTAAATGGGTAAGGGGCATTGAGGAATCTACTCCTGAAATCATTGTTGCACTATATGCTAACATATAGGGATTTTCTCTCTGCCTCTCCCCACACTGGTTGGCTCTCACTTTCGCTCAAAAAAAGTAAAGCATTTTTTAAAGTATTTAAAATTTAACATTATGCAAACTATTAAAATGGAACCCCACCCCACTTTTGGTCATTTTGGCCACTTTTCTCTTTTACAGTGTTACCCACATCATTGATACTAGGCTGGATATCAGCCTATGTTCTCAAACTTCCTAATTTGTTTGAAATGTTTTGACATTTATAGATTAGTTCGGGGTTTCTCAACAGTGGCACTATTGACATTTTGGTCAGAAGATTTTGTTGTGGGGGTTGGACTGTGCATTGTAGGATGTTTAGCAGCATCCCTGACCTCTACCCCCAAGATACCAGGACCACTGCATCAGTTGTAAAAACAGAATGTCTCCTGACATTGCCAGTGCCCCTGGGAAGAGCAAAATCATCCTTGGTTGAGAACTGCTGTGTTAAATAACCAAGGCCAGTCTCCCCGCTGTCTAGTAGAATTGTAATAAATATTGTAGTTTAAATGAGATAATTCTTGTATGTAGCAAACATTAACCTCTCCCCCACCCCATTCTTGGAAGGTGAATTTTGGATGAGTGTAAGGAAAGAAAGGTTAAAATAGGCTGCAAAAATAAGAAAATTGTACCAAAATCCAAACTACAGAGGACTTTGAATATGGTTATGAGGATCTTGAATGATTAATCATATGCAGTGAGGACCTTTAGAAAGTTTTTCAGTAAGGAAGTAAAACCGATATGCTTTCACACATCACTGGAGTGTTGTGTGATAGAGAGTGTTCTAGGGGGCGTAGTGTGATAAGACTGGAAACAGAAAGAAGGGTTTAGAGTTGGTTGCAGTAATATTCCTATGAGACCAAATATGTCAGTCTCAAGTGATGAGAAGGAAAGAATGTTTTGAATCTAGGCAACTGTGTTTCAATGTCAAGGGAACTTGGACCAAAGACAAGTGCAGGAGAGCTGTGGGCTCTGATTCATTAAGTTTGAGGCACTTGAGGGATAGTCAAGTAGAAGTGCCCAGGAGGGGATGGATAGTCTGTAGCCTTATAGTATTAAGGGCTAGAGATGGAAATTTGGAGTTATCACCATTGATGTAAAGGTTGCGGTTGCAACCTGAAGAGTGTGTGAGAATAATTGAGGGAGAGTACCAGGATGGAATCTTCAGGAAGGCATACATTTAAGGTGCAGTAGGAAATAGCAACAAAGGATTTGGGGAAGTAGTGAAAGATAGGAAGTAAATAGCTAGTGGTATCTTCAAAGCTTGGAGAGGAAATAACTTTTCAAGGAGAAGCTGGTCAATGGTATAGTGCTACAGAGATCCCTAGTATAGATTGCAAAGAAGGTCCCTTTGCGTTTGACATTGTCATTGTTGGCATTTGAGAAAGAGATTTCAGTTTGAATGGGGGGCAGAATCCAGATTTCAAGGGGTTGGCAGTGAAATGGAGTTGAGGCTACTTTTTCAAAGAGTGAAGATGAAGACAGATGGAGCAGTCCCAAGCATAGGCAGTGGGGCTGCAGGAAGTGTTTTGCAGGGTCAGGGAAACCCATACAGGTTTGTACTGTAGGTGGGCAAGAATGAGTAAAAAGGGAGTGATGAATCAAGACCTGAGAAGCGGGCATAGTTTTGAAACAGAAGAAAGGAGAGCGAATTCATGAAAGATGGAATTTTTTAGATGAAAAAGGAGAAGCAGTTGAAGGGTTTCACAAATGGCCTTTGAGCTCTGATGAGATAATTTATTTTACTGAGAGTGACAAGAGTCACAGAAATGTTTGGGACCTGAAGACATTATTTGGGTAAGAGTGAAGAATAAATTCATCAGGAGAGCTAAAAGTTTTGGAAGCTGTAGAATATCAGAGATTTACAAGTGTAATGGGAATGAAGTCTAGGGTAGATACTGAATGTGGCCCCCTGGCCACCTGTTTCCAGTATGCCGGAAGTCCGTCCCTGTGGAACTGTGAAGGCACCCCTCCTGGGAAAGAACTTATTAAACATTCTAGAAATGAGATTGAAGGGAAAGATGGAACAGAAAACAAATGTTGGAAGTGCATTGGAAAAATGGCTAGTAATTATAAAATTAGTAATAATTTTATAGCAATATTGTTAATATAGATAGCCAGATAGAGAGCTAAAGTGGACCTGTCATGGATTTGTAGATTAATGATGTTAATTAATTTTTTCAGGCCACCTGGGTGGCTCAGTTGGTTAAGTGTCCAACTTCAGCTCAGGTCATGATCTCATGGCCTATGGGTTTGGGCCTCGTGTCAAGCTCTGCTCACAGCCTAAAGCCTGCCTCATATTTGTGTCTGCCTCTTTCTCTACCCCTTTCCCACTCAGGTGCGCGCGCGCTCTCTCTCTCTCTCTCTCTCTCTCTCTCAAAAATAAACATTTAAAATGCTTTAAAAAAAAGCTTGTTTTTTCTAAGGCTTATAAATTGCTTCTAATATATACATAGTCTGTAGGACTCAAGTGTCAATGTCTAAAAATTGTATTACTCCTACTTTCTTTTCTCTTGGAGATAATATACAACATGGTTTATTCAGGAGTCTCCTAAATACAAGAAATCTTTAGAATCCAGAAGTGTGCAGCTAGAGATGAGAACTACCAGTCTGAACCATTCTGGAAATCTCTCTATAATGTATTAAGTTTCCTTGCCTGCATAGTTTGTTTTTCCTCCATGATTTGTTTTCCACTTGAGTATCTTCTGTTACGTTGTGCCAGGGTGCAACTGTCAGAATGTGTGAAAGCTGCACTCTGGCTAGCTGATCTTGAGTTGCTATGGCTTTTAGCCATTATGTCTTCCTTAAATTTGTTGTGCACCCGTGCTGTCAGTTGTCATTTGCTGTTACGTGCTCTGCAGGTAGTACCCTATGTTATGCTTTCTACACTTTGAATCAGCTTCTCCAAACCATATGTCACCTGGGAGGCAAGCTGACAAAGCCCCTCACATGTGTGCCTGTAATAAGAGATGGTAGGTGGTGAACAGTGGTGTCGAGAAACCTTTCCCCAGAAACCTGCAGACTCTTGAATAGCCACTTTGATCTTTTCTGTTTTTTGTTTTTTTTAAATCTTTGTTCTGAATGGCACAGGTTGCCAGGAACTTCTGTATGGATTCTTGAAATGTTACAATAGAGTTGAGAAGAGCTGAGTTTGTAGAAGGTAGAATAACAAAAGTCATTTTGCTATATGAAAGGGAAGTTATTATTATATGTATTATATGCTCCCTCCCCCTCTTTTTTCCTGAAAAGCCTGTGTAAAATAAAACAGAAGATGAACATTGGAGGATAGGGGAAACACGTTTTTGATCAACATTCAAATATTCAGATATCAAATACAGCCAAATGCAAAGGATGGGTATTTGGATGCTTATCAGTACAACTGATGGCCAGACATCTAGAATGTAGCAATACTGTATACTTGTATACTTAATTGTTCATGTCTGAACTTGAATGTAAAAATCAATTGTTGCTACTTAGTAATTCACAAGAGTGAATTATTAATGAAAAAAATGAGTCTGAATCTCAGGGAATAATTACTCATTTCTTTTGGGAGTACACACACGCACAGAGAGTTTTGTGCTTGTGAAGTTTTGTGCCTATTAATACAGCCGTCCTCAAAACAATGCAGTTAATCTTTCAATTTAGTTATTTGGGGGATAATGTTAGATAGCTCTGCTTGTATTGGGCATTTCTCTTCCAGCCTTCCTGGTGCTTACACACTGAGAGCCACAGGAGCTCTCCTGAAGCCCTCTGTCATCTCAGAGGATCTAATTTTACCTGATTTTTTTTTCCTGAAAAATAGTAATCAAAGTATATCTGGATATATCCCTGAGTATATCACTTGCTGTGAAATGATTGCATAAACAACAAAAAGTAAATTGATTTGTTTGTAAATAATACATCAGATTCACAAGTTTTGTAGGTTCAATTGTATAAAATTAAGTTTATAAAAACATACGGACTTTTATGATTATCATTAAACAAATTACATATGAGGGAATCTCTACCTTTGCAATTTTGCTGTGAACCTATAACTGCTTGAAAAAATAAAGTTTAGGGGTGCATAGGTGTCTCAGTTAAGCGTCCGGCTTTGGCTCAGGTCATGAATCTCATGGTTCATGGGTTCGAGCCTCGCGTCAAGCTCTGTGCTGACAGCTAGCTCAGAGCCTGGAGCATGCTTCAGATTCTGTGTCTCCCTCTCTGACCCTCACCTGCTCACACTGTCTCTCTCTCTCTCTCTCTCTCTCTCTCTCTCTCAGAAATAAAGCATTAAATATATATATATATGTAAAAATAGAAAAAAGAAAGTCTATTTTAAAAACTTGGAATCAGGATTATCACTAGTCTTTGCAGTTACCTATCTGTCTCAGCATCCATTTTAATTTAAATTTTTTAGTTGCATAGGATTGAGAACATCCTAAGTCATACAGTTAATAAGTGACAGCTCTCTTGTAGATTTTACCTCTCCAGAAAAGTAACAAATAATGGAAAAGGTTTGTTTCAAAGATGAATCACTCATAATATTTCATAACTGCTAACATTCTTTATCTTAAATATCAGAAAAGAATCAGGCTAAAAATTAGGGCTGGGGTGCGTGGGTGGCTCAGTCCGTTAAGCGTCAGACTTCAGCTCAGATCATGATCTTGCAGTTCATGAGTTCGAGCCCCAGGTCACCTTCTCTGCTGTCAGCGTAGAGCCCACTTTGGATCTTCAGTCCCCCTCTCTGTCTGCCCCTCCTCAGCTTGCACACACTCTGTCTCTTTCTGAAAATCAAATATTTAAAAATAAAAATTAGGACCAAAGCTCTCTTAATGGCATCACAGTATGTTACACATCTACTTATAAATTTTTTATTAAAATTAGGAAGTAAGCGGTAATCAAAAAGAATGAAATCTTGCCATTTGCAACTACATGGATGGAACTAGAGAGTATTATGCTAAGCGAAATTAAAGACAGACAAGTATCATGACTTCACTCGTATGAGGACGTTAAGGTACAAAACAGATGAACATAAGGGAAGGGAAGCAAAAATAAAGACCAAGAGGAGGACAAAACCTAAGAGACTCTTAAATATGGAGAACAAACAGGGTTACTAGAGGGGTTGTGGGGGGGGGGGATGGGCTAAATGGGTAAAGGGTATTAAGGAATCTATGCTTGAAATCACTGTTAACACTCTATGGTAACTAACTTGGATGTAAATTTAAAAAATAAATTAAAAAAATTAGGAAGTAAGGAGTGTACCAAAACAATATATGCTTGTGATTAAAACAAAAAATCAAGAAGTGCTGAGGGTTTTTATAGGAAAGAGCAGTCCCTTGCTTCTGTCCTTCCCCAGCTTCCTAAAAGCAATTACTTTTTACTGTTTTTAGCTGTTTGTTTTGATGGTTACCTAAATGATTATAAATAATATACTGCTATTTCTTATTATTTTAGACATTGTTCACTTTCTTTAAGTTAAATGAGGCCAAAACTACCCCCATTTTCCTTTTTGCTATCGTCTGAATATTTGTGTTCTGTCAAAATTCGGGTAGTGAAATCCCAGTGCCCAATATAATGGTGTTAGGAGGTGGGGCCTTTGGGACAGGTTTTGAAGGCAGAGCCCTCATGATGACATGAATGCCCTTGTAACGAGGCCCAAGATAACTCCTTTGCTTCTTATACCACGCGAAAATACAAGAAGTCTGCACCCTGGAAGAGAGCCCTCACGGGACCACACTGGCACTCTCATCTTAGACTCCGAGCCTCCAGAACTGTGAGAAATGAATTTCTGTTGTTTCCAAGCCACCCAGTCTGGTATTTTGTTATAGCAGCCCGAATGGACTGAGACACCAATATAATCGTCTTGTTTTTAGCTAAAGCAAGAAACAGGGTTTATATAATTATGACATAATGTAAATATTACTGTAAAGCCCAGTACTGTAATATGTTATGTTCTCTTCTGATATAGCTTATAATTTTTCCCATAATTTATCTGCCATTTTCATCTACTTATGAAATAAGACTTAAATACATCTCTAATATTACACAAATACTCCTTTATATCAGATATTCATTAGTCTCCTTTTCTGGGAGAATGCCCCTTGAGCCACCTTTCCTCCTCCACTCAGCTAGTTTCTCAATTTGTTTGCTACACAGCTATTGTCTTTGGACTTTTTGCCAGTGTTGGATTGAATTTACTAATTATGTCATCTCCTTTATTTCTGGTGATCTTTATCTTCAAATAGTTTTTTAAGAAAGCAATCCATGGGACTAATTTTCTCAGCTTTTAGCATGCCTAGAAATGTCTTTAATGTGGATGGTACAGAATTATAGATTGAAAATCATTTTCCCTTTGAATTTGAATACCCTGCTGTCCTTTTTCCCCAGTCATCCAGATTTTCTGTTGAGAATTTCTGGCATTCTGATTGTCATTCTTTTATACATGCCCTGTTCTCATCCTGCCCCCAGGATTTTTTTTCCTTTTGTAGGCCTTTAAAAAGTAACCATGCTTGGGGAGCCTGGGTGGCTTAGTTGGTTGCACATCTGACTTTCGATTTTGGTTCAGGTCATGATCTCATGGTTCATGAAATCAAGCCTCGTGTTGGGTTCTGTGTTGACAGTATGGAGCCTGCTTGGGATTCTCTGTCTCCCTCTCCCACTTTCTGCCCCCTTCCCCCAACTTCTCTAAATAAATAAATAAACTGTTCAAAAAAAAGTAATCATGCTTGGATATTCTGTGGACCCTTTCAAGATGGGAGCTGTGTGCTTTAGTTCCCAAACAAAATTTGATGTAATCTTTTCACTAATTTTATACATGAGGTCTTGTGTATTTTAGCTCCAGGAAGTTATTTCTCTTGCTTCTTTATTAAATGCCATTCTGATTTTTTTGGAATGTCAGTTATTTGGATATTTGATATCCTGGATGGACCTTTAAAGTTTCTTTTCCCTCATATTTTTCACTTCCTTGATTCTGTGGTACTTTTGGAGAGATTTCTTCCACATTGTCTTTCACTTCTTCTGTTGACTTTTATTTTGCTCATGATATCCTTCATTTACTAGTACCCTTATTCTGTTTATTTGTCTCCTTTTTTAGCATCTTGATTCTTATATGAATTCATTATCATTTTATGTCTTTTTTTTTTAATGTTTTTTATTATTTATTTTTGAGAGAGAGGCAGAACATGAGTGGGGGAGGGACAGAGAGAGAGGGAGATACAGAATCCGAAGCAGCTCCAGGCTTTCACAGAGCCTGACGCGGTGCTCGAACTTACGAACTGCAAGATCATGACCTGAACCAAAGTCTGACGCTTAACCGACTGAGCCACCCAGGTGCCCCTTCTTATGTCTGTTTGAAACCACTAATTAAACTTTTGTTGGTTTTCTTTCCTACCCTGCATTATCTAGGTTCCTCTAGTTTTCTTCTATTTTATGTTCTACTTTATTGGTTTCTGTCTTTCATATTTGAAATCTTATCCTTATGTGGGTGCTTTTTTGTTTCATATGGAATCTGAAAAACCTGTTGGAGGCCTTGTGTCTTGGCAGGATCTGTTGATAGGTGAGCTTTACCTTGGATCAATTCAAGAGTTAGCCCTTGTTTGAGAGGCACTTGTTGTAGAAGCCTTTTATCTGGAGAAGAAACTTAACTCTTTTTAGGCTGGCTAATAGTTGCTGGCATTCCACTGAGTGGGTATGATCAACTTTTTCTCAGCCAGTGGCTGCACAGTATTCTCAACAGTATTTCACGCATGTGAATTTAGCCATGCACTCACTTATGCTAAACAAGCAGCATTACTTAAATATTAACAGACAACAAGGAGGGTCTGATTCTGAGTAAGAGCAAACATTCTGTACCCTGTCACTCGTACTGAATTAGTTATAAAACCTGGACAGAATGCATGGAGCAGCAATATGAGGACTCTGAAAAGTAAAAAATAGGCAGACTGAGGGAGAAAACCATAACTCAGAACATCACAAAATTGTTGGCGAATTTGCCATTTTCTCCTCTTTTTTACCCCAGCCTGAATTCAGTGCAGCTCAGTCTGCAAGTGGAAATAAGCACCAAGGCATAGAGAAAGCAGTAGGAGAAGCTGTCTGGCTTGGACTCCAGGGGCAGAAGAGGGAGCCCCTAATAGAGAGCAAAGGCCATTTCATTCTAATGCACACCAGCTTCCAAACAATCCGGTGATGGTGGCAGTGGGAGCTGGTAGGAACCAAAATTCTAAAGGAGAACTTTCCTTTTCAGTTGGTGGTGTCGTGGTCCAAAGAGGATGGAGCCAGCCTCATTGCTTTCTGTGTCCTCTGGATGACCCATGCACAGCTGCAAAACTGTAGTGCAGGTGGGGTAATCAAACCCCAGCTTTCTAACTGGAGGACTGAAAAAGGAGCCTCAGGGAACCAGAAAGCACTAGAAAGAGGGAGGAGCTAGCAGAGGGGAGGAGCTCAGAAATGTAACTCCATAAAATTTGTTGGTGACCATCTGGGTTTATCCCTAAACTGCACATGTGGATCTACTTTTTATCAGCATAACAAAGACTTTGGACAGCGAACTATGAGAAAAACCACCATCTAGGCCCCAGACTGACCTCCGGTAGCACGCGATGGGACAGATATAGGTAATACTGCGGAGACTTTACAAACTGAATTGATACTACAATCATAGCTTACTGAACACGGGTTACAGCTTGCAGCATAAATCTAACTAGGTCAGTTACCTGCTAGAACAGAAGTATTAACATTCATCATAGGATTTAAATAAGGCTCAGAATCTCATAATATTCAGAATGGATATAGTACAAAATTACTTGGTATGTGAAGAACAAGGAAAATACCAGCTCCCATGAGAAAAGACCACAGACACCAATGCCAAGATGGCAAAGATGTTAGAATTACCTAATACATTTTAAAACCTCTATTATACAAATGCTCCAACAAGCACAAATACTCTTAAAACTAATTTAAAAATAGAGTCAGCAGAGAAATAGAATATACAAATAGAAGAACCAGATTGAAAGGGTTAGCACTGAAAAATACAGTAACCTAAATAAAATTTCACTGGATAGGCTTGATTTTTTTTTTTTAATGTTTTTTAAACATTTATTTTTGAGAGACAGAGTGAGCATGAGTAGGAAGGGGCAGAGAAAGAGGGAAACACAAAGTCTGAAGTAGGCTTCAGGCTCTGAGTTGTCAGCACAGAGCCTGATGCAGGGCTTGAACTCATGGACCGTGAGATCATGACCTGAGCCGAAGTTGGACGCTTAACTGAGCCACCCAGGCGCCCTGGATAGGCTTGATTTTAACATGGAGGTGACAGAAGAGTCCGTGAACTTGAAGATAGAAGACTGAAGTTATCTAATTTGAATGAGAGGAGACAAAAGAGTGGCACTAAAAAAAAATTTTGGAGAAACAATGGCTGAAGACTTCCAAAAGTTTATTTTAAACATAAAATTTAAGAAGCTCAGTGAACACAAACAGAATAAACTAAAAAAATTCCACACCTAAACATCATAACGACAGTCCTGAAACTGAAGACAAATTCAAAATTATGGAAGCATCTAGAGAAAAACACATGTAGGGTAGCAACAATTAGAATGAATACAGGTTTCTCATCAGAAACCATAGAGGCCAGAGAAGTGGCACAATATTTTTCAAGTGGTGAAAAAAAGAACCAAAAGTCCCCTATCCAGTGAAGTTATCCTTCGAGAATGAAAGTGAAATAAAGCATAATAAAAAGTTTTGGTTGAAGAAAAACTAAAGTTGAGAAGTCATTGCCAGAGCCAATAACCTCCTCCAAAATAATTTGTAAAGGAAGTTCTTCAGACAGAAATCAGAACGGTCTGGGTAAATGTAATAGATTACTTTCTCCTCTTGAGTTCTTTAAAATGAGTTAAGGGTTGAAAACAATTTATACTATTGTCTGATGGGATTTCAAATGTATATCCATATAATTTGTGAGATAGCTATAACATACAAGGAAAGGCAAAGAGAATAGACCAAGGGTAAAGGATGATGGTGGTATTCTAAAAATTGTACCTGCAGGATTTTAAGTTGGAGAAATGACTGAATGATGACCCAGAGAAGACAATGCAACTGATAGAAGATTTTGATTATTTACATTTCCCAAGAAAAGGGAACATACTTCACCACGCTGGGCTACAAGTAAAGCATCAGGTTAAAGCATCAGGTTTTGGTCAGGAGACAGAAACAGGAGCAAGGGGGAAAGGAAGGCAAGGCAGGAGAGGATAAACAGTTTAAGATTGGCTACTTTGGATAATTTCAGTGGGCTTTCAGACGTAGGGAACCCAGGCTTGATACAAGGTAGGGGAAGTATTGGTTTAGTATGTGAGTTAGATAAGGAGAATGGTGTGGGATCACAGCACTGGATTAGGCAGTGTGCACAGGAAAGGCACCACTCCAAGCAAGTGGTCCACCACTGCTAGAAAGTAGCTAGCCCCAGGAGATTAAGTCTCTATTCAGGTCTGAAAGTCCTCCTTAGATGTCAAATCATTGTAAGATATAAAAAGTAAAAACATGAATAACACAGATGGTAAGGTTTATACATTCTTGAAATGATAAAATATTGACTTTGAGTGGATCAGTTATGTTATAATTGATAGCATAACTACTTTAAAAACTACAAAAAGAGATACAGTAAAAAGAACTCAATATATAGGGATGCCTAGGTGGCTCAGTCACGCATCTGAGTTCCGATTTTGGCTCAGGTCATGATCTTAGTTTGTGAGCTCGAGCCCCACATTGGGCTCTGTGCTGACAGCAAGGAACATGGGTGAAATTTCTTTCTCTCCTCTCTCTTTCTGGCCCTCCCACACTGACAGGTGCGCTCTCGTGCTCTCTCTCTCGCTCTCAAAATAAATAACAAAAATTTTCAATCAATAAATTATAATACGAAGAAATGTTTGTATAGTGCAAAAGAAGGCCAGATTGGGAGTGGGACAGAAGGAATTAAAAACAGGGAACAAACAGAAAACAAGTAAATGGTGGACTTAAATCCAAACAACAATAATTTCGTTAAAAGTGAATAGTGTAGATCCCCTGGGTGGTAGTTGAACATCCGACCCTTGGTTTTGGCTCAGGTTATGATCTCACTGTTTATGAGATTGAGTCCTTCATCTGGCTCTGTCTTGACAGTGCGGTGCCTCCTCAGGATTCTCTGTCTCTCTCTGTCTCTGTCTGTTTCTTTCAAAATAAGTAAACTTAAAAAAAAAAAAAAAAGTAAAGTCCCAAACATCTCTCAACAACAGTAACAAAAATGTGAATAGTGTAAGCACACTAATTAAAAGATTGTCAGAATGGATTTTCTTTTTGACAGCCGAGCGTCAGAATGGATTTTCTAAAAATATAACCAAACTATATGGTATCTTCATGAAAGTTATTTCATATATAATGATACAGGTAAGTTAAAAGGAGGGTAAAACATACTGTGCAATTATTAATCAGAACAAAGCTGAAGTGGCAGTATTGCTGTCAGACCAAGCCTTCAGAGCAGAGAGGAATATTTGCATAATGGTAAGAGGATCCATTCACCAAGAAGACATAAGAGTATTTAAATGTGTATATTCCTAACAGTAGAGCTGCAGTATATATGAAGCAAAACCTGGGAGAACTGACAGAAGGAATGGACACAGTTATAATTGGAAACTTCAGCATTTTCTCTCAACAGTTGATGGAACCATCAAGTGATCAGCAAGAATGTAGAAAAACTCAACATCATCAACCAGCTAGCCTCAAATAGATGTTTTTTTAACACTCTGCCCAGCAGCAGCAGAATACATGTTCAAGTGCCCACAGAACACCTATCAAGATAGGTGTATCCTGGGCAATAAAACAAATGTCAACAAGTTTAAAAGAATTGAAGTCAGGGCACCTGGGTGGCTCAGTGGGTTAAGTGTCCGACTTCAGCTCAGGTCATAATCTGGCAGTTTGTGGGTTCAAGTCCTTTGCAGGCTCCCTGCTGTCAGCACAGAGCTCACTTCAGATCCTCTGTTTCCCTCTCACTCTGCCCCTCCCCACTCGCAGGCGCACACTTGTGTGTGCGCTGTAAATAAACATTTTATAAAAACTTGAAGTGTGTTCTTTGATTACAAAGGAATCAAACTAGATAGAAATTAATAGCAAAGATAACCAGAAAGTCTTCAGATATTTGGAAACTAAACACTTTTCTGGATATTGAATAATTTCCAAGAGAAATTATAAAAAAAAAAAACTAAATAAAAATATACAACACCTCAATATTTGTGGAATGTAGCTTAAAGTAGAGCTGAAAGAGAACCTTTTTTTCTTTAAGTTCATTTATTAGAAAGTGCAAGCAAGGAAGAGGCAGATAGAATCCTAAGCAGGCTTCACACTGTGAGTGCAGATTCAGACACAGGGCTTGAACCTACCACCTATGAGATCATGACCTGAGCCGAAGTTGGACAGTTAACCGACCTAGCCACCCAGGCACCCCGCTAAAAGAGAAATTTATAACATTACTTTAGAAGAGAATCAAGTCTTAATCAGAAGGCTTCCACCTCTCAGAACTAGACAAAGAGCAAAATAATTGTAAAGCAAACAACAGAGAAGTCCACAAATTTGAAAACACAGAACAATAGTGAAAAATCCATGAGATAACAAGCTTATTTTTGAAAAAAAAAAATCAATAAAATTAACCTATCAACCCTGAAGAAAGAAGACATAAATTACTAATACCAGGAGT
The DNA here is from genome assembly GCF_003009895.1 of Hyaena hyaena. Lineage (NCBI taxonomy): Eukaryota > Metazoa > Chordata > Mammalia > Carnivora > Hyaenidae > Hyaena > Hyaena hyaena. Next base: position 6,440,038 of record NW_024080639.1, read on the forward strand.
GAAACAGGGTATCAACTGTAGACCCTGCAAACATAAAAAAGATAGGGAAAACCAATAAACAACTTTATGCATATAAACTTGACAACTTAGACGAAATTGGTTAATTCCTCAAAAAGTACAAACTACCATAATGTACCCAACATGAAATAAATAATTTGTATAAACATAACAGCTCTTAAGGAAATTAAATTAATGGCTTGAAAATTTCTTGTAGAACTCTCCAAGCCCAGATTGTTTCACTGGAAAAGTCAACAAAATGTTTTAAAAAAGAACTGAGGTACCTACGTGGCTCAGTCGGTTAAGCATCTGACTTTGGCTCAGGTCATGATTTCAGCATTCATGAGTTCCAGCCCTACATCGAGCTCTGTGCTGACAGCTCAGAGCCTGGAGCCTGCTTCAGATTCTGTGTCTCCCTCTCTCTCTGCCCTTCCCCCTTTCGCTTTCTGCCTGTCTGTCTTTCTGAAAAATAAAACATTAAAAACAATTTTTTTAAACTAACATTGGGGTGCCTGGATGGCTCAGTTGGTTGAGTGTCTGACTCTTAATTTTGGTTCAGGTCATGATCCTAGGGTTGTGGGATCAGAGCCCCGCATTGGGCTCTGCACTAAGCATGGAGCCTGCTTAAAACTCTCTCCCTTTGCCCCTCGCCCATTGTGTGCGCACATGTGTGCGTGTGCTCTCTCTCTCTCTAATTAAAAAAAATCAATTCTATACAATCTCTTCTAGGAAATGCAAGACAACACTTAGTTCTTCACTCATTTATTACTTATCCTGATGCCCAAACCAGGCAAAGATAGTAGAAAAATGGAAAACTACAGACTGAAGTCCCTCATGAATATGGTTCATGGCAAAAGATGCAAAAAATGTTAATAAAATTTTAGCAAGTATAATTAATTATAAGAGATTTATACATCATGAACAAGTGGCAGTTATTCCAGGGATACAAGGCTTGTTCAGTATTCAAAGATTAATCAGTGCAACCTACCATATTAACAGGCTGAAGAAGTAAAATCACACAGTATCAGTTGGTAGAGTAAAGCATTTCACAAGTTTCAATACCTTTTCGTGTTCCTCAGATAAATAGGAATGCAGGATAGCTTCCTCAACATGATTTTAAAAATATAGTAAAAAATCTAACATCATATTCAAAGGTAAGACTTTTCTGCCTGTGATGGTAAAGAAAGCAAGAATGTCATCTGTCTTCACTATTCATCACAGTGTTGGGAGTTAATAGCTAGTTCAGTAAGGCATGAAAATAAAAGGCATAAAAGATATTAGTACATGACGTAATTGTCTGCATTGAAAATCACAAGGAGTCTATAAGAAAAAATCTTGCAACTAGAAATAAGTTCAGCAGGTTTCCAGGGTAAGTGATCAAAATCAATTTATTTCTGTTTATTAGCAGTGAACACATAGAAATAAAAATTAAAATAATAGAGTGCCCTGTTCAGTCACCAAGAAAATGGAATATTTGGGTGTACAGGGTTTGTATGTTCAAAACCATAAAACACTGATGAAAGAAGGCAAAGATATAGAGAAACAGAATTTGTTCTTGCAGAAGACTCAGCAGATTTCTGTTCGCTTCAAGTCAGTGTACAAGTTCAACACAATTGCTAAATGACTGCTAAACAAAATTATTCTAAAATTTACGTGGAAAGGCAAAGGAACTAGAATGGCTAAGAGCAATTTTTAAAAGAATAATAGGAGCAGTTACTGTAAGACATGTAATTACAGTAATTAAGGGTGTGTGGCATTGGTGAAGGCCTAGATACCTAAATCAATGGAACAAAATAGGGAACCCAGAAATAGTCTCACACAAGTATGGCCAACTGATTTTTGACACTTGGAAAAGGAGTTAGAGAAAAGACAGTCTTTTTAAGAAGCAGTGTTAGAACAATTAGATAACAATCCATAAGCCAAAACGGGAACTTCAACCTGAATCTCACATCTTATATAAAAACCAACTCAAAATAGGTTGAAGATTTAGACATAAAACTTTGGAAGATAACATGGGAGAAATCTCTCGTTCCTGGGGCTTGGTAAAGAAAAGAACCAATTAAACTGGACTTCCTTAAAATTAAAAACTTCTGTCACAAAAGATAAGGATGGGGAAAAAAAACCTATGAACTAGGACAAAATATTTATAAGCCACATATCTGAGAATGTATCAGGAACTCCCAAAACTCAACAATAGAATCCAAACAATCTAGTTAGAAAATGGACCAGAGAATCGAGCAGTTAACCGAAGAGGGAATATAGATGGCAAATAGCATATGCACAAGATGTTCAACATCACTTGCCATTAGGTAAATGTAAACTAAGACCATGAGGAGATACACTACATTCTTTTTTTTCCTTTTGGCCAGTGAGGAGCTGTGGGGGAGGAGGGTGTGGTGAGATAGACAGAGAATCCCAAGCAGGCTCTGAGCTGTCAGCATGGAGCCCAACATGGAGCTCAGTCTCATGAACCACGAAATCATGACCTGAGCTGAAATCAAGAGTCAGACTCTTGGGGCACCTGGGTGGCTCAGTAGGTTAAGCATCTGACTTCCGGCTGAGGTCATGATCTCACAGTCCATGGGTTCGAGCCCTGCGTCGGGCTCTGTGCTGACAGCTCAGAGCCTGGAGCCTGCTTCAGATTCTGTGTCTCCCTCTCTCTCTACCCCTCCCCCTCTCACTCTCTGTCTCTCAAAATAAAATAAAGACATAAAAAATTTTTTTAATGTTAAAATAAGAGTCAGACGCTTAACCAATTAAGTCACCCATGTGCCCCACACTACTTACTCTCTTTAACAGTTTCATTAAAAATAGTAGCAATATCAAGTGCTGGCAAGGATGAGGAGAAACTGGATCTTCTGGATCTCATACACTGCAGGTGGGAATGTAAAGTGGTACAGCTATTCTGGAATACCATTTGGCTGTTCCTTGAAATCTAAACGTGCACTTACCATATGGCCCACATTGCATTGCTGGGCATTTATCCCAGAGAAACGAAAAATCCGCGTGAAAACCCGTACATAATTGTTCATAGGCTCATTTGTAATAGCCCCCAATAGGAACAACCAAAGTGTCATTCAGTAGATAGCTGATTAAAAAATGTATAGTTTGTCCATATCATGGAATAGTACTCAGCAATAAAAAGGAATGAACTGTTGATACACTCAACACCTTGGATAGGTTTCAAGAGCATCATGTTGAGTGAAAAAGGTCAATCTCAGAAGGGCACAAACTGTATAATCCTATTTATATAACATTCTTGAAATCACAACCTTGTAAGAGACAAAAAGAGCGGTTGTCAGCTTAGGAATGGTGTGGGTGGAAGTAGGGGCAAATATGACTATAAAGGGTAGCATGAAGGTAATCTTTGTGGTGATGGAATAATTCTGTATCTTGATTGAGGTGGTATTTTCTTGAGTCTATACATGTGATAAAATAGCATAGAACTATATACACACTATATCAGTGTGAGTGCCCTGGTTTGATACTGTGCTGTAATTAGGTAAGGTATATATAAGTAGTGATTGGAGAGAACTAGGTGAAGAGTATACAGAACTTTCTTTATCTTTGCAGCTTCCCGGACATCAATAATTATTTCAAATCAAAATTTTTTAAAAACTTCAAACCATAATCTAAATGCAGCATAAGTTCAAGTGGTAGCAAAATGTCCATTTGGAGGATTCAGGGATGCGGACTTCAGTATTTAGCACTCTCCTTCCGCATCCAGGAAGAAAGGATGTTTGGTTACTGTGCTTTGTGTTTTAATGCAATTACAGTGTTAACAAAAATAGCAAACTCCTCTGATAAACAAACAGCACTCCTCTGTCCAGCACCAGTTACCTCCATTCTTTACCACCAAGCCCACAGACGTTCCAGGTTTATAGAGAGGACATAACGAAGCAAAGGTCTCATGTCTGAACATTATACTGCTTAGGTCAGACTTCTCTGTGACATTTTGCTCATGTTATCTGGAGTTTCATCTACTCATTAGGGATATTGTAGTTCTTTATTTTCTTATTTTTATTTTTTTTACAAATAGTTTTGTCAAATTGGTTTCCATATAATACCCAGTGCTTATCCCCACAAGTGCCCTCCTCCATGCCCATCCCCCCCCTTTTTTTTTTTAATGTTTATTTATTTTTAAGAGAGAGCCAGAGACAGAGCACAAACTGGGGATGGGCATAGAGAGAGGGAAACCCAGAATCCATCTGAAGCAGGCTCCAGGCTCTGAGCTGTCAGCACAGAGCCCAGCTTGGGGCTTGAACTCACTAACCAGGAGATCATGACCTGAGCCAAAGTCCAACGCTTAGTAGATTGAGCCACCCAGGTTCCCCTGGGATGTTGTAGTTCTAAATGTATAAAGAATGTGTATGCATTTGTATATAAATTCTAACTGAAGCCCGGTGGCCACTAGAATAACAAGTGTGTAGTAGGTGCATGTTTGCAAAGCTTCATTGTCCCTGGTGCTGCTGGACAACTTTTCAATAGCACCGTTTGGGGTAACACTAATTTTGTTGTAAAGTATGGGTCGGGTATTGTCAGGCTCATTTCTTACAAACGTTTTTCCAGAATATTTCACTGATATTAAAGGAAGAGTTATTTTTTAGTAAGCACTAACTAGATGCAAGACAGTACTGTCAGAACTTTATTATCTGATCAGATTTCCTGAAAACACCTGGTAATTGAACTGTCCTCTCTTTCACATTTGAGGACATGGGATAGAGGGGCTGTATAACTAGAGAAGGGTCCCAGTCACGTGGCTGGGATTTGAGCCCAGGACCGGACTCCAGTACTCATATTCTTATCAAGTGTATCCCACCATTCCTGTGTATGTGCATGCAAGTTTGGTTCATTCACACTTAGGCCTCCAAGCAACCTAATTGCTAGAGAACCCAGTCCCTTTCTTACCTCATTGAGCGCTTGTTTAATAGCAACTTTACTATAAACTAGAAAAACTGTTTTCTATCTGAGAGTGGCAGTACTTTCTAACATTCTCTGGTTCTTTATTTTTAAAGAACTAAAGAGTTTGGCCTTTCTGTTTAAAAAAAAAAAAAAGACATAAAATTATATAGGGTATGCGTTGTTCCAGCTAGCTGGAAAATATTGTGTGTGTGTGTGTGTGTTTAATGCCTTCAAAAATAATTTGTTTTGGGGCGCCTGGGTGGCTTAGTCGGTTAAGCGTCCGACTTTCGCTTAGGTCATGATCTCGCGGTTCGTGGGTTCGAGCCCCGCGTCGGGCTCTGTGCTGACTGCCACAGAGCCTGGAGCCTGTTTCAGTCTGTCACTCCCTCTCTGACCCTCCCCTGCTCACGCTGTCTCTCTCTCTCTCTCTCCTAGAAATAAATAAAACATTTAAAAAAAAACAACAAGTTGTTTTATCTGGAAACTAAGGGCAGTAGTAGCAAAGGAAAAGTCAAGGTTTATTCTGTAGTAAATTGTTTGACTTGATTTCCATATCTCTTAATTATGTCATGGTACCAATAGATGCCTAGTAGCAAGCAAAAACGCTTGTTACTCATAGATGTAAATAAGTCTGCTTGTCATTATCCACTCTGCAGTGGGCAGACCCCAAAGATCACATTGCAATACATTATTGAAAATGTTACAAATACCTGCCTTTTAGACTTAAAGGCAAAGTTTTCAAGTCCAATGAAAATGACTAAGCAACTTACATCTGTTATCTTAAATCTTCTTTTAGAACATGGTATTTTCCCCTACATTAGTACCATGTTTTTAATTTTTGTACAGCTTGACATTTGTAATTACATGTATAACATGACATGTGCTATAAAGAGCTTTTGTAAGTTGATCTCATTTCTTATCTTCTGTTTACAGGAATATATTAAAGGAATCTGTGAACCTGAACTAGAAGAAAGAGAATGTTATCCCAAGGCCATGCACTGCATTTTTGTTGGGGCACAGAGCTTGTTTCTGAAGAGCTTGATTCAGGACACGTGTGCCGATCTCTGCATTCTGGACATTGGTCTTCTTGGCATCAGAGGAAGTGCCGAAGCTGTGGTCATGGCTAGGAGTCACATTCAGCAGTTCGTAAAGCTCTTTGAGAATAATGAGAACCTACCCAACAGTCAGAAAGAATCCGAGGTAAAAAGGGAATTTAAACAATTTGTTGAAGCTCATGCAGACAATTATACGATGGACTTGTTAATTTTGCCCACTTCTTTGAAAAAAGAGCTTTTGACACTCACACAAGGTGAGGAGAATTTATTTGAAACAGGAGATGATGACGTTATTGAAATTGGAGATTCTAAACGAACAGAGTTTACACAGAACGCTGCCACAGGGCTAAATATTTCCAGAGATGAAATTATTTTGCAGGAAGATGCAAGAAATAAAGCTGGCACTCCTGTTTCTGAGCTTACAAAACAAATGGACACGATCTTTTCTAGTTCACAAGATGTACTTTTTGTTCCAATAAATGGTCTAAACCCAGATGAAGAGGCACTTTCCAAAGACAGAATGTGTCACAAAAGGAGATTTTCTGATTCTGAAGAAAGGCATACAAAGAAACAGTTTTCTTTGGAAAATGTTCAAGAGGGGGAGCTTTTACATGATGGTAAGACATCAGCTGGAAGTGTAATCATTGACCTATCTGATTCTTCTGCTGATCCTGAAAACTTAAGTCCCGATGTAAAGGACACCACTGAGGAAATGGAATACAATATCCTTGTAAACTTTTTTAAAACCATGGGCTATTCCCAAGAAATTGTTGAAAAGGTCATTAGGGAGTATGGGCCATCTACTGAACCATTATTGCTCTTAGAAGAAATTGAAAAAGAAAATAAAAGATTCCAAGAAGACAGAGAATCTTTACCTGGTACTATGTATCCAGAGACTAACAGAACCAAAAATAAAGGTGTTTGTACCAGCATAAATGAGCCTACGACAGATTCCACTCCAAAGAAAACACAGACTCACACACAGCAAAATATGGTAGAAAAAATTTCTCAGTTACCATTCAAAGAATCAAAACCATGTACCTCAAATTGCAAAATTAATACTTTCAGAACAGTGCCAATAGAACAGAAACAAGAAATCTGGAGTTCAAACCAGAATTACATTTGTAACATGGACCTTGAAACTGATGGCCTTTCACCCTCTGTTGTCCCTTCAAGTCCCAAAGAAGTTGTCAGTTTTGTTTCCAGAGGCGCTTCAAGTCACCAGCCCAGAATTCCAGTCTTTCCTGAAAATGGTTTGCAGCAGCACACAGAGCCCTTGCTTCCAAGTAATGTGAAGTCTGCCTGTGAAAACCGTCCTGGGTGTTGTAGCTCTCCACAGTCTAAGCCAAATTGTCCACCCCTTTCTCCACCGATGCCACTGCCCCAGCTCTTACCTTCAGTTACTGACGCAAGGTTGGCGGGACCGTCTGATCATATCGATTCCTCAGTTACGGGCGTTCAAAGGTTTCGAGATACTCTGAAAGTACCCTACAAGCTCGAATTAAAAAATGAGCCAGGGAGAACAGATTTGAAGCACATTGTTATAGATGGGAGCAATGTCGCAATTACGTAAGTCCACTCTCTCCAAGTCCTGTTACAGTTGTAAATAGGGCCCCACGCAGTGTCTCACAATTACATGCAGTTACAGGAGCTACCCTGTGCGTCTTTTGAGTTGATAGTCTTATTTGGAAAAACAAAAACAACCCCATGAAACAGCTGGGAAGACTGTGTTATTCTGTCTCCTGGAGTTGTAAACTTTGCTTTACTGTGCTGAACCTATATTTCTGAGGGCAAGAGATAGAAAACTTGTCTTTTCACTTTGCATTGCCTAGTCTGGGTAAACAGCATAGAGACTTTTAAATCATTAGGTGTCTTTTTTTTCCTCTCTCTTTTGATCATTAGGTTCTTAACACCATGAATACCATTAGTTTCTGAATACAAGGATGAGCTTAAAAGCCAAAAAGATTTCTGACTTTTTATACTACAGTATGCTAGGGCTCTAGCCAAGAGTGCAGTGATAATGGATGTGATGTGCTCTGTTGTAATTTGTTGATAGAGTGATGGCAATTTTCTTTCTAAGGAAATTCATCGGTTTGAGCTTCTTTTTTTCCTCCGTTCTTCTAAAAGTTTGTGTATTTGTTTTTAGTAAAAAGAGTTAAATGATCATTTCTGTTTCACCTGTCTTGGAATCCTCTGAAGAGTCTGATTTTATACATATGTCTGGTACAGGATTGGGTTTCTTCTCTAAGGGGCAGTTTAATACATTGACTAAGAAGAGGAGGGAGGTCAAGTAAGAGTCTGCCCCGCTGTGGACCTGCTGCTTGACCTTGTGCAGGTTTCTGCCTGCTGAGTTTCACTTACTGCAATCTGTTGCATTTTGCCCTCTCCTAAAGGTCATCTCTATCATGCCATTTCAACAACTGCTAGGTAAAGACTCCAGTTTTCAAAGTTAGTCACTCCATTGGTTTTGAAGAAGTCTGCAAGGTTTGGCACTTTAAGTGGCTGTCATTCATGAAAAGGGGCACCTGAACTGGGACGAAAATGTTTGAAATACTCATCTGAATTTTGACAAATGTGTGTGTGGCCTCTTTCCTAGGAGTTCTGTAAATGTTATATTTTTTTTGTTTTGTTAATTTTTAATGAGAATTTTCAAACAAATGCATAAAAAGCTAATAGAGTGATTCTCTTTTGGATTTGTTTGGGAGTCCCACATGCCCATCCTCCACCTTCAGTAGTTCTCAGCTCTTGATCAGGCTCCCTTTGTTTGTACCCCCACCTACTACCTATCATCCATGTAATTTTGAAGTAAATGTCAGATGTACCATTTTATCCATTAATACTTTAGTATCTTTTTATTTTTTTGAATGAATTGGTGATGCTGTATTTTGCTGTCAAAAGAAAGAGAAAAGAAAGAAAAAACCCAGCATTACCCTTGTTAAAGTTTGAAGATGGGCTGGAAAAATACGTAATATATTTGTCTTCATTTCTAAATAATATTTGTTTTTTTTTCACTTTGCTTTTTGGCAGTTCTTTCGGGGGAAACCCAGCAAATGGCCCACAGCTGCATAACATTATCTAAGTAAAAATGTAAAGTGAAATTTCAGTCACCCACAGTCCAAGCCCAGTACCAGTTCCTCATTATGACAATTTCTTGAGCCAAATTATGATATGAAATTTAGGTCATGATAGTGAATAATATTGATCCTTTTTCATTTTTTTTTAAAGTTTTTATTTCTTTTTGACAGTGAGTGTGAGCTGGGGAGGGGCAAAAAGAGAGGGAGACACAGAATCTGAAGCAGGCTCCAGGCTCTGCGCTGTCAGCACAGAGCCTGACATGGGGCTTGAACTCACGAACTGTGAGATCGTGACCTGGACTGAAGTCGGACGCTTAACCGACTGAGCCACCCAGGTGCCCCCCTTTTTCATTTTTAAGAGTGGAAAGATTTCCCAAGTTGGTGTTTAAAGACTTACAAAATGCAAATTAATGTAGAATGAGCAGTGATAATGACATTGTTTTAAAACCTTTTTGGTGTAGTAACTAGTGTATTTCTCAGAGGGGTCACTATAGGAATTTTGTACAGTCTATCGATGACTGGATGTTTTGCATATCTAGTCCCTCCCTACTTGGCCCATAGTACTGTTCCCCCACCTCGCCACCATTGTGACACTCCAAAACACTCCCACATGTTTCCTAACACCCTTGGGTAGGTACAGTGCCATCTCTTTTGAAAACCACTGACTTAGTGCACTAAAGGAAACCACAAATAGACTTTCGTTAGTTTTTCTTTTGAAAGCTGATTCTTTGGGGAGGATTCTAACTTTCTTTGAATTCCAAGATGTCACAGTTTAAAAGCAACATTCTTGTAAGGATGTATTATCTTAAAAAGTCAGACTTAATTTGATAAAGGTTGATCTGAAAATACCAGAATCTAAAATTAACTCTTATTCTGGGGGGTAGACTGCTTAATGTGTACAGGGTTTTATTTTGGAGTCACGGAAATGTTTTAGAGCAAGTTATAGGGTAATTGTACAACATTGTGAATACTGCACTGTTCACTTTAAAATGATTATTTTGTGTTATGTGAATTTCAACTCAAGTTTTTCTAAAAGTTGGGAAAAAAATTAACCCTTATTTGAAATTAGTCGCTTCAGTATTCAATGTGAATTAAAGATTATACATTCCATGAAGGGTACTGTATCTTTTAAAACATGGTATTCACCATCTTTGTGAGGTAAAAATGATCTATACTTCATATAACATGAAATGGTTTAAAAATCCTGTCCAAGATTACACTGGAGCTGTGGCCCATAGGCTCCCAGAGCCATTGTATACCCTGTCTTCTCCCATAGAAAGTGAGGTTGGAATTTTCAAGCCTTTGCAACATAGGATACTTAAGTCTTGGGCTGCTTAAGCATTGCTGACTAAACCTCACTTACTTGACCCACCTAGTTGGGAAAGTAGTTAAAAAAAGAAATTTGAACCCTTAAACAATAGCATTTGTTGGTTGGATCCCCACTCTGAAGCAGCTTGGGCCTAGCCGTCCCTGGGTCCCTTCTGCAAAGCCTTTGTAAAGATACCCAGCGTGCTGTCTGCAGTTTGTACACTCTGAGAAATTCTAAATACCGACTTCATGCTGCTAATTATGCGTATCTCTACTTGGTTTTTCCCCTTTGTTACAGTGAATGAGTCAAATGTGATGAGTAAATGGAAATTGTTTGCGGTGCAGGGCTAGACATCATAGTGGTGGCTAGATAACATTGGGGCTCGGTCAGTCCGAAACTTCAGCATTAGGAAACCTGACTTACTTGGTAGATAATTTTCCACGTAGATGAGGTTTGTCCTTCACTTGCCAGAGCTATATATTTTAGCCATTTTTATATCAGGGTCTTGTGGCTATTTTTATAGAGTGGAAACTATAGAAGGAAGTCATGCTTTCTGGGGTAACTCGAAAAGGTTTTTGTTTTGTTTATTATTTCCCCCACACTGCTGGGTCTGGTTCCATCACTGCCGTGGGTTTTTACCAGGTGTCTGTCACCCATCTCGTCTCTGCTTGAGACACTCTTCCTTCCAGTTTACTGCCTCCTATATATAGGAAAACAGCCAGATGATGTACCTTGTTTCCAATTACAAGGAACAGGAGTTTACATCTCTCCTGAGAGCCCGCACACCTGGCCTCTCAGCCCTAGTATTTATTCATTCTGTATTTGGAGCTGGGAGCCCCAGAGCTTTGGCCTTCTCAGAGGTAGTGGAGGAGTTATGGTATATAAACCCTTTTCTCTGAGTCAAAATCGACATTTGGTCTGGGTCTACATGTCAGCAAGCTCCTCTGGCTTGACTACAGGGAGGTGAGGAGACTCGGTGGTTTCTGCCTAGCTAAGGCTGTAGAAGTTGAAGTGGGAAGCAGTAGGGGCCTTCCATATTATTTTGAGGATATTAATTTGGCTCCACTTAATTTTCTTCTGTAGTTTTATTTTCTGGCTGAATCTGTTTTCCACCAGAATTTTGAACTGCTGTTCTTATTCCTAAAACTGCTCCAGAAATTTTTCAGGGTATCCAAAGTGATTTGATCTTGTCACTGAAGACAGCACTTTGGAAATTACTATAGAGCTCATGTTTCTGGAAACCCCATTTCTTCCCTCTCTAAGCTTGGGCGCACTGCATGGTCACAGCATTGCATCTGCTTGCATGTCCTTTCGTTTGCTTAGTGACCTGGTGGAACAGAACTGGGGTCTACCTGCTTTCTTCTGTTGCCATCAAAGGAAGCTATTGTGGGGATGAGCACTGGGTGTTATATGGATACCAACTTGACACTAAACTATTAAAAAAAAAAAAAAGCTTTTGAGGAAGAGAAGAAATTAGCATACGTTTGTATCTGATGAATGAGCCAAACTTTACACATTTTTTTAATGCATTTCTCTCAAGGATTGTTCTTTTCAGGATTTAACATACGTATCCCTAGGTTTTTCTAAGAACGAGTAGGCTGTGTTGTATTTTGGATTTTCATGTTCAGGCTGTGGTTGACATGAACTCTAGACCTGTTTTTCCTGTTAAGCAATTAGAATGATTTTTTTTCTTTTTCTTTTTCTTTTCTTTTTTTTTTTTTTGGTCATGCATAATTTATTATTTATTTTTGGGCTTTGGATGTTTATTATTTAATGTTTAAAAAAATTTTAATTTACATCCAGGTTAGTTAGCATATAGTGTGATAATGATTTCAGGAGTAGAATCCAGTGATTCATCCCCTATGTATAACACTCACTTGCTCATCCCAACAAGTGTCCTCCTAATGCCCCTTGCCCATTTAGCCTATCTCCTTACCCTAACGCCCCTTGCCCATTTAGCCTGTCCCCTCACCCTAAACCCTTCCAGCACCCTCTGTTGTTCCCTGTATTTAAGAGTCTGTTATGTTTTGTCTCCCTCAAACGATTTAAAAAAAATTTTTTTAATGTTTTATTTATTTTAGAGAGAGGGAGAGAGACAGCTTGAGCAAGGGAGGGTCAGAGAGAGGGTGAGATACAGAATCTGAACCAGACTCCAGGCTCTGAGCCAACTGTCAGCACAGAGCCTGACGTGCGGCCCAAACCCACGAACTGTGAGATCATGACCTGAGCCGAAGGTGGATGCTCAGCCGACTGAGCCACCCAGGCGCCCCTCCCTCAAATGATTTTTAAAGATTCTTTTCAAGATCACATCTATAAAAATTGCCTCCAGCCTTTCTCCAGTAATAGATATCCTGTTGCTGCATTCTTGCCATGTTTTGAATGCTTTTAGATAAACAAACTACTACTGAATTACTTCTTCAAAAACGGGTTTGTTTACTTATGTTTTCTTGGGTAAAGCTGATGTCCCTGTAGTGTCTTATTTATGGTTCACTGAGAAGAGAGTAGGCTTTAGCCTCTAAAAAGTTTCTGCTTTTCTGGGTTTTAGAAGTTTATTGTGTGTCTAGCCTATTCCTGCTCTATAAGAATATAGATTTAGTTAGGGACAGTACCACTGTGGGGTGGTAGGAAGGTACTGGCCCAGAGTAAGGAAGCCTGAGTAGTCCCAGCATACCCACCCTGTGGCAGTGCAGCCTGGGGAAATTGCTCTGTCTCTCAGGGGTTTCGTTCTTTTTCTCTAACAGAAATCTAACTCTGTTCCATCTCCTAAGTTCTGTCATTCTAGTGCACAGTACAGGAAAGCAAGACAGGAAGAAGGAGGGATGACTGAAGGCCTGCCTCTAGAGATGGCTTCCTAGAAGAATAGGGTCTGGAATGGAGTCCTGAGGGCCTTGGAGGAAAGGAATGGGCAAAAGTCTAAGAGATGGTCTACAAAGAAAGCAGCCAAAAAACAAAAACAAAAAAAAAACCCTCACCGCCCGGGAAGAGGGAGATGGAAAGCTTACCCAGCCAGAAACGAGTGTGGTGACGCATCATGGTAGCTAGATCCCTTCTGACTGGTCAGGTGTAGAGGGGACCTTGAAGCCATGCTCTGGGTTTGTCTGGAGGGATAGTGCCATTGAAGGCACTGAGCGGGATCAAAGACCTCATGGCTGCATTTCAGGGTTCATCTATGTGCAGTTTGAGGAGGGGTTGGAATTAGGAGAGCCTGGGGTTGACTTGGGACACATTGTGCCTGAGGTGGCAGGACTTCTAAGTGAAGGAATGAATTATCTACCAAGTGGTTTTGACATGGAGACACTAGACATGAAGGTAAGACGGGACTAAAGATACAGGATTTCCTGTTACTGGAATGTAAGTGTCCATTAAAATAATGAACATAGATTATGCTCATTTCATAAACTGCAGTTTCACAGTTAGGAGTTTTGATTTTTTTTTCTTTCTAATATTCATGGTTAGACAAGTAGATTACTATCTACAAAATACCTGACTTTAAAATACACTTTTTAAAATAGGTCCACTTTGGGGTGCCTGGGTGGCTTAGTCGGTTAAGCGTCCGACTTTCGCTTAGGTCATGATCTCGCGGTTCGTGGGTTCGAGCCCCGCGTAGGGCTCTGTGCTGACTGCCAGCTCAGAGCCTGGAGCCTGTTTCAGTCTGTGACTCCCTCTCTTTGACCCTCCCCTGCTCATGCTGTCTCTCTCTCTCTCTCTCTCTCCTAGAAATAAATAAAACATTAAAAAAAAATAAAAAAATAAAATAGGTCCACTTTTATTTAGCTGCTGCAGATTACAATCAAATATTTTTCCTGGCTGCTTTTGAAATTTGTTAACCACATTTTTGGGTGGGGTCACTTAATCCGCTATACCTGGGGTTGCACCCTGTGGGCCAAATCTGGCTACCACCTGTTTTTTGCAAATAGGGAACACAGCCACCCTCATTCATTTACAGTTGGCAGAGTTGAGTGGTTTGGCAGAGACCATATGGCCTGCAAAGCTTATCTGGCCCTTTACAGAAAATTGTATACTGACTCATATTCTGTACAGTTCCTTGTTCGTTTGTATCCACTCCCCACACTTTCTGCTTCCTTCAGCAAAATTATCTGCTGTGGCTCCCAGTTAGTCTCACTGGAATCACCCTCTCAGCTTATTTCCTAGAAGCTGCATAGTGAGTAGGTTCCACGGTTCCCTAGAAAGGATATGGAGCCCCAGAGCCAGAGTGTCCGCAGCCTTTGGAAGTTGTAAGGACCATGTCCTGGAAGAGTCATCACATCTACTTCTGCTTTAGCAACAAGTTTCTTAATAAAATTCATAGAATATTCTTAGAGGCCAGTGACCAGGCAGGGCTCCCTGGAATGGGCTCTTCATCTAACAATAATAATAAAATAAAGTAAAAAATAAAAAGTGCAATCAACAAGTATTACCATGAAGCTGAAATTGCCTTCTATCCCAGTAGCACATACAGTTAAATGAACTAAACAAAATATAAGAAAAATCATAAAGCTATTAAGAATTACATCTCATGTAATAGATTCTGGCTTTGCAAGTCACAGACTATGGAACTTAATGCCAAAAGGTGTAAAAGGGAATGTAAAAAGTAAAGGGAATTTCATTGTCATTGTTTTTGTTGTGTATAGAGTTTACCTTTTTATATTTTCACAGTGAAACTTCACATACGTTAAGCTGAAAAAAATTTTCTTTTCTTACAGCCACGGTCTGAAAAAGTTCTTTTCTTGTCGTGGAATTGCAATTGCAGTTGAATATTTTTGGAAGCTTGGCAACAGAAACATCACTGTATTTGTCCCACAGTGGAGAACAAGGCGTGATCCTAATGTCACAGGTGAGGCAAACTGATCCTTCCAGATTTCTCCTTTTCTAGATGTTTAATGAGTTTACTTATAATGGCGACACATACTACTTAGAATGTAGCCATGTGCTGTATCGGCAGCAGCTTTAAAAACAAAGTTATATATCTGTTGGGCCCAGTAAAACGTCAGTTGAAGAGAGTGTTACAGCATAAGAAGTGCGTGAGGGAAGGATGAAAAGTTAACATAGTTGTTTATGGGGAAAGTTATATTAGAGTTCATTGTACATCACAAAAATTTTCCTGACTTTCTAAAAAGTAGTTTAAATATGTCTTTCCATTAGTCTGGGCTTTTGCCTCATTAAATAGTCTTTTCTAAAATGATCACTTGATAAATTTGGAAACCCTCAAATAGAATTTTTTTTAAGTCTGTTTTTCATAGCTTAGTATAAATTGTGTCTGTTAATTACGTGATACTGCATGGCTGACTGCAGGCCACACACGGAAGGTTTGAACTTAACCATGAATCATGCAGTGTTCTAGAGAAACCTGTGGCTCTTTGTTTCTTAATTCATGATAGGGGGAGTGGTGGCATGGTGTCAGGCAGCTTAGCACACCGGTGTGCCTAGACACGAGGTGGATGGAGAGGAGGAAGGGGGAACCAAGCTCACCCAGCATTTAAACAGGAAGTGAAACTTAGTCACTGCTGAGGTAGAAATGGTAAGACCACACATTTCTCAAGTATCTCAACTTCCCTCATTGGAGAGCGTATTTGTCTTAACAGAGAGTGCTTGAGGAATGAGGCAGAGCCACTAATTTTTGCAATAGGATCCTTGAAAGGGTCTTGCGAGCCCTCCTGTGCTGTGCATTTCTAGGACAATAAAACACGGTGTGTGGGTGTTGCAGTTTAAGCCAGTGGTAAGTATCATCATAGGGGAGGCGGGTGTGGGAATCTCAGACTCCGAGCTTTTAGCTTCTTTTGCCCATCAACTAATTTTCTACAGTTTGGATTTGTCCCTCTTTTCTTCTATGTTGTGACCCACTCCCATGAAAATCATAAATGTACAGATAACTGAGAGAGGTTGGATAAGGTATCAGCCAAAAAGATTTTGACGGACTCTTGGAATGGGGACCACATAGGCCTTCCTTGGGATAGAGCAGAACCCTGTGTCCCTGCCTTCGCCTCCCGCCTTGTTCCCTGCCCCGCCCCACCGTGTCATCAGTCTCTGTCCTACTGCTTCTGATGGATGTGGCTGTGAAAAAGTTCTTGATGGTAGGATTATGGTTTACTCAATTCAAGAAGCAAATGAGTTAAACTTTTTTATATTTAAAAAATAGCTAAGGTCTGTTTTTACATTGTATTTGCCTTAGTATGTGTGTTGCTTAATTTTTTTCCTTCCCAGTGAGTTAGTAAAATTGAATCTTGTTGAGTCATTAGAGAAAAAGTTTTCCGTAACTCTCCAAGTGAAATATTTGAGGGTGCTTTCATTTATATAAGCATCTGGAAAGATAGCCTTTTTCTGAATGTGTATTCAACTTATTCCATGAACAGAACAGCACTTCTTAACCCAGCTCCAGGAGCTTGGAATATTATCTTTAACTCCTGCCCGGATGGTCTTTGGAGAAAGAATTGCTTCTCATGATGACAGGTACGAAAGGCTGTTTTCCTTACTGAGGTGGGTATGGGGTGGTGAGGAACCCACCACCTACTCCATTGGACAGGTCATGGTGCCCCAGGATCCATATGCATAAAAGACTCACTAGATAAAGGGGTTTGAGGGTTTTAGTATTTATGGTCATTAAGGTTATATACTCTGGGGGAAGGGGTTTTGGGTTTGTTTGTTTCTTTGTTCTGCTCTATGGGTTTAGGAATGTTACATAAAATCTGTTAGGTTAGAATATTTATATGTTTCCTAAATAAAATGTGACCGAGATTCCATAAGTAAGAACAGACATTGAGTTTTCTTTTTTGGTACATACTAAAAGTAAAGTTTGTCTTGTCTTAGTGTGGTGGCCTCAAGGATGCTTTTCAGACATTATCCATCTCTTCCTGGTTAATTTTGGCCAGTGACTTACTTTGTCATTTTTATGCCTGAGCCTTCAGCATTTCTTGCATGTAGTAAAAGATGGTCTCAGCTGACCCTAAGTGTGATAGGAGTATGCTGCGTTTCTTAGGTTGGTGTTAGTGCATAACAGGCTTTAATCTGTACCTTTTGCATTTTTTTCTAAAAGCTTTACTGAGCGCCAACCAAGTGCAACGCACAGAGCAGGGCTCTGGGAACACACGTGATTCAAACACATTTCCTGCTGTGAGGAGTTTGTGATCTAAAGAGAAGGCACACAAATAAGTAATAGTGGAGAGTTTTGTTGTGGTTGAATAAGAGAAGGTCCTAAATATGATCAGTGACATTAAAAACAATTTTTCAAACTGTCCTCTTGTGAAGTCAGTACTATCAACCCTATGAGTATCGGGAAAGTAAGTAGTGGCCACATGTTCTTTCCACACCTGCATTCACCCCGTTTATTTTATTCTGGCTTGAAGCATTTAGAATGCCCTTGTGGTTTTGGCTCAGTATTCTACCAGAATGGCCCTCCACAATGAAGGCAGTGTTTGGCTTGTAATGCAAACTACTGAATGATAGTTAAATGGGTGAGAGATGAAAAGAAGGGTTTGCCAGGGGGAAGGAGACTTGAGATGACAGCAGATGTTCTTTCAGGAAAAGGTCCAGAGGACCTTCTCATTGACAGCCCCTTGCCCTTCTCCAGGCTGGAATGAGAGACTAGATCAGATGAGAGAATCAGAGGTGATGTGAAGGAACAGCATTAGAGGAAGCGGAAGGAGAACTGCATGTTGAGGCGAGGTAGGGGTAGGAAGTACTGGGAGACCGTGTCCCTCCAGCTCTGTTATACTGGGCTCAGACCCTGCGTTGCTCCTGTGGAGGGGCAGGTGGGCCGCTGGGCTCCTGAAGAACCTTCAGCTCTCCCACACTGTGTAGCTGCACACCTGCAGAATTTGAAGATAGGTGCAAGTATGCAGACTTAGTAAGCCTTAGCTTAATTTGTAGGATTCTGGTTTTTTAGTGGATATGAATCTATATATAGTATATATTATAGTACATTCACTCCGAAGCATTACTCTTTTTGTTAATGTCTCTGGGCAAACATCTCTACTACCATTTATTCCAGCTAGAAATAATTTATAAGATTCATTAATAAATTCAAGATTTTAAGTCCTACTTTTCAAGATGGCCTAAGACCTCTGAAACTAACTAGCCTGTTTTTTTTTCATTCCTTTTAAGTATTCACTATCACTAATAAAAGCATTTGTTTGCACCTTCAATTCTAGTGATTCTCTTAATTGTTGCATTGCCTTTGTCTGCATTGCCTTAAACAAATGTGGTCACCCTAAGGGATAAAATTCACCATTACTATCCTCACAAGTCTCATTAAGAGGATTTGACCATGAATAATCTCAAGCAGTGAAATAGAATTCTCAATACTGATTTCTTACCTTCATTTATTGCCAGTGCAGCTTCTCATAAATGGCATTTGAGTGAATCTGTAACTTGAACTAAATACAATGATACTTCTAGACATCTCAGGTCCAAGCATAAAATGTGAACCTATGAATTTATTTTTAAAAAATGCAAGGCTGACTGTACCAAGCAGCTAATCTTAGAACCATAGCATTCTAGCTTAGCAGCTAAAACTTGAATTGTGATTTACTAATTTCACAGGCTTGTCAACTCAAATTCATTCTCGTGCATCATCTGATGACCACTGTCTATTGATAATACAACTTTTCTAAAAGAAATGTGTAAATTGTTGCTGAGATCATTTTATCTTAAAGATTTTAAGTGATATCCACACCCTGAGATCAGGAGTTGCATGCCTTGGGGCACCTGGGTGGCTCAGTCGGTTAAGCTTCTGACTCTTGATTTAGGCTCAGGTCATGATCTTGCAGTTTATGGGATCAAACCCCACATCAGGCTCTGTACATACAGAGCCTGCTTGGGACTTTCTGTCTCCCCCTCTCTCTCTGCCCCTTCCTCACTTGCACTTGTTCTCTTTCTCTCTCTCAAAATAAATAAACTTTAAAAAAAAAGAAAAGAGTTGCATGCTCTTCTGACTGAGCCAGCCAGGCACCCCTGGTTGAGATCATTTTTTAAAAAAGAATAATAATGTATGAAAATCAAACCTTCATTTATAATCACACTAATAATTCAGAGGTATTCAGTATTTCAGACTGATCTTCAGGTGACAAGGACTTAACTTTTCTACTTCCTAGCCATAGTTAAATTCTTTGGTGATTTTCGTATGAAGAGGAAATCCTTTTGGTTTCTTAGAGCATAGCTTCTATAAGCCAGGATTGCCTGCTTGCCCATTTTAACCTCTTATATTACTATAGGTTTCTGCTACACTTAGCGGACAAAACTGGTGGCATAATTGTAACAAATGATAACTTCAGAGAATTTGTGACTGAGTCAGTCTCTTGGAGAGAAATTATTACAAAAAGGTAATACTTTCTTTGTCTTTGGTTAAGTGTTTTTTTGTTGCTTATTGTTTGGTTCGGTTTTGTGTCCACCTTGGCCCTGCAGAAAGCAGCACAGGGAACCAAAGTATTATTAGACTGTACTTCGTGTGTGAGACTATGGCTGGCCCCTCTAGGTAAGTGGGGCTCCCAGTACAAAGCAGTAAAACCAGCAGGTAACATAATGGGCATGCTGTGGTAGCTGCAGAGTGTCTTTGAGAGATCTGTGTTCCCTGGCAGGAGGCAAGAGGCACATGTTTATGGCACAGTTAACTTTTGTTAACAGAATGGAGCAGAAATGGCCTCCTAACTTGGGCTTGCCCTAATGCCAAGGGAGACTTTGGCAACTCATTTGATTCAACCATGAAATATGAAGGTTGGTTTTAATGATAGCTGTGATTCTAGTAAGAGGATGAGACCAAAATCTACATACTTAGGAGTTTTCACTTCTTGGCAGTGGGAAGAATATTTCTGCTTTTCATTATCTGATGCTTTTCTTGAGCATTTACCATCATAGTTTAATCATCTATACTGAAAACATGTGTGAATATCATCCAGAATAACAAAGTCAAGAGTTGAGCATTCACTGATAAAAGTTTTTTATTTGTGATGATGTTCTGAATGTGTCCACCTGCCTCAAGATCAGTGAACACTGGCTTCCAGGACTACTTGTTAACAACCATCATCTGATTGAGTTCTGTAAAAGCAGTAGTCTGTGGCAGGGCCAGGGATGAGTCCTATATGCTACAGATCTAAAAACATAAATCGGCATGCCTCAGGCTGTGTTATAACTAGTATATAACAGATATAATTAGATATTTATTTCTGTTGGGGTTTCATAGTTGCCCCTTGTCTGATATTTGTTATTTTGTTAACTCATTAGAGGATTTTAGAAAATAATCTTTTGTTATAAATGCCATGGTGTGAGTTAATTACTATATGTATTTTGATCCATATGCTGTTAAAAAGCTGCTGTTGAGATCTGAACTGAGAATTGGTCTTTGACCTTCTAGGCACAGTTAACAAGCCATTAATCTTCTAGGACATGTTTCTGTTGGACCTTTGCCCTGGACTCATTGTCAGTATTTATTGGACACTCATCTGTGTGTAGAAGGTCTAAATGCAGTCAGGATTCATGTTTGTACACCAGCCCATCTGCTTTCAAAACTCACAAAACAAGGCAGAAACTGAGGTCTGGACAGCAAACACAACCATTTGGCCTGTTTTCTTTTTTACATCTTCCCCGGACTTGATAAACATGCTGAACTGATCTCAGATTTTCTTTGTTCAGGTATCCTATTGTTTTGGGTTTTTTTTCTTTTCTTTTCTTTTCTTTTTTTTTTTTAGTTTGAGAGAGAGTGAGTGAGTTGGGGGAGGGGCAGAAAAAGAGGAAGAGAGAGAATCCCAAGCAGGCCCTGAGCTGTCAGTGCAGAGCCCAATGTGGGGCTCAATCCCACAGACTGGGAGATCATGGCCTAAGCCGAAATCAAGAGTCAGATGCTTTAACCAACTGAGCCACCCAGGCACCCTGTATTGTTTTGTTTTTTTGAAGAGGTTATCTTCAGTGGGTTTGCTTGTAGATACAACTATTCAAAAGTAAACCTTTTTTGAGCATCTATCTATCCTAAGGAGTCAGTCTTAAATCTTGTTTTCAAAGTTAGAAGAAGCTGCTTCCTAAGCCCAGATAAAAAATCTGAAAGTCTTGATAAGAAGTGTGAGGACCAACTGATAAAAGTTTATTACTTCACTGTATTTGTATCCAGAAGAGAAATTTAGATGGTTTAACTTGGATGTATTTATTTTTTCCATTAGGCATTTAAGCAGCCCTGTAATTTTATCAGTGACTCTTGCTTTGGAATTGGGTGGCCACTTCTACTTTCTTCTCAGAGCCTGCAGCAGTAAAAGCTTCCTGTTTTCTCCAGCTCTGTAATCATTCTCTGTATTATAGATTGCTTCAGTATACTTTCGTTGGGGACATATTTATGGTTCCTGATGACCCTCTGGGAAGAAGCGGGCCTCGGTTAGAAGACTTCCTTAGGAAAGACGTCTTTCTTAGGTATTTGCTTTTTCACATTGTTTTGTATTTACAAATGTGTTTCAGTTCTTTGTGCTTTAGTGTAGGTGGTGCTTCTGAACGACTAAAGACAACACTTTTAAGTGTTTATTACCCTTAGACTTAGTGCCACTGTAACGTATTTGAAAGGCAATCAAACACACACCCAAAGACCACATCTTCATTTGTGGTCCTTTGGTTTTAATCCTAAGAGAGGGTGGGGAGCCACACTTTATATACATCTAAAAAGACAAAGCAGACTTTGCTGACGGTCACTTATGAGCAAATGCCACTTAGGTTCATTATGTATATGTGAATAATATACATCCTTTTATATTCACTTTTCAAAGTCAGTTGCTTTGAATTTGTTATGCTCCTATTAATTTATTTACTGTTCAGGAATCACTACCCGGGGAACTTTCTCCACTAAATGGAGAAGCCAGTATTTCATATTGATCTGAAATTGATTTGATAGTTTAGATTGTCTTTGTTTTAGTTTGGGTTTTTAAAGATATGTTGCTAGTGGTTATTTCTGTTTTCAAAATTCGTGGGTAATGGACACTGTTAACTAAAGTATCCTATGTGCCTAACTAACAGTATCACCCAGTGACAGACAGCTGATCTTTTTTATTTATAACCAGATCCCTTGTGGGTTTAGGTTTGGATTTAGGGTAGTTCACACAGAGGTATCTTCTACAGAAGAGACCAGTACAATTTCAGCTCCCTGGTCTTAGGAATCCTTTCTCTTTTGAGCCTTTGGTTTTATTACATAGAATGAGGGCTTAGTTCCCAAAGGTTCTGCTTCTTTGCCTCCACTCAGAGAGTGGCAGCCGCTTTAACATCTGCTAGGTGTGAGTGCATCTCCACTGGGCATTTAAGATCTGGTGCCTGTGTGCAGGCATCAAGGCCCGTGGGTCAGGCTTAATGGAAAAGAGAGTTCTCTGACTCCTTTCTCACCTCAGCAGCCTGGCAGCAGGGTCTCCTCTGCCCACACACCTAATCACTCTTTACAATGTGTTAACTAATTGAGTGAGAAGTTAATAATAACTTCCCTCACGAAGGGACTAACTTTTGAAGTTAGTTGAGCTTTTGAAGTTGGGAAAAGTGTTCGGCCAGCCCCATTTCTCGGCTGCAAGGCTGAGTCACCTGGGAAACTTCTGAACAAGACAGATGCCCTTTACAAACATGCACTCACACATACCCATGGGTGTATAGGTTATGAGTGCCAAACACCACACGTAGACCGGTGTGGGCGGAAGGGGGACAATAGGAATCGGTAGTGGCTACCTCTGCCTGTGCCCAAAAGAATCCCTGTTTCTAAGCCCTGTCAACCAGGGCCCCACACAGAATCAGTCTCCAGAAATGTAAGACCCGGTCATCCGTGTGAGCTTTCAGAAGAAGGCTCTCAGGCAATTCTGGCACACCCTGGCTTAGAGCCAGCAGTTGGCTGGGGTTCGTTCTTAGAGCTGCAGACCTAGGAGGATGGGGTAGCTCGTGATGAACTGTCATTTCCTGTTGTGACCAGTCTAGAGATGGTGTAGTTGTCATCCCCGTGGACCCCTCTGTGGGCAGCTTGCCTTCAGAAGTCATGGAGCAGCACGGCCTCAAGATCAGCAGCAGGTCATTTTGACAGGTTTCTCATTTATCTTACAACCCAGCTCACCAAACTCATTCCATTCACAGAGATATGCAGCCCCTGCTCAATGCCTTGCCAAATGTGGGCATGTTTGACCCCAGCTTCAGAGTCCCTGGGGCCCAGGCAGCCAGCACCAGCCACCAACCTCCAGCCCGGATTCAGGGCGCCCCACCCAGCCACTGGCTCCCTCAGCAGCCCCGCTTCCCGGCTCTGTCGAACCTTCCCAGCATGCAGCAGAACGTGCCCATGCCAGCACAGAGGTCTCCTGCAGAAACCAGCGAGCTGAGGGAAGCCCTTCTGAAGATCTTCCCTGACTCCGAGCAGAGACTGAAAATCGACCAGATACTGGTGGCCCACCCATACATGAAAGACCTGAACGCACTGTCTGCCATGGTGTTGGACTGACGGCCACACTCAAGCTAGTGTCTGCACGTGGCAGCGGGAAGCGACATAATGTGAAGAGACCGATTTCCCAGTGGAAATGCTATTGTAGTATATAGAAAAGAAAACAGATGTTTTGTGTACAAAAAAATCTGGGTTTTCAAAACCAGCTTTTTCTATATATAAATTATGCTGCTATTACAGATTTAACATTTTCTGTAAAAGGAAAGTACATTTTCTGCCTGTTCAGAACTGTTTAATAGCAGTTACTCTTGAGTGTATTTACATTTTTATGTTTTTTAAACTATTTTCCTTAAAGCTGAAAATATTGACAAATGGATATGAGTAGCCTTTCTAAATAAAAAAAGAGTTGCTTTCTTAGGGAAAGCAGGACCTCTTAAAGTATATTTTCTTGAGATGACTATGTAACGTCCACTGACATGAAGTGTGCTCATCCCTCCCGGTCCCCTGTGCCCTCACCCCTGGGATTAGTCATAGGAGTTGGGTTTGCTCCTGTGGGTCTTTTGTTGGAGCCATTTGTGAGAGTGGGCAGGTGGTGCCACTAGATGGCACCTCTGCCTAGCCGCTGTTAATGACCAGGGCACACAGTTAGACTCCCAGAACGTCAGGGCGAGAAGCAGCTTTAGAACTCATGTAGTCCCACCCTACTTCCCCTCGCACCCTGGAGAAGGGGGAACCGAGGCTCAGTGTGCGTGTGTCTGCACCACATGCCCAGGCCTGCAGCTCTGGAGCAGCTGGGCAGGGACCAGACTCCACGTCCAGTGCTCTGACGTGCTCACCAGGCTGCGGCCTTGCTATACCTGACCTGACTAGAAGTCACGTCTTAGCCTCTGAAAATGATAGTGGGATGTGAAGAAATGTAATGAAGAGCCCCGTTGTTATGTAATTTTGTGTCCACATCATGGGAGATAACAACCCATGCGACCTTTGTGCAGCTTTGCCAAAAAGTGGTTTTCTATTCTCAAGATTGACCCAAGCCAATGAATAGCATTAGTAGTTGCCATTGGGGCTCAGAGCCCCTTATTTATTTTTCTTGTGTTTGTCTTTTTAGTGTTCTCCTAAGCTGCCCTTCCTGTGAGTCTGTCTCAGAATTGGTATCTTAGTATTGTATTTTCAGTGTTGCTCCAATTCTGTGTCAGTGAAGTTCTTTCCCTAGATAATTATTAATATCTTTACTGTTCTCTGGACTTTCAAAGGGCTTTAGTATTTTATACCTGTTCTCTTCCCAGGCTGCTCATGGTCAGTTTCATGTCTGCCCTGTGGGTCATGTCTCTCCCAGGTCCCCAGAAACAGCTGCTGAGGACTCGGTGCTGGTTTGTGTTTCATGGTGAAGGGACTTTTTTGGCCATGAGCATTGCTAGTGGCTCTCTAGGAGGCTTCCTCCTCCAGGTGTGTGTGACCTCTGTCCCTCGGGGTGAATCCTGAGTCCCCCAGGCGGTTGGACTTACACTTCAATCATGTTTTCTCTCCAATGCCTTTGAGATGCTTCCTGACAAGGAACTGGTTCTCCGCTGCTGTTTTGCGTCAGGTTGCCAGAGTCACCCGCCCGGCTATGGATGGAGACTTGAGGTGGGCAGGAAGTGACTCAGTCACAGCCCCCATGCCTCATCTTCAGAACTGGTGGTTTGTAAAAGCATGGCAGACGTGTGAGGGCTAGGGCTGTTTCGTAGTGACTCTGACCTTCTGAGTTAAGGTTTGGTCTGACAGCCTTGCCAATCCAGTATTTCTCCTCTGTTCAGAGAACGACCTGGAGGTAAAGCCTTGATGGCTGATGCTTAGCCACACAGGTTTTCCTGAAAGGGGACTGAGCCTCCACTGACGCCAGGTGGGGCTAGCTAGGCCTGGGTTTCCAGAGTTTCCTAGGCTCTA
This sequence comes from Hyaena hyaena, assembly GCF_003009895.1. Lineage (NCBI taxonomy): Eukaryota > Metazoa > Chordata > Mammalia > Carnivora > Hyaenidae > Hyaena > Hyaena hyaena. The sequence continues at coordinate 6,465,664 of NW_024080639.1, forward strand.
GAAGTGACTTGACCTTTGAGCTTTGTATTATGTAAGTCTCTGTATTCTTAGTATTGTTTCTAAGGCCTCTACCTGCCCCTTCCCTCTTCTGGGGCGTGGGAAGGGAGGATGCAGGAGACTAAGTGGGTTAATTATGTCCTTTGATAAATTACAACATGAAACTTAAGTCATAGTTCTTTCTGAAGACCATCAACTTTAGTTAAATTTAGTACTTAAAAACTCAATTTTCAAACCATTATAAAAAGTTCTTGCTTTAGCCTCCTCTTACTATTAAGCTCAGTGTTGATGCTACTCGATGTTTCTTGATGGTCTGTCCCCAGCAGTCGATTTCTGAACCACCTTGGCAGTGTCAGCAGCAGTGCGTCGTCATTTTGTAACTCCTCAGGGGGTTACCGAGCGTGGTGCCTCTGCATCTCTGTTTCCCGGCCTTCCCGTGAAGGAGGTGGCCAGGCAGGGAAGCTCCTTAATTCGGGACACTGGCGTCTGGTGCTCAGAGAGGTTGTCCCGGGTCAGAGAATAAGTCGATGGTGATGGGGGATGATTCCCAGGCCTGCAGTCTTCCCGGGCCCCAGCTCTCCTCTCTGCGAGAAGAAAGCATTGTCTCGCCTTTCTGTCCAGGAGCCTGTGTTTGAGACCCTGTAGGCTGCCGGCTAGGAAACAGTGGGAAGGCGTCTCAGCCATCCTGGGTGACGGTCAGCTTTGTCCGGCAGGCTCAGCTATGGTGCGGCAGTGTTGCCGGGGACTCAGGCCTGTCACAGCTTTTGGTCTCTTGAGAGGAGGGATGGGGTCTTCCTTAGGTTTGTTGTGGCACGTGGAGTATGAGTCACAAAGAAGTCTGTGCTCTGTGGTGCTGCTAGCACGCCCCCCATCACGGGAGCTGCCCCAGGCAGAGGGCCCCCTGAGTGTGGGCCTTGGCGCCACTGTCCCTCAGCTTCCCGCTGTCCAGCAGCACTGCCGTGTCCTCCCTGTCCCTCCTCCTGTGTCCGTTTCCTCCCCTCACTGTGGCCTGCTCGGTCAGTCCCTCCGACTCCTGCTGTTCGTTTCTTCATTATCTACCTCCACATTATTCCCCATTACTACAGCTCGGCTCCTATAATACAACCACCCGATTTCCCCTAAGAATCTCCCCCGTGCATTGTTGCTCTCCCTCACCTTCCCACCCTACACTTCCTCATTTGCAAACTTGACCTTCATCCTACTCCCTGAAATCGTCTAGAAGTAATTGCCAAATTCAGAGGCCTTTTTTGAGATTTCCCTCCCAAATGTTCTTCATTCTTTTCTGTTCTTTTACCTAAAGGCCAGTCCTCAAGACCGTTTTCTTTCTTGACAGGTGGTTTTCAAACTTTGGACCAGCTATGGGACTCAAGATGGGGAGGGTGGCTCTTACTAAAAATGCAGATTCCTGGACACAACCCCCAGGGCCCTTTATTCAGTGGCCCTGGAGGAAAGCCCGGAAATTGGAGACCTCAGCAAGCCCCCTGGGTGTTTCCCACACAGGCTGTCCAGGGACCACATTGTGAGAAACTGTACTTGCCCTTAGTGGTCACTAACTCCAGCTTCCCTCCTCCCTACCATCCCTGGCTCCACATTGTCCCCTCTGGGCAGTGACTTCCAGTCCCATTTCTAGGCCTGCTGGGCAGGAACCCGTTTCTAGCATCACTGGAAACCCTGTGACCTCCTCAGGCTCACTCCCCAGACCCTCAGCCTGCGTCTGTTCCTCACTGTCCTCCCCCCCCTCCCCGCCAAGCCACGACGTCCCCCCATCCATCCTTGTCCTTGTCTTGCCAGTGCCCATCAGCCATGCTCTCATGCCTTCCTGCGGGCGGCAGCCCTTGACCAGTCAGCCCACTGCTCTTGTGGACCCCACGATGCTCCCAGGTTTATCTCGCAGAAATGCATTGCTGGTCACACCCCCGTCCTGCTCAGTGATCTTCAGTGCCTCTCAGCCAGAGCACCAAGCTCAGCCCTCCCTGAGTGTAGTAACCATGCTGTCCTCGTGGCCACGTGTGACGACTCACGTTGACTAGCTCTTCCCCAGATGCTCACTGCGGCCCACGCACATTTCCTCAGTTACCTGTGGGCTCCTGCCTCTGTGCACCTCTTTTCTCTGCTAGAGACGCCCTTTCTCCCAAATGGCTTCCCCCTCGAAGACTCAGCCTCCTGCCTTCTCTTTGTGTCCCTGCTTCTGGCCAGAAGCAACCCCCTGGCGCTCTGTTGCCCACAGTGCTTGTGTCTCGCTTTGGCACCTGCCGCACCGGCCGGTATCATTGCAGCTGATTGTGTACTGTGTCTCACCTCCCTTTCTAGACTGTGAGCTCCTCGCGGGCAGGGACCGTCTGTGTTCACTCTTTTGTATTTCCCATGGCACCTAGCACAGTGCCTTGCACTTAATAGGTGCTCAATAAACGTCTGCTCAACTGAACTGGATGACAGTGCCTTCTTGACTGTGGTGTCTGGCAGCCGATAAGACGACTTCAGAAATCACATTGTCCACGTTTGCACCCGGGAACCCACTACTATGCTGTGGTTGACTGCAGGTGGGGTGTCTGCCTGGATTTCCCCTTCTCTTCAAGGCCCCACCCAGCACACCATGTGGTCCAGGGCTGGGCCGTGGACAAGCGGAGCCAAGCAGTGTGCTCTGAATTCCTGCCCGCAGCCTCGCCAGGGGCAGACACCTGGTCCAAGTGAGGCCAGTCAAGCCACTCCTTGGGCTCTTCCCCTCTGCTGGTGGAACCAAGGAGTTTCACGCCCAGATGTGTCAGAGGCCATCTCTTGCCATGGGGGAAGCTGTCTTCCATAGAGAAGCAGAAGCCCAAAGGCAAGATTCCGGGGCGGGAGTGCCAGATTCCTGTTGTCATGGAGCCTGCTGGCACCCACTCTCTTCCTCCGATGTCGAGATGCCCCCTTATTCCAATGCACCTCCCTTTGCTTAAGCTAGTTCAAGTTGGGTTTACAGCCCCTGAAGCCCAGAGTTTTGAGTAAAATAGGTATCACTGCCCCTAGACTCATCAGATTAAATGGGAGAGGCTCCTCATACCTTTAGAAATATCCCGAAGACTGGTGCAAACCGAACTTCAAGAGTGTTCACCCCCATTAGAAAATGGTGGTGAGAGGCTGATAGTTTCTGACTTACTTGAAACTTTCCCTTCCTTTAACCTTGAGGAGTGGTTGAAGCAGGCTGTTTCCTTCAAGCAGGCTGTTTCCTGTTGCTGCTTTTCCTCCTCAGCATCCCCACTTCCTCTTGAGGCTGTCTGAAAAATTCCCTGGCGTGAATTTCTTTGCTCGGTTCCCCAGCTGGGCAGGGACCAGGTGTGTCCAGGACGGTGCCTGACACAGGGCCCCATTCAGTGACTGCTGACTGTGGCTCTGATGGACAGCTACCCCTCTAGGACACACAGTGTTCACACCCTTACACACCCTCCTAACCAGAGGTCCAAGAGCTTGTCTCCAATTGCTCAGAGAGCCCATCTTCTGGATTCTGAATGCTTTCTGTCCCTGCCGACTCACCGGGAGTGTGGACCAGACCTCCCTTGGAGGCTCCACAGGGCCACGGACGTCAAGCTGTGACCTTGAGAGGGCACTGCTGCTAAAAGCTAGACACCCAGGAGGGCCCTTCCAGTGTCCCCACGAGGAGGGGAGAGAGGGAAGCGAGCGGAGCCATGCCTGGCCACAGAGTACCTGAGAAGGCAGACCCTGCACTTGCCATGCCTCGTTCTGTCTTGTGGCCTCACGACCCTCTGGGGTCTCTAGCGGGAGCTGGAGTACAGGGCTATCGAGAGGTTTCGCGGTTCTCCAGGTCAGCGTGTCTGGGATTCAAGATTTGAACAACAGGCCATTGTACTTTCCCCAGAGGTGACATGGCAGCCAGCATGAGATAGACACCCTGCCCCGACCAGTGAACAGAATTGAGGGCCATGACCTGGGTCAAGGCTGTCGGCCTGCCGATCAGAAAAGCTGTGGAAGGAAGCTTCTGCCTCCTACCTTCCTGAGCAGCGGGCCCAGCGCTGGTCCTGTGGGAAGGCGCCAGGAACACACTTTTTAAAAGGAAAAACTGGCTAGCACTGTCCGGAGTGAGCACATGCATGCATCATACCCACCTTCCATTTCATTTAGGGGGACGCAGGTCAGTAAAAGGACCTGTGACAGTTTTTGAAAACAAAAAGCAGACTTTTTCACAGCTCCAGTTCCAGTCCTCCGACATCTGTGGCCTCAGATGGGTGACCGTCATTGGCAAGCAGGGGTTTGCCAGGATCAGGGCAGAGGTGCCCAGTCAGTGCTGGCCCAGGGGCCTCGGGGCATTTTGAGTCAGCCACTCCCACTGGGCTTTCCTTCCCATCCCCACCAGCGCCCCAGGGAGCCCTGCTGGGCCTCACGGCCTGAAACCCAGTCTGGGGTCAGCCTGGGCAGGCCCTGCTCTTCCCCGTCCCATTCCCAGAGAGGAGGCTGCCCTGAAGAGAATGCACTTGTCTGCCGGCCTGTCTGGCTCCGGCATCAGTCTAGGGTTTCATCCACCAAAACAGGCTGCAGGAAGGAGAGGGCCTCCTGCAGCCGCCAGCAAGGAGCTGCGGGCACTGCTGGGCTCCCATGCCTTCCCCAGACCAGTCTCTCCACAGTAACCAGCCCCTCTCCCCTTGCCAGCCCTGTACATGCACTGTCCCTCCAGGATAGGCGGGGCGCCATGCTTCCTCCCCGTGTAGGGCTAAGAGACCTGCGGCCTAGCCAGTAAGGGGTTGGGGTGGGGCGGGAGTCCCAGATGCCCACACCCTTCTCTGCCTGCTTCTGCTTCCCACCTTTGTGTGGTTCCTCCATCTGCCCTGTTCACCAGCGGTCCCTGAGTGACTGCTGTGTGCAGGGCACAGTGCTGGGGAAGGGGAATGGCCAGATGGCCCCTTTTCTTTTTTTTCTTTTTTTTTATTTTTTTATTTTTGAGGGAGAGTGTGAATGGGGAAGGGGCAGAGAGAGGGAGACACAGAATCCTGAGCAGGCTCCAGGCTCTAAGCTATCAGCACAGAGCAAGGCTCAAACTCATGAACTGTGAGATCATGACCTGAGCTGAAGTCAGACACTTAACTTACTGAGCCACCCAGGTGCCCCCAATGGCCCTTTTTCTAATCCAGCTCTGGCCTTGAAGGCGAGGACCCTGCCCTGGCACTTCCTACTGTGGAACTTCGAGAAGGCTACTCAACCTCAAGGTCTGTCTCATCTGAATGGAAGTGATGCTGCTGCCCCTGGAGCTGCACATTCAAATCACCTGTAGGGAGAGCTTCTCAAAGTCTTGTGCCCAGGCCACACCCCAGACTACCAAGATCAAAAGTTTGTAACTCCCTAAGTGCCCCTGGGTGCCCTTGTTGTGAACCAACACCTCACCATAGAGTTGTTGCAATAGCCTGACCCCTGGGAGAGTCCTTCCTTTCCTGACACCCACCCAACGTTATGAACAGGCGCTGAAGGCCTGTCAGTGTCCCTTAGAGCGTACACAGGTCCCTTAAGGCTTCCTCCTCAAGGCCTCATCTTACCTTTGTTGTTTTTGAAACCAAAGACACCACAGAGGCAGGACCATCCTGTTTCTGGAACTGACTTTAGTTTTCCCTCTCCCTCAGCGAGGCTGTGTGTCCACTTCCTGGCAGAAGCTTGCTCTGATTACATCCAAGGATGTAATCACCTGGAGCCCAGTGAGCATGCAAGCTTCTTTGCACCAAACAGCGCCTTCACGATGCCCATCACACATACCCCCAAAGACCCCAGTCACTGTCCAGCAGAGAACAGACGGGGCCTGGGAGTCCAGAGGAGTCAACACACACTGTCAAGGACAGGACTTGTCCACTGCGGGAGAACTATTCACAGTGTGTATAGAGACTGCTGCCCTGGGTTCCCACAACGATCATCCATTAGGTGAGGCAAGACTTAGTACTAGATCTTATTCCAACGCTGTTTTCTCCACTGCCTCCTGGAAGACTGCTTTCCAGTTGTCTAACATTTGCAGGTGCAGCTCCAGACCAGGAGCCTTGGCATGAAGCACCATGTACCCAGGAACATTCCACTGAGGCAGGGATGGTGGAGAGTGACTGTTGGAGTCATGTGGTTCCTCGACCCCAGATTCCAGGGCTGGTGGGAAGAGGCCCTCCTCTACCACAGAGATGGCTTCCGCAGATATGGCAGTCTACCTCAGATGCTCGAGCATGCAGGCTTGGATCCATCTTCTGCCCCAAGGTTGGTTGTCTCAGTTTAAACCACCCTTTGGGGCTTTGCATCCCCAGGTCACTGTTACCATGACCACCAGGAAAATCTGCATGGTGGGGCCAGGGCCTGTGCCTGAGAACCAGCCACATCAGGAAGTGACTTTATGAAACCAGCCCCAAATCTGTCCCTTCTCCACAGCCCCCTTTACAGACTGGAGATTTGGTCCGTTCAGGTGTCCCCCCACAGGTATCCCCCAGTCCCAGCCAGAGCTGCTCACCATCCTCATACTAGAACCGAGCTCCACCGCAGCTGGTGGCAAGAGTGGTTATCCCACCTTGCACGTGTTGAAACAGAGGCACAGCCATTCTGTGACCTGCAGAGCCAAGACTTGAAGTCAAGCCTCCATACTCGGTCCCTCCCCTCGACGGCTGGCAAACCCACAGCTGGGTGCCCACCAGCTCATTCATCAACGTCGGTCTCTTACCAGATGTGTGGAATTCTGAGATTCTGGTGGGAGGAGGGCTCAGGGCTAGAGGGCCAGAGAGCAGAAGTGCAAGTAGGATGATGGAGAAGTCAGCCAGCTGGGACAGAGAATCTGTGGATGGCTGAGTGTCCCTGTTAGAGGAAAGGAAAGCCAGATGGAGGGACCCAGCAGGGGAGGAGGTCGGGAGGAGTGTTTGGCTCTGTCCTAAAGGATGTGCTCTGCCTTCTTTCCATCAGTGGAGGCCCTCGGGGTAACTCTGCTCTTTTTGGAAAAGCCCTTCTGTACCTTGCAGTCAACTCTTGCTCCAGCCCTCACTGGCTCTTGGAACAGGAGGGCGGCCTAAGTCTCCCTCAAACCCAGCTCCATTCCCACGGCAGGATGGAAACCGGGGGCCTCCAGTGCCTGAGGAATCACCGTGTCTCTCCCGGGAGTCCTGGCCTGTCAGCGGCATGTGGTGGCCTGTTACCAAATGGTCAACACTAAATCGTCCCCAAGCCCCCTGAGCTGGATGTCTCCTCTGCAGCAACACCTCTGGGCCTCCGTTTGTACCCTCCTTGAAGGGCCAGGACCCAAGGGGCCAATCAGTTTTGTCACCTGGGACCAGAATTCCATACTCTTCCCCAGTATCAGGAAAACGCATTTGTTCCTCTTTGGGGAAAAGGCAGATTGGGTTTGGGGAACAAAAATGTATCCATAATCATGGCTTAATATGTAACCACCACTCAAGAGCATTCCTTAACTCTTCAGAGCCTTGGTTTCTCCTATTGTAACTCAATTTTGTAAGACAATATCTGTCATCAGCTTCCATCTGGTAAGTCCCATATTAATCAGTGTGGGCTAGCTGACAGATCAGAAATGGGCAGCTCACTGAACTGAGCATACCACGTCACCAGCACCCAGCTGAAGAAACAGAACATTTCAGCCCTCCAGAGCCCTCTCCACCACCACCAAGGTAACCACAGCCTTGACTTTGAACAGGCTGTAGAAAGGTTCCATTTACCTTTCTCCTGTGCAGGGCAGACCAGGACATAAAAAGAGAAAGAGCAGAGAGGCGGGTTCCAGGCCCGTTGGGGGTGACACCTGATTCAGGGAGCCAAAGGCCATCAGTGTTTCCAGAATGTCTCCCAGGGCTTCACCAGCTGGCCCCTGCCAAGGGGACCCAGATGGGACCCCTGGAAAGCAAATCTATAGAAAACTACTTGTGCATAGCTTGCCAAGAAAAATTTTTTTTCTTTTCTTTAAAAATTGTGTGCAGTTTTCAGGATTACATGCCCAGTTGGTGGGCCAGAGAGAGGTAGCCAAAAGAAGGCTGTTTCATATATTTAAAGTTGAAACATGTAAAGACTAGCCATCCAACTGGCCTGGGCCCCAGGATCTTTCTTTGTGCTCTGCCTTCCCTCACCCCCTCTATGCAGGGAGGCCACTCCCATCCTGTGCTCGCCCAGTTATTACGTCCAGCTGTCCGAGCAGAAACTCTGCCTTCCAGAGTCGTGCAGCTGCTCTCTGGATGCCTGTCATCAGGGACGAAGGTGGAAGTCCTCACCCCTGCCACCTCCAGCCCATCTCGTCTCAGGTCAAAGGCACCCCAGTTCCGGTCCCAGCTCTGCTGTGGCCGCACTGGGGCTCAGCCCTCCCCTCTCTGGGGCTCGGGGCCCCAGTATGTGAAACTGAGGTCAGCGGCTGCACCGCTGATGACTGGCCGGCCATGAGGCCCATGGAAGTATGAACTTCCACTGCAATTTGGGAGGCATCGGCTCCCAGCCCACTCCTCCAGGAAGCTTCCTGGGGAGCTTTTGCCCTCAGCTCAACAGCCCCGGACAGCTTGCATTTGCAGGCACAGGGAGCACAGTGTGAACAAGGCAGCATGGTAGAGCCTGTGGCCTTGGTCACCTGGGTAGCTTGGGTCCCTACCTGGCTGGCATCTCCCATTACTCCCTTGGGGCTAGAGGCGTGGGTAGTAAGCAGGGCTGAATGTCACACTTCTCCTATATGTTTCTGTCCAGAAACTTGGTTGCAAGAACAGACACCCTCTCAACCTGCTGAAACAAAAGCAGATTTCTCAGGACCAGGGTCTGTCACTGCGAACCAGATTCCCCCCTCCCTCTCTCCTGTCTCCTTCCTCTGGTGAGTTTGCTTATTTGCCTCTCTCCACAGCAGACCCGGCTTTCCTGCTTCTTTGTGCTGGCAGCAAAAATGGCCATGCCAAACCCCTCTGGCCTCACACTTCCAAACTCTGCACCAGGACCAACTAAAATTACCGCTTCCACCCTACAGGAGGTAGAATCTGAGGAGCCAGCTTGCATCAAGCGTTCCATTCCTTGCCAACCAGCTTATGGCCCAGGTGTGAAGGGGCAGCCACAGAATGATAACAATCACTGCTCACCTTGCCTGAGCTCCTACTATGTGCCCATGGCTGAGGGAAACCCAGTACACCCCATGGACTCTCTGAACCGACATAACTATGTAACTACGCTCCAATGTTACAAGGCTTACCCCTGCCCAAGTCCAGAACCGCCAAGTCCCACCCCTGGCCAGGGCTGCACAAGACCAGAGCTGTCCCTGCTCCGGGCAAGATGGATATACCACAAGCTATGGTGAGGCCCTAGGGAGGTGAGACGCTGAGATGACGAGGACTGACAGCTGGGTGCTCCCAGAGCTAGAGCCAGGGGAGGCCAAGACAACCCAAGGAGGTACCTAAGAGTAAGCTTCACAGGGGTATTTGGAGCAATGGTTTATTGAAGGAGGTTCTCAGAAGGAGGAGAGGGAGGGAGACAGGATAGGCCAGGGGACAAAACTCAGCAAGGACGCGGTCTCAGCAGAGGTAGCTTTGCCTGACCCCACAGCAAGCCATGGGGCATGAGATGCAGCAGTCAGTCCCACCTTGAGATGGGAGGACAGCCATACACCATGGATGGTCAATCACGGAGTGTAGCCATCTACACAGGCAGCCCCTCTGTGGTCATCAGCCAGCACTTGCGTCCACGGTGGACACGCCAGCCCAGGAGCCAGGTCTTGAATGTAGCCCCAGCAGCTATCAGCACCAGTGATTCTGGTGTTGAGTTCACTCCAGTGGGCACAACACCTCCAGAACTCTGAGGTCTTGGTGTCGGGGTGGGGAGGTGGGTGTTCCAAAAGAAGTCAGTGGGACAAACTGCGATAGCTGCTCCAGAGGCCATAATGATGTGAAGGAAGTCCCCTCTGCTCTTCCTGGGCGGGGTCCCCCGCCACCATGCTAACTCCTTTCTGTGCCTGCAGGTCTGGGGGCACACGGACCCCAAAGTGACCTGATGGAGGCCCTAGCTTGAAGTCAGTGGAGCTCTTACTGCGTCCCTCATGGCAGCACCACCCCCCATGGAAGTCAGGACCTCCAGGTACAAGAATGAGAAGTTGCAGGGACAGGAAGTACTGAGCCCTCAAGTGGCTCACGGGAAGGAACAGGGCCGTACGTCCCACCATCCCTTGGCTCCCAGACGTGTCTCCTCCACCTGTGGTGCAGCTGCTGGTTTAAGGATCATACCACATCCTGCTGGACAGCTCCCCATTCTGCCAGGGTGACATTGCCGAGCTGGCATTTGACCTGGGCTTTTACAAGTCCATGGAGCTTCTGGTGGAATGGATGTGGCAGGACGGTGGCAGCCATGGTCACGTGCCCACTGACACTCCTCTGCTGCTGAGAGAGTCCCTTGGACTGCAGGAGGTCTTTGCTGAGGGATCTCTGACTCTGGGATGGTGGTGCTGGCTAAGGCCCTGTGGACAGGAAGGCAGACCCCTGCCTCCCATAGCACAGTCTGTGTGGGAGCAGACACCCGAGAGCATCTAACTCTCTCCATGTCTCATGCCTCTCACACCACCTGAAGAGGGTCTCTATGACGTCCTAAATGGGGGAAGGGAGGAACAAAGCCAGGTTTAATCTCTGACAAGCATTCTGTTACACATGATATTTGGGAATATACTTCAAACCAACTGAGCCAGGGCCAGGGTGTATCCCAAGTAAATGGGGCAACTTTTTCCTCTTGGGAAGACACGGTTCCTCTGTTTTCCAAGCACTAGGCCAGAGTCTAGACACCAGGCCTTTCAGGTCTCATAGAGGTTCCTGGGCCCCCCTATCAGGATGGTGGGGGGAAGGGCTGACCTCTGAAAGCTCTTCTGGATCCAGTCTCTCCTAATTCCTGGAATCGCTTTTTCTCATCCAGAGCAGAGGAGGCTAAGAGCAGGAAGAACAAGCTGAGGTAGGAAACGGCAGAAGTTTCTTACAAAGTTGAGACACACATCTACCCTGTGACCCAGAAACTCCACTCCTAGGTAATTACCAAAGGGGATGAACACATATGTCCACAAAAAGACTTACAAAGAATGTTTACAGCAGCCTTATTCCTAACAGCAAACTGGAACCAACCCAAGTGCGCAAGAGGTGAATGGGTAAACTAATGTGGAATGTTCACACAACGGGATGACTCAGCAAGTACTCAGACCTCACTATTCCAACTGTGCACAGACGCAACAGCACAGACAGATGAGTGAAAACAGTCAGACATGAGTACACGCTATATGATTCCCTTTATATGAAGGTCTAGAACAGGCAAAACTGCTCTATGAGAATAGCAATCAGAAAGTGGAGGGGAAGGGGAGAGGCTTGTGGGAACTTTCTGGGCTGATGAAAATGTCCTACGTCTTATTTGAGTGCTGGTTATATAAGGGTATGCAGTTGTCAAAAAGCTGACTGAACGATTAGCGTCTGATACTTTTAATGCATGTAAATGATACCATAATTTTTAAAAGTTAATGAAAACTTAAAAAAGAAAAGGAAAAGTAGCCAAAGCCCAGAGGGCCATACAGGGAAGCTGGTCTTGGGTTTCTCATGAAGGCTGTTAATTCATCTCGTTAGTGTTTGGCAGTTTCCAGGCCAAGGATGAAGGGTCTTACTTGGTCACTTGTGCAAGCCTGTCATCAAGGGAGGAGATCATGGGGTCAAGATGAGGAGGGAAGAAGGCCATGAGAAGCAGGTTACAGGTTCATCAACTACAGACTGGGAGAAAGGCTCATTTATTCTTTGAGCATTCACTGAGCATCTACTATGTCCCTGACACTGTGGTAGACACTGTAGATACAGCAATGACCAAGAGACATAGTCTCTGCCCTCATGGAGCTCTCTGGCAGACAGAGACATTGAACAACTAATCATAGTAACAGGCACGTCACCCCTGGGCCAAGGTCTGAGAAGGAGAAGCCAAGATCATATGCCTGGAGTTCTCCCTCACTTGTGTCCAGGAAGACCTCTCAGGGACCCTGAGTACAGAATTGAGCTCTGAATGATCAGAAGATATTAACCAGGTGAAGAGTGTAAGTGGAAACGTCCTGCCCCAGAAGCCAGAGCAGAAAGAACTTGACACAGTAATCACAAAATCAGATGTCTAAGAGAGGCCAGGTGAGCAACAGCAAGGGTGGAGAGGAAGAGCATTGGGCACCCAAGTCACAGTGGGGGGCGGGGGGCCCTCAGGTACACTAAGCAGGCAGGGCCCATGTGCAGGGAGGGGAGGTGATTGCTCCCTGCAGGACTGTGGACCCCATAATCTTGCTTTTCAAGAAAACCTAGAAATCTGGAGTTTTGAAAATATAAACTCAAATCATTTTTTAAATCTTGATTCAATTTTTTAGATCATTTCTATAGATTCAAAGCAATTTCAGTTAAAAATTCCAACAGGATTTTTGGCAAATTTTGCAACGTGGCTACAATATGTATGCAGAAAAGCAAAGGACATAGAATATCCAAAAACAATTTTGAAAAAGAACAACAAAGTTAGAAGACTCACTCTACCAGGGTGCCTGGGTGGCTCAGTCTGACTTTTTTTTTTTTAATGTTTATTTATTTTTTAGAGAGAGAGAGACAGAGCTTGAGTTGGAGAGGGTCAGAGAGAGAGGGAGACACAGAATCCAAAGCAGGCTCCAGGCTCTGAGCTGTCAGCACAGAGCCTGATGTGGGGCTCAAATCCCAGACTGCGAGATCATGACCTGAGCCGAAGCCATACAGTTAATGGACTGAGCCAGCCACTCAGGTGCCTGGCATCTGACTCTTTATTTCAGCCTTGGGTCATGATCTCATAGTTTACAAGTTCGAGCCCCACATGAGGCTCTGTGCTGACACTGTGGAGCCTGCTTGGGATTCTCTCTCTCCCTCTTTCTCTTCTGCCTGTCCCCTATGCATGTGCACATCTCTGTCTCTCTTGCTATCTCTCTGAAGATAAATAAACTTCAAAAAAAAAAAAAAAGACTCACACTACCTGATTTCCAGATTTAGTAAAAAGATACATAATTAGGACATTATATTATTGGCAAAAGGACAGATTTACAGATCAATGGATCAATGGAATAAAAGAGAGTGTGCAGAAATAGGCTCATATAGGGGCGCCTGGGTGGCTTAGTTGGTTAAGCGTCCGACTTTCACTTAGGTCATGATCTCGCGGTTTGTGGGTTCGAGCCCCGCGTCTAGCTCTGTGCTGACTGCCAGCTCAGAGCCTGGAGCCTGTTTCAGTCTGTGACTCCCTCTCTCTCTGACCCTCCCCTGCTCACACTGTCTCTCTCTCTCTCCTAGAAATAAATAAAAATTAAAAAAAAAAAAAGAAATAGGCTCATATATATATATGTATGTATATATGTATGTATATAATCCACTGATTTTTTTTTTGCAAAAGTACAAAGACAACTCAATGAAGAAAGGATATTCTTCTTAGAAATGATATGTCTGTGTGACAGATCCCCATGACCCTTACCTCCTGGTCACGTAACTTTCTCTCCTTGAGTGTGGGTGGGACATATGGCCTGCTTCTAACCAACAGAATATGGCAAAGTGATGGGATGTTTCCCCTGTGACTTTTAGATTGTGTAAGACTCCACCCTGCTAGCCACTTGCTCCAGAGGCTCTCCTCGCCAACTTGATGGAATAAGCAGTTGTATTTGGAAAATCCATGTGACAAAGATCTGCAGGTGGCCTCTATTTGCTGAAGGTGGCCAGCAAAAAGCCAGGTCCCTTAGTCCCCCAACTGCAAGGAATTGAATCCTGCCAACACCTTGAATGAACTTGGAAGCAGATTTTTTCTGGACTCAACCAGTCTGGTCAAGTCTTTAGATGAGAACATAACCCAACCAACACCAGGATTGCAGGCCAGGAAGACCCTAAAAAGATAGCCCAGCTGAATTGTGCCCAGACTCCTGACAGAAAATATAAGATAATAAAATGTGTGTTGTTTTAAACCACTATGTTTGGGGCAATTTATGATGCAACATTGAAAAATAATAAAGTCCATAAGCCAAAAACAAGTTGCCACCTATACCTCACACCATACACAACATTTAACTCAAAATGATCATAGGCCTAGGGGCACCTGGGTGGCTCAGTCTAAGCATACAACTTTGGCTCAGGTCATAATATCATGGTTCGTGAGTTTGAGCCCCATGTTGGGGGCTCTGTCTCTGTCTCTCTCAAAAATAAATAAACATTAAAAATTTTAATTAAAAGGGGCGCCTGGGTGGCTCAGTTGGTTAGGCATCTGACTTCGGTTCAGGTCATGATCTCATAGTTCGTGGGTTCGAGCCCTGCGTCCAGCTCTGTGCTGACAGCTAGCTCAGAGCCTGGAACCTGTTTCAGATTCTGTATCCACCCCCCCCCCGACCCTCCCCTTCTCATGCTGTCTCTGTCTCAGAAATAAATAAAACATTAAAAATTTTTTTAATTAAAAAGTGGTCATAGGTCTAAATGTATAACCATAAAACTTATAGAGATAAAAACACCACTCAACACAGGTCTTTTTGGACAGGGAGTGGCCAAGATGGGAGCCATGGGTAGGTGGAACAGTGATAGAGAGAGAGAACAGTTGTGGTCCACTAGGACCTGAGGTCAGAGCAGCCTAAAGTAGCAGGGGGACAGACACAGTCTCAGCTCCAGGATCTCTGGTGGCCTCTCTGTCCCCTCTGGTCTCTTGTCCCTGATAGCCCAGTTGCTCTGTTTTCTCTAGTCTGGTCCAAACCTGACCGGCTTAGCTAATCCCACCCCCATGGGTCAGAGTCCTTTGCCCCAAGCCCTTTTGCACGGGGCTGAGCAGCTTGTGGGTACCCAGTCGTGGGTCAGTGCCCATGCCAGTTCTCAATAGTTCCCACTCCTGTGCACAGTCAGCTATCACCACCTCCTGGAGGGACTACAGGAGGGACACCATATATGTGTACCGAGGGACACATCTGACATTGGTCTCTCTGGGTCTCCCCCTCCTCTGCTACCCACAAGGGCCCAGCCCCTTCCGTGCCCACACTGCACAGTTCCCTGGGGTCCTCTAGTGCCTCCCATGCCTTCACTGCTTCCATCAGCTCCTGCCGGGCTGCTGGGGCCGCAAGCCCAGGCCAGCTGCAGCGGCCCGGAAGCCCCAACTGGGGAGGCTGGAGAGCAGCCCTGCAAGGACAGGTGTGGGGTGGGTGCAGAAAGCTACCTGGGAAGTGCAGGGCCCAACCCTTTTTAAGAAGAGCCTCCAGGGAAATAGGCAGCCGGTCTCTGAGTCACCACTGACAACTGGCGCCAAGGGGCCTCTGGGTGGCGGAAATTCACAGGCACTTATGTGTGCCAGAGCCATGCAGGGACCAGGAGACGGGAAGACTTTCAAGTAAACAAACAGGATGGCTCGTGATCCAAGCACGTGTCATCAGGGGCTCCTAGCAGCATCTGTGGGGGAAGGTGCAAAAGGGTCCTTCAAAACCAGAGCTCAGTGGAGGGTGCTGGGCACCCAAATTAAAGGACAGCTGAGTTTTACGCTGCCTTGGCTGACCCCCAGATCAGTCCCTGGCACAGCCCCCAGCAACCCCCTCTTGCATTCTTTCGTCTGTGCACCACACAGCCACCAGAGACCATGGTGGGGGCAGGGCAGGGTGGAGACTGTGATTGTGGAATGTCCAAAGGACATCAAAGCTGTTTCAAGAATTGCGAAATGTAAATCTCAGTTCCGTTTTGTCCTGCGGTCCTATAAACGTGCCAACGTCTTCAGCAAGCTAGAAAAGTAAAGTAAAGGAAACTGGGTCTGTGGCGAGAAGGAGGGCTGTGCTGGGCAGCCAACCACCTTGTGCCCACAAGTGGAGGAGACTACAGCGGCAAGGGACAGGGTGAAAACCTCCCAGGACAGACCAAGGTCCTGCACCTCTGTGGCACCTCTGTTGCTTGTCACCAGATGTAGGTGCTGCTGCGATGGGGAGGGAAGGTCTGAGCAGACCATGAAAATGTCTCGGTGGGGGCGCAGGGGAGAAGTTGGGGAGGGGCTGTTCCCTTGTTCTGTTGTGTACCCCACGAGCTTTTGTCAACCTATATTCATTTGAGGTGGTTTGAGAATGTCACACTGCCTCGCCCTAGTGCTGACCAGGGGTCACCAGATGTCTGAGTCCTAAAGTGACAGGCAACAAATGGGACTCAAGACAGAGGGGGCTTCATCCTGGGAGGCTTCCTGGGGAAGAAACATGTGGGAGTGGGTTCTGAAAGGATGTAGTGACCGTGGATCACGGGGCGGGCAGCTGGACCGAGCACTCTCAGCGTGGTGGGACCTGGGCCCCTGCAGGAATGAGCAGGCCATGTCTGATGGAAGGGGAAGACACCGAAGGATCCTCCAGCCAGCAGGGAGAGCTGCTGAGTCACCTGGAGTCAAGCAGAGAACCAGTCTGAAGCTCACCCTGCTCCAGTGGCCATCGGCATCTGCCCTCGGCTGCCACCCACTCCGCCCCACACCGCCCTCCGTGTCACCTGTTGGAGCCCAGCTGCACGCCCAGCAGGAGGGCTCACCCCAGCAGGAGCAAATGGGAGATTCCTGAAAGTGTCAAAATTCTGCCTTAAGATTGCCAGAGCAGAAGCCTGCCGCTCACTGGGTTCATTCACGGCTCGTGTTTTGAACACAGAGCCAGGTACTCTAGTCGCTACTAGGGACAAAACAGTGGACACAGCCGACAGGGTCCCAGCCCTCATGGTGGTTTTGTATCAGTGGGGGAACGAGACATTATTCAAATAAACATACAAATAGACATAATGGTAATGGCAATAAGTGCAAAGGAGAAATGTATAGGGTGCTGTGAACATAACAGGGGAGGGCAAGAGTGAGGGTATCAATCAGGGCATCTGTTGTCAAATAACCAATTACCCCCAAACATTTCTGAGGGTCAGAATATAGAAAAGATCCAGTGGGGATGACCAGTCTCTGCTCCATGATGTACGGGGACTCAGCTGGGAAACTGGAAGGCAGGATGCTGGAACTATCTGGAAGCTTGCTGACACCTATGGGGTGTCATCCAGGACAGTCTCATGTGGCCTCACTGTGTGGCTCGGCCTTCTTCACAACATGGTAGCTGAGTTCTAACGACAAGCATCCCAAGAGAGAAAGAGCAAGGAGGAACCCATGTTGCTTTGTTTAGGCTTCAGATATCACACATAGTCACTTCGGCCATTGTCTATTGGTCGAGGCAGTTATAAAGATCGAGCAGGTCCACATATAGGAAACCTAGCTAGCCTCTACTTCTTGGAAGAGGAACATCAATCCCATCTTGTGAAAGCATGGGGGATGGGGTATAGATATTTGTGCAACCACTTTTGTAAAATAGTGACTACCTCCCAGAAGCAAGCAGAATTTATTTATGTCTTGAAGGATGAACTAGAGTTAGCCAGGTTATGGGAAGGAGCATTCCAGGCAGAAAGAATAGCACAAGGGTCAGCTCTGAGGTGGGAAGGAGCTGCATATTTGAGCACCAAAGAGAAAACCTAGAATGAGGGTTCCCAGGACCAGAAAGTAAGGCTGGAAAGGTAGGCAGGCTCAGAGGGTGCAGGGCTCCAGAAGCCATGAGTGGGTTTAAGTTTTGAGCCTTTGTGAAGCCACAAAGTGACTTGATCAGGTTGATATTCTAAAACACTTAATGTGCTGCCATGTGGAGAATGGGTTGGAAGGGATAAAAGTGGATGAATGAAGAGAGATGGGTCTGAGAAGCCAAGTGCCTGGGAACAGAGGAGAGAGGATGATCCCCTCTGGGGGTGTGAAGAAGGCAAGGTGGGAGAAGGCAAGAAGGCAAAGAGAGAGAGGTATGCCAGAGGGGGCCTCCAGCCAATGTGAGCAAAGAGCTGGCCTTGAGGAAGCCCCTTGACCTCCTGATGCAACCTTATAAATTATCTCTAACAGGTACCAATGCTCCTGAGGCCCTCAAGGTAAAGGTCACATTTCTTAGCACTTCTAAGTGGCATGTCTCAGGACTTCTAAATAAAATGCAATCCATTTAGAAACCCTGTTTTCCAAGGTTCCAAAGATCCAATACCAGTCGTGTTTCGTGGCTTCTTCCCCTGCCTGGGGTCATCCGAGGACTCCAGGGCTCTGCTACCCAGGATCTAGCAGCACAGCCCCACCTCTCAGCTGGTGTGTCCCATGCAGGGGATCCTGGCTCACAGTGGAGCAGCCCATTTGAAGACAGATGTTTCTAGGCCCAGATTCACCACAGGAGTGTGGTTGGTGCTGCCAAAGCCAGGACATCCCAACACCCCTGGTACCCAAGGACCAGACACTTCTTGGTGCTGAGTCCCCACCAGATGCAAAACTGCCATTTTCCCAGAGTCCAGCTTCTGGTGTGGGGTCGTTCCCTCTTCCTCAAGGCCCACAGCCCATCCTCTCCCCACCTGAGCGATCCACTGCAGTCCTGGCCACGAGTCCCCGTCTTCATAAGTAAAGCCTCTTTGAGATCTCCTGGGCGTAAGGCGAGCCACAGGCCTGACTTGTGTATTCTGTGGCATGCTGGGACATTCTGCAATGTTGATAGCCATACGAAGCAGACCCCTGGTATGTGTTTAAGCAAGTCACTCTGCTGTACTGTCCTCGGTAATAGTGCATCGCGGCCCGGTTTCCCTACCAGTGGGGGAAGGGTCAGCCCAACTTGCCTTTGAAGGCCCCTGCAGCCCCACTACTCCAAGGTTCCAGGTGAGCAGAACCAAATTCAGCAGCAACCACATCAGCATCAAGGGAGCCCCTTTCCCCAGGCCTGCCTGCAGGTCCTGACAGCCCCACCAGCTACTCCCAAAACAACAGACAGCGACCACCCAGGGAGACCGCAGAGGCTGCTTTTTCTTGCCCACATGTGCTTCTGCAATAAAACCCAACATGTTCTTCACAGCCACCTGGTCACCCCCGCAAGTCACCTGACGGACACCAGATAAAGATGCCCTTCCTGGAAACCTTAAGGATCCCAGACCTTAAGGATCTGGCCAGAAGCCAAGGCCTACTTGGCTCTGGAATGTGAATACAGGGGTGGGTTTAAGAACGTAGGTGCTCTATGTCACCTGGCTCTGACCTGGTGGGAGCCAGGACAGCAAATGGCTTCACCAAAGCTGGGTGGTTTGGTGGCAGGAGCAGGGGCTTCCAGTTAGAATTCTGCTCCTGACTTCCAAGCCCTGTTGCTGGGACTGATTCACGGGGCCCTGAGCCTGCTCTGAGGTTCTGAGTGGCCTCTATCTTTAGAGCCTGAGGCATCTCTCCTCCTGACCTCTCATCCATCAATGTAGCCCCTTCTAGTTGACTGCTTTCTCCTATATGTGCTCCTACTACACTCTTCACACAAAGGTCACACTCTCCCCTTAGTGTGGCTGCCTGGGGCCAGGGACTGAGCTGTGGGGCTATCCAGGGCAATGCCTGCAGGCTCAGACTCTGTCTTGGGATCAAATAACAACTCCCCACTTATCAAGCTCCTGCACGTGTTTGATGATCAATAAGATATGTCTCACAGGATCCCCATTTCACCAAAGTGGAAACTGAGGCTCAGGAGGTGGAGCATCTTACCCAAGGACACACAGTCAGGATTCAACTCAAGCCTGTCTGAACCCAAAGCCCACACACTCTCTCTGCCGCACACCTTCCATGCCCACCACTGAATTGTGAACTTCTGCAGGGCTTCTCATTTGTCCCCTCCTTGGGTGGAACAGCATGGGTGGAAGTCACTGGAGTTTGTCTCCTCCCCCGGGCTGTTCAGGTTCTGATAAAATCCCAATCGTTTAGTCTCTGGTAAGAATTTCTGCTGACCTTTTGAGAACACAGTGCTCTGGCGGAATTCAAAATGGTTCCTTTTCCCATCCATATGCCGGGATTTTTTCTCTGATGGTCAGTGTGATAACTTGGTAGAGCTTTTGGAGGTAAGACTCACAAAAATCTTGGGAACCCCCATAATGGGGTCTCACTCGAGTTTTTAATTCTCAGACTTGTGCTCATGGAGCCTCCATTAGTTTCTCAAGTGCCCTGGCACTGGCTCCTGCTCTGGGTTTCTGCTCCAGTGGCTACCCCCTGTCTCCAGCCCACCTGTCTCCCCAGTTTGGGGGCAGCCATTTGCCTTGTGACCTTACTTCTCTGACAGATCTAAGAAGAATTGTTGATTTTTAGTTTGTTCAATGGTTAGCTTGTTGATGGAGTGGTGACTTGAAAGCTCCTTCCATGCTGGACTCAAGGAAGTATCTTCCCCTGGCTTCCAAGCCTGCCGACCAGCAATTTCTCTCCACTCACAGACAGGCCCACACAGTTGACTCTCTGGGGCCCCAAAGGCAGGAAGTGAAGAGTATCCATTGGGGAGGTTACATTTGACTGGGGAAATGAGCTAGCAGGTGGCGTAGGGAGCCAGGGCCACCCCCACTTCTCTCTACACTCTGGCCTTTGGTCACACTGCCTTCCTGTTGGAGGCACCACTGAGGTTCCAGGATGTATACATGCTCAGTTTAAAGCACTCTCTTGACTCACCATCTCTCCCAGGCTCCCTCCTAACTTCCCTGGTTAACTCTGACCCATTCTCCAGAATAACTCTGGCAACCTGACCCCCAACCGGGTTTGGGATTTTTTGAAACACTGTTACAGAACAGGACCTGGCATGTAGAAGGTCTTTAATGAGTGTTCACAGCAGAAATGAGTGCAAGGAACTGTGTCTTCTTCCTTTAGTGTGTTTAATTCCTGCTGTAATCCATATTCACCGGGATGCAGTGTATAATGTCCATCTCTTCACCCACCTCCTAAGTCATAAGGACCTATTTTTTCATAACTATCCCTTACACTTAGCACAATGTGGCATACAGTAGGAGCACAATAAATGCTTAGTGAATGGCTGAGAGGATAATGAGGGGTGAGTGAGCAGAGGATTTAGACATGTGCAGGAAGTCACGTCACGTATGTGGCAGACGTGGTGGGAAAGAACTGACCGAGGAGGATGAACTCACTGGGCTTCCAGGGAAACCGTCAGCAAAACAATCTTGCACCTGGAGGCCAAATTCCTTCTGGATTATGCAAAGGCATGTTTTTTGGTGGGTGCACTGGGGTGGCAGGGAAAGGAGGCATTTTGCTGCAGTCTGCAGCTCATGTCAGAAGTAAGCAGGAAGAAGACAGCAGGCGAGGCCAGTGGGAGGACCAGACGCCCAGCTTGTCCTGACCAGCTTGTTGGGACCAGACACCCAGAAACCAGTCAGCATTTCTGGTAGCTCTTGACTCATGCACAGCCTCTGGGCAGGGGGTATAAACAGCCCCTCCAACCCAGAGCCTGGGGAAGGGTGGGATCCTGGAGAGCAGGCTGTAGAAAGGTAAGCAGGATGATGGAGCCTCCTGGGGCTCCTGGGGAGGTGAGGACAGAATCCTTGCAGGGGATGTTAGGAGCAGGTCTTTCCTGGGTGGTCAGAGCCCTCAGTGGGAGGGATGGAGGACAGGCCCTTACGGAGCTAGACTTAGACTGCCACCATCCCTTGGATGAAGCCCTGTGCTGGGACCTGGAAGGCTCTGGCTCTTCCCAGTCATGGGACCTCAGATTTGCCATGGGAACCCAGAAGGTCAGAGCTGAAAGGACCCACAGGCTTACTGTACAGGCGGGATAAAGGGCCCAGAGTGGGTGAGACAATGTCCAGGGTGCCAGGAGGCCAGTAGTAATCTGAACCTGGGGCCAAAAGCTTCAGGGCTCCAGGGCCACTTATTTGCTGTCTTAAAGAGGTGGCTCTCACCTCTGAGCCCCATCTATAAAATGGGGATAATAACATCTACCTCAGAGGGGTATCATGAAGACTAAATAGAGACCTTTCCTCCATTCAATAAATATTTATTGAGGGCTATGCCAGATACTGCCAGTCATTCTCCCTATCCTGGAAACAGAACCCCAACTTTTATTCTAGGAGTACCCAGAACAGAGTTCTCCTAGAATAGACTACATTCCTCCCATTTCCTATAAAGGAAATGTGATGGGACTTGGGAATTTAAATGAAACTGGTCTCTGCATCTCCTGGGAAGCATTCTTACAATGAGGAAGCAGGGTGGGCATTCCCTCCCCTTGCTGTCTGGAATTTGGCAGCGATGGCTAGAATAGCCATCATGGACCATGTCATTGAAGCCAAAAGTAGACCATGCAGAGCAACAAAGTAAAAGACACCTGGTTTCTTGATCATCATGGGGACCCATTCCATAATCATGGGGTAACCAATAGTTCTCCTTACCTCTGGGGCTCATTTATATGAGACAAATATATGTCACATATATGTGTACTTTTGTAAGTCATTGTTTTATTTTATTTATTTTAATTTAAATCCAAGTTAGTTAGCATATAGTGTAATAATAATTTCAGGAATAGAATTCAGTGATTCATCACTCAAATATAACACCTTGTGCTCATTTCAACAAGTGTTGGAATTAATGTCCTTTGCCCATTTAGCCCATCCCCCTACCCAACACCCAGCCAGCAACCCTCAGTTTGTTCTTTGTATTTAAGAGTCTTTAATGGTTTGTTTCCCTCTCTGTTTTTATCTTATTTTTGCTTCCTTTCCCTATATTCATCTGTTTTTACATCTTAATTTGCACATATAAGTGAAATCATATGATATTTGTCTTTCTCTGACTGACTTATTTCGCTTAGCATAATACATTCTAGTTCCATCCACATTGTTACAAATGGCAAGATTTTGTTCTTTTTGATTGCCAAGTAATATTCCATTGTATATATACCACATCCTCTTTATTAATTCATCAGTCAATGGGCATTTGGGCTCTTTTCATACTTTTGCTATTGTCAATCGTGCTGCTACAAACGTTGGGGTGCATGTGCCCCTTCAATTCAGCACTCCCATATCCTTTGGATAAATAAACAGTAGTGCAATTGCTGGATCATAGGGTAATTCCATTTTTAATTTTTTCAAGGAACCTCCATACTGTTTTCCTGAGAGACTAGACCAGTTTGCATTCCCACCAGCAGTGCAAAAGAGAACCTCTTTCTCCGCATCCTCGCCAACATCTGTTGTTGCCTGAGTTGTTCATTTTAGCCATTCTGACAGGTGTCAGGTGGTATCTCATAGTGGTTTTGATCTGAATTTCCCTGATGATGAGTGATGTTGAAGCATTTTTTCATATGTCTGTTAGCCAGCTTGATGTCTTCTTTGGAAAAGTGTCTATTCATGTCTTCTGTCCATTTCTTCACTGGATTATTTGTTTTCTGGGTGTTGAGTTTGCTAAGTTCTTCATAGATTTTGGATCCTAACCCTTATCTGATATGTCATCTGCAAATATGTTCTCCCATTCCATTGGTTTCTTTTTAGTTTTGTTGTTTCCTTTGCTGTACAGAAGCTTTTTATCTTGATGAGGTCCCAATTGTTCATTCTGGCTCTTGTTTCCCTTGCCTCTGGAGACACGTCAAGTAAGAAGCTGCTGGGGGTAAGGTCAAGGAGGTTGTTGCCTGTTTTCTCATCTAGAATTTTGATGGCTTCCTGTCTTACATGTAGGTCTTTCATCCATTTTGAGTTTATATTTCTGTATAGCGGCATAAAGTGGTCCAGGTTCATTTTCTGCGTGTTATCCCAAAAGCATTTGCTGAAGAGAGTAGAATCTTTTTTCCATTGAATATTCTTTCCTGTTTTGTCAAAGATTAGTTGGGCATACATTTGTGGGTCCAATTCTGGGTCCCCTATTCTGTTCCATTGCTCTATGTGACTGTTTTTGTGCCAGTACCATATTGTCTTGATAACAACAGCTTTGTAATACAGCTTAAAGTCTAGAATTGTGATGCCTCCAGCTTTGGCTTTCCTTTTCAGGAGTGCTTTGGCTATTTGGGGTTTTTTCTGCTTCCATACAAACTTTAGAATTTTATGTTTTAGTTCTGTGAAGAATGCTGGTGTTATTTTGATAGGGATTGCATTGAATATATAGATTGCTTTGGGTAGTATCAACATTTTAACAATATTTGTTCTTCCAATCCATGAACATAGAATGTTCTTTTTTGTTTCTTTTTGTATCTTCTTTAATTTCTTTCATAAGCTTTCTATAGTTTTCAGTGTATAGATCTTTCACCTCTTTGGTTAGGTTTATTGCTAGGTATTTTATGGTTTTTGGTGCAATTGTAAATGGGATCAATCCCTTGATTTCTGTTTCTGCTGCTTCATTGTTGGTGTATAGAAATGCAAGATATTTCTGTATATTGATATTGTATCTTGTCAGTTCTAGCAGTTTTTTGGCAGTCTTTTGGGTTTTCCACGTAGAGTATCATGTCCTCTGTGAAGAGTGAAAGTTTGACTTCCTTCTTGCTGATTTGGATGCCTTTTATTTCTTTGTGTTGACCAGTTGCTGAGGCTAGGACTTCCAATACTATGTTGAATAACAGTGGTGAGAATGGATATCCTTGTCCTATTCTTTACCTTAGTAGGAAAGCTCTCAGTTTTTCCCCATTGAGGATGATATTAGCAGTGGGTCTTTCATATATGGCCTTTATGATCTTGAGGTATGATCCTTCTATCCCTGCTTTCTTGAGGGTTTTTATCAAGAAAGGATGCTGTGTTTTGTCAAATGATTTTTCTGCATCTATTGAAAGGATTGTGTGGTTCTTCTCCCTTCTTTTATTAATGCGATGTATCGCATTGATTTATTTGCAGGTATTGAACCAGCCCTACATCCCAGGAATAAATCCCACTTGATTGCGATGAATAATTCTTTTAATGTATTGTTGGAGCTGGTTTGCTAGTAACTTGTTGAGAATTTTTGCATCCATGTTCATTAGGAAAACTGGTCTTTAGTTCTCCTTTTCAGTGCAGTCTCTGTCTGGTTTTGAAATCAAGGTAATGCTGGCCTTGATTTGGAATGAGTTTGGAAGTTTTCCTTCCATTTCTATTTTTTAGAACAGTTTCAAAATAATAAGTATTAACTCTTCTTTAAATGTTTGGTAGAATTCCTCTGGAAATCCATCCAGCCCTGGACTCTTTTTGTTAGGACATTTTTGATTACTGATTCAATTTCTTTACTGGTTATGGGTCTGTTCAAATTTTCTATTTCTTCCTGTTTTAGTGTTGGTAGTTCATATGTTTCTAGGAATTTGTCCATTCCTTCCAGATTGCCCAATTTGTTGGCATGTAATTGCTCATAATATTCTCTTACTATTGTTTGTATTTCTGTGGTATTGCTTGTGATCTCTCCTCTTTCATTCATGATTTTATTTATTTGAGTCCCTTCCTTTTTCTTTTTGATCAGTCTGGCTAGGGGTTATCAATTTGGTTAACTCTTTCAAAGAATCAGCTCCTGGTTTCATTGCTGTGTTTTACTGTTTGTGTTTTTTTTTTTTTTTCTTAATTTAGATATCATTGATTTCTGCTCTAATCTTTAGAATTTCCCTTCTTCTATGGGTTTTGGGCCTTATTTGTTCTTTTTTTTAATTTTTAGTTCTTTTAGGTGTAAGGTTAGGTTGTGCATTTGAGACCTTTTTTCCTTCTTTAGAAACTCCTGGATTGCTATATACTTCCCTCTTATGACCACCTTTGCTGCATCCCAGAGGCTTTGGGCTGTCATGTTTTCATTTTCAGTGGCTTACATGTACTTTTAATGTCCTCCTTAATTTCTTGGTTAACCCACTCATTCTTTAGTAGGGTGTTCTTTGGTCTCAAAATATCCAAGGTCTTTCCAAATTTTTCTTGTGGTTGATTTCAAATTTCATAGTATTGTAGTCTGAAAATATGCACAGTATGATTTTGATCTTTTTGTACTTGTTGAGGGCTGATTAGTCATTGTTATTTTTTTTGTCACTCTGCTATACCAAATCCTAGTTGATACAAGAACTATTTATGTGCTAGACCCTAGACTGTGCCCTGGGGATAAAATGGAGAGCAAAACCAGAGGCAGCCTCTGCTCTCCTTAAGCTTTTGTCTGGTGGAGACAAGAGACAATTATAAAAGAATGTACAGGATTGAAAAATTACAAATATGCCAGGAGGGTGGGCAATACAGGGACTTGATGTCTTCAGGGCATGGAACAGTCCCGAGGAAGCCATGTGTGACCATCAGTCTGAAGGATGAGGAGATTTTCTGGGACATGGACAGGTGATGCCTGCTCCAGGATAAGGAAAGAACCTGTGGCGGGGGGACAGTGGCGGAAAGGAACAGTAGACGACGTACAGGAAGGATGAGCTGGGAGAGCATGGTGGGAGGTGAGACGGGGCTAGAGAACACAGGCCAAGGCAAGTTCAGCCTTGCTCTTGTTGTCCACATGGAGACACTGATGCATGGAAAGAGCCCAGCACAGTGCCTGCTCGTGATTAGTGCTCACTGTGGGGTTCTTGCCATTATGTTGTTTAAAAACAAAAAATGTATTTGCTGCTTAAAAACACAAATATCACCATATCCATAATAGCTAAAACATGGAAACAACCTAAGTGCCACTGATGGCTGGATGGATAAAGAAAATGTAGCTCCTATATGTGGCAACATGGATGGATCTTGAGGACATTATGCTAAGTGAAATAAGTCAGAGAAGGACAAATGCTGTATGATATCACTTATACGTGGAATCTAAAAAAAAAAAAGAAAAAAGAAAAACCAAACTCATAGACACAGAAAACAGATTAGTGGTTGCAAAAGATGGGGTGGTGGTGGGTGACATAAGTGCAGGTCAAAAGGTGTTAAAAAGAAATTTTTTCTTTTCAAACACACTACAGGTATATCTAACAGAGGATCTAAAATGTAAAAGAAAATATCAGGTGTTGGCGAGGATGTGGAGCAACTGGAACTCACCACCCTAAACTGATGGCAGGAGTGGAAATGGTTACAGCCACTTGGGAAGACTGGAAAGAGGTTCACTATTCCAGATCCCCTGACCCAGCTCTTCTACTCCCAATAGAAATCCATGCACGTGGTCACCAATGGACCAAAAGACCAAAGACATACGCAGGATATATAAATAACAGCCCTAAACTGAGAACGACCCAAATGCCCATTAGGAGTAGAATGGATAAACGGGGGTAGAGTCACATAATGAAATGCCACACAGCAATGAGTACAAAGATATGCAGCTACATGCAACATGATGAGCCGTACAAAACACAGTGAGGTGAAGAGGCCAGACACAAAGGAGCACATGTGCTATGACCCTGCCAATGGGAAGACAGACCCAGGCAAAGTCCTTCTATGCCGTGAGAAGTCAGGACGGTGACTTTCCTTGGGGAAGGAGGTCAGGAGCAGGGTTTCTGGGTACTGGCTGGCCTCTATTGTTTTGGTCAGTGTGCCAGTAACATAAATTCATCATATTATACATTCATTATAAATTATAAGTTCATCAAAGTATACACATATGATATGTGCCCTGTTCATTCTGTATGTCACATTCAATTAAAATGCTTACATAAAATGCAGGTGCCTCCAGCAGCGAGTGGCTCTGGTTGAATAAGCAGCTGGGCTGTTTGCTGTGAGGCATTTCAAGAGGTTTGGATAGCAAATAGGAGAGCCCCCTGGTCAGCAGAGTAAGGGAGCAGATGGGAAGCTCTGAAATGGCAGGGTTCAGGGCAAAGAAAGGAGGGCTATGGAGGCAGCTCAGGGGAGAAACAGGGAGACACTCTGGGAAGGCCATTGACTATTTTACAGACTTGGTGAAAAATCTGGTGTGCAGTCCACAGTGTGAACTTTTTTCATGATGTAGCAGATGCGCCCTCACTTGTGAACCTGAGAATGCCTTTAAAAAAATAGAAACCCAGGAGCCTGGTAGGATCAGTTGATAGAGCACACTACTCTTGACCTCAGGGTTGTGAGTTCAAGCCCCACGTTGGGTGTAAAGATTACTTAAAAAAATAAAATCTTAAAAAAAGAAAAGAAAAGAAACGGACTAAGGTGCTGAGCTTCTTCAGGGATCCCCAAAGTGCAGAATAGACAGCAGACACAGGAGATAGAGCCAAGGCCAAGATCAACCATAAGAAAGTGAAGTCTCTGGGAATCAGCCCAAACCTTCAGAAGAACTTGTCTTTGTCTGGACCTCAGAGACCAGACATCCTCTCCCCGACAATAGGTGACGCAGCTTTGAGAGATTAGAGGTGAGTCACTGGTTGGGAGTAGAGCTCGGGGAAAACTTGAAAAGTCCCAGGGCAAGGCAACGGGATGTTTTTGGTCCTTTCAGTACTTCTGAGTCATCCACCTGCCAGTAGCCAGACCACCCCCTCCGGCCACCGGGACTGTAGCATTCCCATGTGACACAGAGGCCCTGCATGGCGCTGCAGACGGGAGCTCAGGCCTCTCATTGTGCCCTTGGGCAAAGCTGCACGGGGGTCTGAGAAGAACCCAGGCCACAGGGGGAAGGCTGATTCACTCCTGAACTCCTGAAGACTCATTAGCAAGAAGGGCCCCAGGCCTCACTGCATCGCACCCTTAAGCCAACTGATGGCTGCTGCCCTGCTGGGTGTTTGCTCATCTGATGTCCATTAGACTTTCCTTCCTTCCATCTTTTCTTTTCACTTTTTCTACTTTCTGTCCTTTTTCATTTCCTTCCTTCCTTCCTTCCTTCCTTCCTTCCTTCCTTCCTTCCTTCCTTCCTTCCTTCCTTCCTCTTTCTGTCTCTCTCCCTGCTCTGCCTCCCTCCCACTTTTTCCCTCCCACTTTTTCTCTCCCTCTTTCTCTCTTTCTCTCTTTCAATTTAAAAGTTTTATTATAGGGCACCTGGGTGGCTTAGTTAGTTTAGCCTCCAACTCTTGGTTTCAGCTCCAGTCATGATCTCGCAGGTTCGTGGGTTCGAGCCCCACGTTGGGCTCTGCTCTGACAGCGTGGAGCATGCTTGGGATTCTCTCTCTGTCCCTCCTCGCCCACTTGTGCTGTCTCTGCCTTTCTCAAAATAAATAAATAAACTTAAAAAGTTTTTAAGTTTTATCATAATAAATACCAAAAACTACCCAAAAGAATAAAGAAGAAAATAAAAATATCTAAACTCCCACACTCCCTAAGATAATTACTGTTTTAATGACAATTTTCTTCTTTTGAAAACAGGCATTTTTTAAACCAAACTCTTTATTTTATAATAGATTTGCATTTGCAGAAAATGTACAAAGGAAGTACAGAGAGTCCCTGTATACTCCCCTGTCTTAGTTTGGGTTGCTATAAACAAAAATACCACAGGCTGGGGGGCATAAACAACAGACCTTTACCCTTTACTTCTGAATGTGTAGGAGGCTGGGAAGTCCCAGATGGAGGAGCCGGCAAATCCAATGACAAGTGACAACGTGCATGGCAATGAGAAGGCAGCATGAAAGAGCTGTGTCTCTTCTTGTAAGAGCACTAACCCCATTTGCGAGGCCCTCCCTTCATGACCTGCTTGCCCCCCAAAGGCACCACTTCCTAACACTGTCACAACGGGGGTTAGCATCTCGACATAGGAGTTTGGGAATGGGACACAAACATTCAGTCCCTAGCACCCACACCAGCAATTTCTCCTGCTACTAACATCTTAGGTATGGAGGATACATTTGTTACTGCTAATGAGCCAGTACTGAAACATTACTGTGAGCTGCAGCCTGTATCCACTCAGATTTCCTTAGTTTTACCTAATGTCCTGTTCCTGTTCCCGGACCCCTCCCATGGTGTCGCTTTACACTTGGTTGTCATGTCTACTTAAGACTCCTCTTGGCTGTGTCAGTTCCCCTGTTTTTGACAACCTTCAAAGTTTTGAAAACTGGTCATATATTTTATACAGTGTCCCTCAATACGGATTTGTCCGTTGCTTTCCCTATGGTCAGACTGAAGTTACAGGCAGGTTTGAGCCCCTCTGGAAGAGGTGGTGTCTAGGAGGGGCTGGTATGGCCCTCACGGGACCCCTGGCCTGCGACTGATTCCCCAGGCTGGCAAAGATGAGGAAAGGGGATGCTGCCAGACTGGGAGTCTCCCGAGGTAATGTCCACCCCCAGACTTCCTTCCTAAGGACTCCAGTTCAGACCCTGAAGTTGATTATTAACAAACGATGACTCGCATGTCTGCAGCCCTTTAGAGTTTACAAAAGACTATTATTAAAAACAAAATGAATCACTAGAATAGCTGCTCCAGTGCCAAGCTATTGTTAGTAGCCCGCGGAGGTGGAAGATATCATGCCCATTTCACAGATGGGAAACAAGTTAACTGAGGTTAAGTGACTGGCCCTGTCACAAGGTTGAAAAGTGAGAAAACAGAGATGTAACCCCAGATCAGTTCCAATGTTCCTCTATTATCCCGCCATCCACCTGCATTGATGTAGGGCCCTGCTCTCCCTTATACAGGTGAAGAAACCAAGGTTCATAGAGAAGCAGTGCCTCAGCGCTCAGAGGCCCAGCCCACCGTTGCCAACAGACCCAAGTGTCCAGATCTGCCCAGGGCCAGCCTGGGGACAGGGCTGGTGTTGGGACCCTGGAATGCAGGCTGATGATCACTATGCAAGCAGCCCAGCCAGGTGGCATTTCAGAGGGAAGGTGCCAAGGCTCTGGGGTCCAACTGGGTTAGCATCTGGTGCTTCGGCTCCCCGCCCCCAGACCTCACCAGGAGGACAGGGACCAGAAAGAACTTCCAAGATGGCCACTCACCAGACACTGGACAGCCTGGGGGCTTCAGGCCACAGCTGTCCCTCAGTGCAGCTTTGAACCTGGCCGTTCAAACTAAGGCCGTTACTCACATGATAGTGAAGGAATGAAGAAGTCAGTCCAGAGCAATCCCCCATCCCTGGGGCTGAAATGCCAAATGCACTGGCCCTAGGGGGCCACCAATGTGGCCACCTGACAAGTGCTACCCTTCTCCCAGAGCTGGGACAGTCACTTCCCACTCCTGGAGCACCTCCCTTCTGCTTTTGGATGGTCCTCTCTCTTAACATTCAATTTCCCTTCAACCGAACCCTAACCTCCCTTTGGCTCTAGTTCAACTTTCTGGGCCACACAGAACAGAAGGACTTTCTTCATTTCTTCTGATATTTAACTGGGTGCCCCCCCACACCCCCAAACAACCACAGCTACATCTGCAGCCCCTCCCCAGGGCCCCACCCTTGCCCTGCACTCTTACCCCAGCTGCCTCCCAACCTCCCTCTTTCCTTTTCTGTTCCCCCTGTAATGGGTTGAATTGTGTCCCAATTATGTAGAAATCCTAACCGCCCCCCTCCCCGTACCTCAGGATGCAGCCTTGTTTGGAAATAGGATGATCACAGTTGTAATGAGTTAAGAAGAGGTTGGGAGGGTGGGTCCTAATCCAGTATTACTGGTGTCATTATCAAAAGGGGGAATTTGGACACAGAAGCAGATGTGCACAGAGGGAAGACACAGGAAGAACATTGCCATCTGGGAACCAAGAGCAGAGGTTTGATCCTTTCTTCCAGACTTCAGAAGGAAGCAGACTTGATAACAGCTTGAACTTGGACTTCCAGCTTCCAGAACCATGAGGCGAAACATTTCTCTTGTATAAGCCGCCCAATCTCTTGCTTGCAGCCCTAGCAAATGAATACACCCTCCTTTGACCATTCATTCAAAAATACTGAGCCCCTGACATGTGCTAGGGATAAAGCAATGAAGATTAACAGAAACTTTCCTGGGGCTTATACTTGCAAGGAGAAAAGACAGGAAGATAATGAACACTTGAAGGTAAGAGAATTCCACACTGTCATTAAGAGCTCAGAAGGAAACAGACATGGGCTCCTTTGACTCTCCCACAATGCTCTGTCCCCATCAGCCCTCTTGCCTCTTCCTAGACAAGGGCTGAGGACTCTGTCCTAAGAAGGTCTTTGTCCAGCCCTGCTGTGCTCCCTTGCCTGTCCACCTGTGCTGCATTCTATCACCAGAGAAAAATTGGAAAGACTTCCCTCCACCCCTGCCTCCCTCAGCTCTCCTGCACCCCCTAACCTCAGAGAGGAGTAGTATCCTCCATAGTGCCCTCTAAACTGCTCTTCCTGGAGCCACTGCTTTCTTCCTGGACTAATGTCCCCTCTCAGCTGCCAGGACCCTTCTCTCTCCCTGCTTCTTCTCCTTTGCCGCCTCCTCCCTCTGCTCTCACTTATTTTCTTCAACCTTTCACTGGGAAGAATTTCAAGCCTACAGAAAAGTTGCCAGAACAGTTCAATGAATACTCTCATATCTTTCATCTAAGTTCACCAATTGTTAACATTTTGCCACCTTTCTTTATTTCCATGTGTATATACTGACTATTATTTGATGCTGACCCATTGGATAGGAAGCTGAGGCCATCATGACCCATCACCCTGAAATAGTTCAGCTGTATATCTCCCAAGAGCAGAACATTCTCTTACATGACTAATTTTTTTTTTTTTTTACAAATAGTTTATTGTCAAATTAGTTTCCACATAACACTCAGTGCTCATCCCCACAAGTGCCCTCCTCCATGCCCATCCCTCCTCCCCCCCACATCCATCAGTCGGCATTCAAGAGTCTCTCATGGTTTGCCTCTCTCCCTTTCCCCCACCATTTCCCCCATTCTTCTCCCCCTTGGTCCTCCGTCAAGTTCCTCCTAATCCTCCTATACGTGCAAACATATGATATTTGTCCTTCTCTGCCTGACTTATTTCGCTCAGCATAACACCCTCAAGGTCCATCCATGTTGCTACACATGGCCAGATTTCATTGTTTCTCATTGCCATGTAGTATCCCATGGTATAGATAAACCACATCTTCTTGATCCATTCATCTGTTGATGGACACTTAGGCTCTTTCCATGTTTTAGCTATTGTGGAGAGTGCTGCTATGAACATGGGGGTACATGTGCTCCTATGCATCAGCATTTCTGTATCCCTTGGGTAAATTCCTAGCAGTGCTATTGCTGGGTTACATGACTAGTTTAAATATTCAGGAAATTTTACATTGATACACTACTATTACTGTTATGTAAAATACAGTCCATATTTAAATTTCTTTTCTTTTATGCCTTTATTTTATTTTGAGAGAGAGAGAGACAGAGAGTGAGCAGGGGAGGGGCAGAGAGAGGGGGAGATACAGAATCTGAAGCAGGCTCTGGACTCTGAGCCCAGCACAGAGCCCAATGCAGGGCTCGAACCCATAGACCATGAGATCATGGCCTGAGTTGAAGTTGCAAGCTCAACTGACTGAGCCACCCAGGCACCCCTCAATATTCAAATTTCTACAATTGTCGTAACTAATGTCCTTTGAAACATTTTTTTTCCTGATCCAAGAGCTAACCTGGGATCTCGCACTCATTGAGTTGTTGTATCCCACCCTTCAGAGAGGCACCATTCCAAGGGCACCCATTCTCAGGCCATCACCTCTCTGTGGATGGCTTGGGGGTTTGAGTCTGCACCACCGTTTCCAGCCCTGACTCAGCCTTTCCTTGTGGTTATTTCCTCCTCCTTAGACTGCCAGCTGCTCTGGAGCAGAGACTCTAGTCCATCTCTTTATCTTCTGTGCCCAGTCCAGTGCATGGTGAGTCCATCATGTAGGGAAGACACATAGCCAGAGTCAGCTAGACCTGGATTTAATGTGTGGCTCCACCAGCCTCTAGTGTTGGGACTTCCTCAAGTTATTTCATGGTTGCTGTGTGCAGATAATACAGCCTACCTCGTAGGGCTACCATGAGAATCTCCTTAGGTACTGTTTTTGAATGCCTGGCACATGCTATGTCCAGAAGCAGGAAGGGTGTAGGGGAGAGAAAGGATTGTCTGTGATGTCCAGCAGACCTCAAAATGGAGGAGGGCAATGGAGCACCATCCCTGAGCTCCCAGACTCTGCTGGCTCCCTGCTCTAAGCAGTCTGACCCTCCTGGACTTGGTGACTATAGAACCTAGTGTGAATGAAAGCACATTTAATACATGAAAACTCAAGCTGGTCTGGAGAGGTGGGATTAAAGCACCTTGGCAAGAGATCTAGCACATCATCTTGACCAGACACTTCGTGAATAGGATAGCCTGGCCATAATTTAACCCAACCATGGAACAACCCCTACCTGCCCACAGAAGAAATAATCGGGAGTCCCATCAGCCTAGGGCCCCTCCCAAACTTCTGTCAGGGCTGTGATGGGGGTCTGAGGCTTCCCGCAGTAGGAAGGACCGGCTGCCCCAGGAACACATTTGTTAATATCAGATTCCACAGCAACAGCTGGATCCAATTTAACTACGGAGCATTGACGGCGAGCCCTGGCTACCAGCCAGCACCCCTCAGGAGGCTCAGAGCCTGCTATTCCCTTTTCCACGGAGATAGAATTGCTAAGGGCTCCCTGGGCTCATCCAGGCCCCTAGTACCTTCCAAGCAGCTGGGGAGAGAGAGGAAGTGACCAGCACTCACTGGCAACCCAACCTTTTGTTCCCTGCAGACCTGTCTCTCTGCCTGCCTCTCAGGTCCTCCAAAACATTAAGTGATTGCCACAGGGGCCTGGTGGCAAGAAGCTGAAAGTTCTCTGTCTGCAGGGGTATTTGGGTCCTGGGGTAACATTTCCATTCTGTCTAATGCAAAGAAAAACATGCATACTTATGCTCCCTGACCCCCAAACACACACACACACACACACACACACACACACACACACACGTATGTGCCCGCACATTATGCCACTCTCTGGCATCAGACTTCCATCATGCCTTCTGCTTGGAAATCACAGGCTCTTAGAACAAGTAGAATATCTAGTCCAATACTCATTGTCCAGAGGGGCAGGGAGTTGGCAAAAAGGTCAACAAGCAAAGCAGGTTTCTGATCCCAGTGCATTTCACTGCAAATAAATAATCTTTATTAATGATAA
Organism: Hyaena hyaena; assembly: GCF_003009895.1. NCBI lineage: Eukaryota > Metazoa > Chordata > Mammalia > Carnivora > Hyaenidae > Hyaena > Hyaena hyaena. The sequence goes on from NW_024080639.1 coordinate 6,500,310, forward strand.
TAGCAACATCATGTCTACTGGGTGCCTAATTTAAACCAGATTTTGCTAATGGATATTTGAAATACAGTTGTTCTTTGAAATTAATGGTCAAAATAAGCAGAGGTTTGGCAAGGTGAAGTATTTTGCCCAAAGCCACATACTTAACATGCAGCAAAACTGGGAATCATACTCGGGTTGGCCTTGTATCAAATGATAGGATTTCCTCCACTGCAGGTGGGCTCAGCCATCCCAGGCCCTGTCATTAAAATTTATTTATTTTTAAATTTTTTTAATGTTTTTATTTATTTCTAGGAGAGAGAGAGACAGCACGAGCAGGGGAGGGTCAGAGAGAGAGACACACAGAATCTGAAGCAGGGTCCAGGCTCTGAGCTGGCAGTCAGCACAGAGCCCGACGCGGGGCTTGAACCCACGAACCGCGAGATCATGACCTAAGTGAAAGTCGGACGCTTAACAGACTAAGCCACCCAGGCGCCCCCATTAAAATTTAGATGGCTTTGGTAAGGTCCTGCCTTAAATCATCCCCAGCCAACAACTGAAGGAGACAAGAAGGAAGGACACCAGAAGGGGGTGTGAGGTCTCCACAGGAAGTGAAAGAGTGCAAGGGACACATTTTCCAGCCTTCCCAATCTGTCAGCCTCCAAGACAGAGATGGAGGTTGAGGCCCCCTGAAAATGCCCTCCTGGGAAGAGACCCCGTTTCCGTGGGAGGACAGTTTTCTGGGTAGGATGTAGGGAAGCAGGGCTCACGGCACTGTGCATGGGAAACATAGATGAAATCCTCCTGGGGACTGTTTGGTCATTTATATTAAGAGCTTTTCAAATGTGCTTATGTTTTGACCTGGTCTTACTGTACAAATGTCCATGCTGAGCCATTGACCGTGTCTCTCTGATACTCATTTCCTTCCTTCTGATAACTACAACCCCAGTCCTCCTCCCCAATAATCAGTCCACCTAGTCCAGGTGGGGTGAGTATGTGACAGAGACTTGGCCAATCAGAATCCTCCCACTCGGCCACAGTGATTGGTTCTGGAGATAAGCTATGAATCGAACCAGGCCAATGGGATTCAGTGCTGAGACTTTTGTTGAAACTATTGAGAAAGAGAACTCTTTTACAGGGATGTTATGAAGCTACCAGGAGGTGAGCCTATTGGCAACCACCCTGACCCTCAGCTTGGGGGTGGAGGTGGGGGTGAGGGTGGGATCCGTCTTTGCTCATTATGGGAGATGGTGTATGAAGTGGGAGCTAAAGTCCTCCTGCCCCTCAACCATGGCATCTGAAATTTCGCTATAATTGTTCCTTTGGCTGATGTAGGCCTTCCAGACTTGAAATGGCAATCCCTTTGGGATGGATTCTATGGGTTAAAAACTAAAATCAATCCAAAGCCTCCCATTTGGGCTCACTTACTATCGGGCTTGATGAAAATAACACTGAGGCAGGAGCTAAGAATCCAGTGAAGTTGGCAAGATCAGGCACCAACTGACAGCATCCAAGTGCTTCTGTCCATCTCTGTAATTCCTTGAGCATATGAAAAAATTATCGCAGGTGGGTGGGTAGGGTGGTTAAGGCACCTGTGGGTCAGGACACTTTAAGAAAGTAGAGAGACAATGTGAGTTGGTGGTCTATAAAAAGTGATTGAATGAGAGAAGACCTGAAGAATGAAAAATGCGCTGATTGACTCAAAGAAGTCTTTGACTGTGTTGGAGGCCAGAGGTTTTGGTTCTTACTCTAAGCAAGAAATAGTTTGTGCAGGGCGCCTGGGTGGCTCAGTCGGTTCAGCGTCTGACTTTGGCTCAGGTCATGATCTCACGGTTCATGGGTTTGAGCCCCGCATCAGGCTCTGTGCTGACAGCTCAGAGCCTGGAGCCTGTTTCAGATTCTGTGTCTCCCTCTCTCTCTGACCCTCCCCTGTTCACGCTGTCTCTCTCTCTCTCTCTCTCTCAAAAATAAAATAAAACATTAAAAAAAAAAAGTAGTTTGTGCAACATAACAGGACATCAAAAAGAACGTTTTGGGGGTTCGGTCAACTCCCAAATGTAGCCAGGAGAAGTTAACTGCTCTTCTAAATCCATTCATTTTAAATTCTGCTAATGAATCTAGTGGCAATCATAGGGAGTTTGGACCCAAGTGCAGGCTTGGGGAAACACAGGTTCCCACCCACCTCCATGTTCACCCTCAGCCATCAGACATTCAACCAGGTGCTGAAATCATAGAGCGACGGGCCTTCCAAGCCAGGGTTGCATCTTATAAGAAGTTGGAGCTGTAGGTTCATCAAGGATCTGTTGGTTAAACATCTAGGATTACTGTCCTTTTGTAGGGGAAAGTATCTTCCTCAGAAAAAATAGATTATGCCCACCTGGGGGCATAAACTTCTGCTTTGATATCTGCAGAGTTCTGTCTGTAATGACCACTACATGGGTCCAACTAGTTTGGAACTGAGATCTGGATTGATGTGACAGGTTGTTTCTATTGAACATACTCCTTTCTTATTCTTGTTGAAAAGCTCTTGGGGCACCTGTGTGACTCAGTTGGTTAAGTGTCTGGTTCTTGGTTTTGGCTCAGGTCATGATCTCACGTGAGTGAGATCAAACTCATGTGAGTTTGAGCTCCACGTTGAGCCCTGTGCTGATGGTGCAGAGCCTGCTTGGGATTTTCTCTCACTCTGCCCCTTCTGCTCTCTCTGTCTCCTCTCTCTTAAAATAAATAAATAAACGTTTAAAAAGAAAGAAAGAAAAGCTTTTAAAGGTACTGGGCGTTTATTTTGAGTTAGGATATTTCTCACTTTTTCTCTCTCATGAAAAACATTGTGCTAGTCATGATCCCAAAGAATTATAAATGTGTGATTTTAGTTAAGAATGTGCTTTTTATTTTTCTTAGAGTCTTTCTTACTTAGAAGCCAGTTCTCAGTGTCTGACACCACATTGGCAGAGGCCAGCAGGAAAGGAAGGGGATTTAAATTGGCAACCTGCCTGGAAATGAGAGAGAGAAAAAGTTCTTCCTTACTAGAGCTGCTAGCTTAGCCAAGGCCACAAAGAAAGAAATATTCTTATGTCACTTTTTTCCCCTCTAAGTTTTCTTTAAAAATTCACTGCTGTAAGTAATACAAATATGTTTTTAAGAAAATCAAGAGATACAGAAAGACTAAAAATGAAATGCAATTATTTCTTGTTCTTACAGCTGCTCCTAAAAAGGAATCATTTTGGTGGACCCTTTGGTGGATCCTTCTATATTTCTAATTCTCTGAGTACATAGCTGTTTTCTGTTGTTTTGTTTTTTATTGAGGTATAATTCATTGGAAGAAAATTCATCCTTTTAAAGTGCAACTCAGTGGGGTTTTTTGTATATTTATAAAGTTGTGTGACCATCACCTTCTTAGAGAAGAACTACTTCGAATCTACTATCTACTTCAAGAACATTGCCCTCACCCCAAAAGGAAACCCCATATTCATTAGCCATTATTCCCATTGCTCCTCTCCCTGACTCTTGGAAACTAATCTACTTTATGTTTCTGTGAATTTACACATTCTGGACATTTCATACAAATGGAATCACACAGAATATGTGACCTTTTGTTATTTGCCTTTTTTCCCCTTAGCAAAGTGTTTTTAAGGTGCATGCATGCTGTAATGGCAAGAAACTGGAGCTAAGTTGGTTGTCTTTTATCAAAAAAAGCATAGCTTTCTTTTTTTAATTTTTTAACATTTTTATTTATTACTGAGAGACAGAGAGAGACATGGTATGAGCATGGGAGGGGCAGAGAAGGGGAGACACAAAATCTGAAGGAGGCTCCAGTTTCTGAGCTCTCAGCACAGAGCCCCATGCAAGGCTTGAACTCACAAACCATGAGATCATGACCTGAGACAAAGTTAGACACTTAACTGACTGAGCCACCAAGCACCCCAAGCATAGCTTTCTTAAACTTCTTCCCATCAACAAACTTCTACTTAAATCTCGTTGGCCAGAACTAAGTCATGTGGCCACACCTACCTACCAGGGAGTTGGAGAAATGTACAAAAACTAGGATTGACATCATTGGCTTAGACTGGTGGTTCTCATCCTTGGGTACATGTTAGAATCTTCTAGGGATATTTTAAAATGTATTGATGTGTACATGGTCTTATCCTAGTTTAGTGGTTCTCAACTAGGGGTAGTTCTGTTCCCCATGGCACATTTGGCAGTATCTGGAGACATTCTTTATTGTTGTGAATGTGGTGGCGTGTTCCTGGCATCCAGTGGGTAGAGGCTGAGATGATGCCAAATATCCTACCATGCACAAGATAGTCCCCGACAACAAACTTATCCAGTCCAAAATAATAGAGCCAAGACTGAGAAACTTTCCCCTAGACCAATTAAATCATAATCTCCTTCAGATTCCAACATGTAACTTGTTGGAATGACCAATAACCAATAACCAATGAGAAGCATTGGTTTAATGAATGACCCACTGCTTGTGTTTGGACCCATTGATACTCTGAACAAAACTGGGGGTTCTGTCACTAGAACATAGAGCAAAGTAAATATCAGTTAGTTAGTATGTCTGCCCCAGTAACTGCCATACACTGACATTTTTATTTCTAATTCCATTAATTATTCAGTATTTTTTGGCTTTCTCTTTATGAGATGAAATTAGTCTCCTCACTTGGAATTTTTTTTCTTCTGTCTTTCAACTTCTACAATTTGAACTTTTACATTGACGAAGTTAATAGCATTTATTTTCTGTCCCATAATCAAAGTTATATCTGTATGTTGTCTAACTATATATTCTAAAATTTGGATTTTAATAAACAGGATTTGTATTTTGACCATAAAAATGTTTACTGCAGAGCCAAAAAGTCTTTTAACTACATTTTTCTTTTTCAGCTTTTTTTTCTCCCTCGAATTTGTAATTTTATCCCCTTACACTATTTGACTCAGGTCATTTTAAAGAGTTGTTCATATAATCCCAATTCTATCTGGTATAAAAGAATGAGCAAGGAAGAGATAAGTACTAAATCTGACTTGTGAACCAGAAGCTTTAAAAATCGCCTTTTTAAAAAGGTGACTTAAAAAATAACTGAGAAATCTAATTAAAGTTGGGTATGCAGAATTAAGTGCTAATATTACAATCTTATGTATCTTATGTTCAATCAATGTTTGGGGAATGTTGTTAAATATCTGCACCTGTTTAAGAATAGTCATATTGGGGGAGGGGGCAAGATGGCGGAGAAGTAAGGAGCTCGGTACTTGCACTCGCGCCCATACATCACACGGAAAAGATCTGAAGCCATTGGAAACCTTACAAAACCTGAGAGATTGGGAGAAAAAAGAAGCAGAATCCACTGAGAAAGCCTTCTAACGGCTACCTCAAGAAACAAGCCAGTACACAAGGTTGAGAGTCCCAAATATCACTACGAATAGGAAAATAAAATAACCAAGGTCCCAACAAGAAAGACCAAGAGATACCATTCAAAAAACACTCTCTGAAAGGATAGGCCTTGGACAGTCAAAGAGTCTTCTTGGATATAGCAGCGCTCATAGATACAGAGAGCATAACAGGTCTTTAAAACCAACAAGAGCCGGAAAGCTAACTAAAATGATGAATGAAAGAGCTCTCCTCCAAAGAAACTCCAAGAAGAAATAACAGCTAGTGAACTGCTCAAAACAGATATCAGCAGCATAACTGAACAATATTTTAGAATAATAATGGTAAAATTAATAGCTGGGCTTGAAAAAACATAGGGGACATCAAAGAAACTATGGCTACAGACAGAATGGAAAATAAAAATAGGCATGAAGAATTAAAAAATGCGATAAATGAGATCCATAATAAATTAGAGGCCTCCAATGCACGGATTGAAGAGGCAGAAAGGAGAATAAGTGATTTAGAAGACACCATTATAGAAAAACAAGAAGCTGACAAAAAAAGAGACAAACTGATCCAGGAACAGGAAAGAAGAATTCGAGAGCTCAGCGATACGGTCAAACGCAACAATATCCGTATCATAGGAATCCCAGAAGAGGAAGAGAGAGGGAAAGGTGCTGAAGGAGTCCTGGAACAAATTATAGCAGAGAACTTCCCCGACCTGGGGAAGGAAGTAAATGTGGAAGTACAAGAGGCTCAGAGGACTCCCCTCAGACGTAACCTGAATCGATCTTCTGCACGACATATCATAGTGAAAATGGCCAAATACAAGGACAAAGAGAGAATTTTGAAAGCAGCTAGGGAGAAAAGGGCCCTAACATACAAAGGGAAACCTATCAGAGTGGTGACAGACCTATCTACTGAAACTTGGCAGGCTAGAAAGGAATGGCAGGAAATCTTCAATGTGATGAACAGTAAAAATATGCAGCCAAGAATCCTCTATCCAGCAAGCCTGTCATTCAAAATAGAAGGAGAGATAAAAACCTTTCCAAATAAACAGAAATTGAAAGAATTTGTCACCACGAAGCCAGCCCTACAAGAAATCCTGAGGGGGATGCTCTGAAGGAAAGGTTGCAAGGAACAAAGATACCAGAGACACCACCACAAACATGAACCCTACAAAAGATACAAAGACTCTAAACCCACATATTTCAATAATAACACTGAATGTAAATGGGCTGAATGCTCCAATCAAAAGACATAGGGTAGCAGAATGGATTAAAAAACAAAATCCATCAATATGCTGTCTACAAGAAACTCATTTTAGACGGGAAGATACCTTCAGATTAAAAGTAAGGGGATGGAGAAATATATATCATGCTACAGGAAATCAAAAGAAAGCCGGAGTAGCGATACTTATATCAGACAAACTGGACTTTAAATTAAAGACAATCACAAGAGATGAAGAAGGGCACTACATAATAATTACAGGGTCCATCCATCAGGAAGAACTAACAATCATAAATGTCTACGCACCGAATATGGGAGCACCTAAATATCTAAAACAATTAATCACAAACAGAAACAAGCTTATAGATAAGAATGTGCTAATAGCAGGGGACTTTAATACTCCGCTTACAGCAATGGATAGGTCAACCAGACAGAAAATCACTAAAGAAATAATGGACTTGAAAGACACATTGGACCAGATGGATCTGACGGATATATTTAGAACTTTACATCCTGAGGCCAGGGAATTTACTTTCTTCTCAAGTGCGCATGGCACATTCTCCAAGATAGATCACATACTGGGACATAAAGCAGCCCTCAATAAATATAAAAGAATAGAGATCATACCATGCACACTGTCAGATCACAATGCTTTGAAACTTGAAATCAATTACAGGAAGAAGTCTGGAAAACCGCCAAAAACATGGAGGTTAAAGAACACCCTTCTAAAGAATGAATGGGCCAATCAGGCAATTAGAGAGGAAATTAAAAAATATATGGAAACAAATGAAAATGAAAACACAACAATTCAAAATCTATGGGATGCGGCCAAGGCAGTCCTAAGAGGAAAGTACATTGCTCTCCAGGCCTATTTCAAGAGATTAGAAAAAGCACAAGTCCAAAATCTAACAGCTCACCTAAAGGAGCTAGAGGCAGAGCAACAAGAACGCCCTAAACCCAGTAGAAGAAGAGAAATAGTAAAAATTAGAGCAGAAATAAACAACATAGAGACCAAAGAAACAATTGAACAGATCAATGAAACCAAGAGTTGGTTTTTTGAAAAAGTAAACAAAATTGACAAACCTCTAGCCAGGCTTATCAAAAAGAAAAGAGAGAGCACCCAAATAGACAAAATTATGAATGAAAATGGACTTATTACAACCAACCCCTCAGAAATACAAGCAATTATCAGGGAATACTATGAAAAATTATATGCCAACAAATTGGACAACTTAGAAGAAATGGACAAATTCCTAAACACACACTCACTACCAAAATTCACACGGGAAGAAATAGAAAACCTGAACAGACCCATAACGAGTGAAGAAATCGAATCAGTGATCAAAAATCTCCCAACAAATAAGAGCCCTGGACCTGATGGTTTCCCTGGGGAATTCTACCAGACATTTAAAACAGAATTAATCCCAATTCTTCTCAAGCTATTCCAAAAAATAGAAGTCGAAGGAAAACTCCCGGACTCATTTTATGAAGCCAGCATCACTCTGATTCCCAAGCCAGACAGAGATCCAACAAAAAAAGAGAACTATAGGCCAATATCCTTGATGAATACGGATGCAAAAATTCTCAACAAGATCCTTGCAAATCGAATCCAGCAGCATATCAAAAGAATCATCCACCAAGATCAAGTGGGATTCATTCCTGGGTTACAGGGCTGGTTCAACATTCGCAAATCAATCAATGTGATCCATCATATCAATAAAAGAAAAGATAAAAACCATATGATCCTGTCAATAGATGCAGAAAAAGCATTTGACAAAATACAGCATCCCTTCTTAATAAAGACTCTCGAGAAAGTTGGGATAGAAGGAACCTACTTAAACATCATCAAAGCCATCTATGAGAAGCCTTCAGCTAACATCATCCTCAACGGGGAAAAACTGAGAGCTTTCCCCCTGAGATCAGGAACACGACAGGGATGTCCACTCTCACCACTGTTGTTTAACATAGTGCTGGAAGTCCTAGCATCAGCCATCAGACAACAAAAGGAAATCAAAGGCATCAGAATTGGCAAAGAGGAAGTCAAACTTTCACTCTTCGCAGATGACATGATACTCTACATAGAAAACCCGACAGACTCCACCAGAAGCCTACTAGAACTGATCCAAGAATTCAGCCAAGTTGCAGGGTACAAAATCAACGTACAGAAATCGGTTGCATTTTTATACACCAATAATGAAGCAACAGAAAGAGAAATCAAGAAACTGATCCCATTCACAATTGCACAAAAAACCATAAAATACCTCGGAATAAACCTAACCAAGGATACAAGAGATCTGTATGATGAAAACTATAGAAAACTTATGAAGGAAATTGAAGAAGACACAAAGAAATGGAAAAACATTCCATGCTCATGGATAGGAAGAATAAATATAGTTAAGATGTCATTACTACCTAAAGCACTCTACACATTCAATGCAATTCCAATCAAAATTGCACCAGCATACTTCTCAAAACTAGAACAAACTATCCAAAAATTTGTATGGAACCACAAAAGACCCCGAATAGCCAAAGTAATACTGAAAAATAAAACCAAAACGGGAGGTATCACCATCCCAGACTTCAGCCTCTACTACAAAGCTGTCATCCTCAAGACAGTATGGTATTGGCACAAAAACAGACACATAGACCAATGGAACAGAATTGAGAACTCAGAAGTGGACCCAAAAGTATACAGCCAACTGATCTTTGACAAAGCAGGAAAGAATATCCAATGGAAAAAAGACAGCCTTTTTAACAGATGGTGTTGGGAGAACTGGACAGCAACATGCAGAAGAATGAAACTAGATCATTTTCTCACACCATGCACAAAAATCAACTCAAAATGGATAAAGGACCTGAACGTGAGACAGGAAACTATCAACACCCTAGAGGAGAAAGCAGGAAACAACCTCCTTGACCTCCACCGCAGCAACTTCTTACTTGACACATCCCCAAAAGCAAGGGAATCAAGAGCAAAAATAAACTGTTGGGACCTCATCAAGATTAAAAGCTTCTGCACAGCCAAGGAAACAACCCAGAAAATTAATAGGCAACCAACGGAATGGGAAAAGATAGTTGCAAATGACATATCAGATAAAGGGTTAATATCCAGAATCTATAAGGAACTCACCAAACTACACGCCCGAAAAACAAACAACCCAGTGAAGAAATGGGCAGAAGACATGAACAGACACTTCTCCAAAGAGGACATCCAGATGGCCAACAGACACATGAAACGATGCTCAGCATCCCTCCTCATCAGGGAAATACAAATCAAAACCACACTGAGATACCACCTCACGCCAGTCAGAGTGGCTAAAATGAGCAAATCAGAGAACTCTAGATGCTGGCGAGGATGTGGAGAAACGGGCACCCTCCTACACTGTTGGTGGGAATGTAAACTGGTACAGCCCCTCTGGAAAACAGTGTGGAGGTTCCTCAGGAAACTAACAATAGAACTCCCCTATGACCCAGCAATAGCACTGCTAGGAATTTACCCAAGGGATACAGAAATGCTGAGGCATAGGAGCACATGTACCCCAATGTTCATAGCAGCACTCTCCACAATAGCTAAAACATGGAAAGAGCCTAAGTGTCCATCAACGGACGAATGGATCAAGATGGTTTATCTATACCATGGAATACTACATGGCAATGAGAAAGAATGAAATCTGGCCATGTGTAGCAACATGGATAGACCTTGAGGGTGTTATGCTGAGTGAAATAAGTCAGGCAGAGAAGGACAAATATCATATGTTTGCATGTATAGGAGGATTAGGAGGACCTTAACTGAGGACCAAGGGGGAGAAGAAGGGGGTAATGGTGGGGGAAAGGGAGAGAGGCAAACCATGAGAGACTCTTGAATGCTGACAAAAACTGAGGACTGATGGATGTAGGGGGGAGGGGGGATGGGCATGGGGAGGGCACTTGTGGGGATAAGCACTTGGTGTTATGTGGAAACTAATTTGACAATAAACTATTTGTAAAAAAAAAAAAAGAACTAAAATCCAAGATATTGGCTTTCAGTTTGGTGTTGAAACTACAAACATGTTAATGCTTGTCCAAGAAAACCGAATAAACAAGTCGTGTACTTTAAAAAAAAAAAAAAAAAAGAATAGTCATATTGGAAGCTTTTAATATAAACAGGAGAAAAATCTTTCATTGATGTGTTTGTCAGATACATATGATAACATATATTTTTATATGCCAGGTAATGGTGATGTAAGGATACAGTGATAGATTAGCCAGCCATATAACAATTGTAAATATTTTTACCTGCAATGGTTGTTTGTCATTATTGACTGCTCTACAGCCAACTGACTTTAATGTGAATTACATTCAGACTTCCCATGACCAAGAAGGAAGTTCCCCACTGTTTTGAACATCTGTATCAGCAACATGCTGTAACCTCCGGGCTGCTGAACACCTACCCTGATTGCAATTCCACACGTGAATCCCTTCTAAGACCTCAGTGGTAATTCAAGTAACTTTATACCACGCTTCCTGGAGCTCTACATAGCAGTGTAGATGACTACATGGATTCCCAGGAGCTGTGAAATTCAATCTATCCTATAGGTATTACAATATCATGTTTCCATAGATTATTTTTGTATGTAGTGTAGTTGTATTTTCTGTTACTCTTGCTTGGCTAATTTTTATTAGTGTAAAATTTACAGGTATTAGGAACAAGGAGTTTTGACAAATGCATACACCCATGTAACCACCTCTCCATTGGTTAATTTTCTCTTTGGGGAATTTAGGGTACATATTACTTTGAGATAATGCCCAAAAATATCTGAAAAAGATTTTTTATTTTTTGCTTTCTTGGAAAGTTTTTTTTTTTAATTATGGTAGAATACACATAACATAAGATTTACTATTAGTGACTTTTAGTCCATTCACAGTGTTGTGCAACTATCACTGCTATCTAGAACTAGAACATTTTCATCACCACAAAAGGAAACTTGTACCCATTAAGTGGTCACTTTCTATTCTCCACACACCACCCACCCCCAGCCCCTGGCAATCAGTAATCTGCTTCTTGTCCTTATAGATTTGCTTATTCTGTATATTTCATAAAATTACACAGCATGTGGCTTTTTGTGTCTGGCCTTTTTTTCCCTTAGCATAATGTTTTCAAGGCTCACCCATTTTGTAACATGTACCAGCACTTCATTTATGTTTATTCCTGAATAATATTCCATTGTTTATATCTATCCGGCTGTGTTTATCCATCTGTCTATTGATGGACATTTGGGCTGTTTCCACCTTTTGGCTACCATGAACGGTGCTGCTGTGGACATTTATGTACAAATTTTGTTTGAACATTTGTTTTCAAGTCCAAAAAATATATTTTTTAATTTGTCACCCAAGTAGTCCAAATCTGATCATTGTATCTTCAAAACAAGAGTTTAATTGAGACCTGCTTTTTGTTCCCTTGCTGCCTGTCACTTATTCCAAAACAAAAGAAAATGAAGAAAGACAAGCAAGTCAGTGGTGAAACCACCAAGGAATTAAAATTCAGCTAATGGTCACGCTCTTTGGCATAATTTTTGACAACACCCTTGGCCAGTGCGCAGAAATGTGAAAATCACAAAAATGGAGAATAGAAAGGTATTCTATTCTCTTCAAACCCACCGGTATGTTGGGTTTTTTTTTTTTTTAAGTTTATTTATTGAGAGAGAGAGAGAGAGAATAGGAAGGTCAGAGAGAGAGAGAGAGAGAGAGAGAATCCCAAACAGGACCCTCGCTGTCAGCACAGAGCCTGACGTGGGGCTTGAACCCATGAACTGTGAGATCATGACCTGAACAGAAACCAAGAGTCAGATGCTTAACCCCCTGAGTCACCCAGGCACCCCTTGTGTGTTTTTAGTTATCAAAATCACAAGCTTTTCTAGCATTTTGTGTGAAAGAGTTGAATTCCTGTCTATATCCAAAGCAGATTGTTGTTTGACCTGCAGTGGCTTCTTAGTGGATAGTTGCAGACCAAGTTGAGGTATGTGAAAATGGTAAAAGTGATAGTTATTCCAGCAAGCAGCTCTGGCAATGGCTAACTATCCCTGAATGGAAGGAGGGACAGAAGTGTTACAATGAAAACTTGACCCACCAGTAATAGTATTACCCAGTGAGCCTTGAGAATGACACAAAGTTGCCACTGCCCTCCTTCCTGACTTCCGCCCCAAAGTGACTCCCCTCCTTTGGAATCCAAGCAATTCTACAACTGTGAGAGAGTGTAATGTCTCTGTTTGGCCAATACAAACTTCAACTTGGGGATTAGTTGAGGAGCAGGGCTTCTGAGCCCAATGTTCCCAAGGTTTAAAGTCCTGGGGATGTGGTGACAGATGTGGCCAGGTTATTTCCTTCCCTCCTGAACACGCTCAGCTCACCAGAAAGAGTCTGTCTTCACCTGTCTGCCACTGCCTGGGGATAGACCAATTCCTTCACACTCTGCAACTAGCTGTGTGATCTTTTTATTTTTTTTTTAATTTTTTAATGTTTTATTTATTTTTTAGAGAGAGATAGAGACAGCGTGTGCAGGGGAGGGTCAGAGAGAGAGGGAGACACAGAATCTGAAGCAGGCCCCAGGCTCTGAGCTAGCTGTCAGCACAGAGCCCGATGGGGGCTCGAACCCACGAACCGTGAGATCATGACCTGAGCCGAAGTCGGATGTTTAACCAACTCAGCCACCCAGGTGTCCCATAGCTGTGTGATTTTGGGCAAGTTATTTAACACACCTCAGCTTTAGTTTCCTCAACTGTAAAATGATGTGAATAATGGGCCCACCACTTAGGGTCAATGAGAATTACTCTGTAGAAAGCACTTAACATGAGTGTCAGGCATACCATCAGTGTAATTACTGTTTTACTGACAAAGTGAGGAGAGCACAGCAAGACTACAGACATGGCATTAACATCCTGGGCAACTGGGTGACCCCTAAGGGCTCACAAATGGCATGATGTAGTTAGAAGGAACCGTGTATCCAGTTCCCCAAATATCAGGGACCACTACCAAGAGAAACCAGTCTCTGCACCTTAGCTGCTAGTTGTACACCTATGGCTTGTCCTGAAAAGTCCCTGTGGTTCAGTTTCAGTAAGTGTTTCGGCTGATTACATGTCTTGCTACTGTTGGGGCACCTGGCTGGCTCAGTCAGAACAACATGTGACTCTTGATCTCAGGTCGAGTTTAAGCCCCGTGTTGTGGGCAGACATAATTGGAAAAAAAAAAAAAGAAAAAGAAAAAAGAAAAGAAAGCCTTTTGATTGTACTAATTCTGCAGGTAAATATACAAAAATGTAAATATACAAAAAAATTTGGGGCACCTGGGTGGCTCAGTCAGTTAAGTGTCCAACTTCAGCTCAGGTCATGATCTTGCAGTTCATGAGGATGAGCCCCATGTTGGGCTCTGTGCTGACAGCTCAGAGCCTGGAGCCTGCTTCAGAATCTGTCTCCCTCTCTCTCTGTCCCTCCTCAGCTCTGTCTCTCTCTGTGTCTCAAAGTATAAATAAATGTTAAATAACTAAAAATTTTTTAAATTTTTATTTAAGAATTTAAATATACAAAAATTCTCTTACATAATCTTCATTCAATAACTGTTTATTGATTGCCCACTCTGTGCCAGCCCTGGTCTAGAACCTAGGAATAGAACAACAAATAAGGCTGGTAAACATTTATGCTCTCATGGAGCTTATGTTCTGAAGGCACTGTGCCACATATGCCTGTGTCCTTAACCTCCTGTCACTGAACCTCTCTATGCCTCAATTTTCTAATCTGTAAAATGGAGATACTAATAATAGCTATCTCATAAAGTTGTCACGATTTGGGGATTTTTTTGTTTTATGTTTTTTAAGTTTATTTTTTTTATTTTGAGAAAGAGAGAGAACATGAACAGGGGAGGGGCAGAGAGAGAATCCCAAGCAGGCGCTGCACTGTCAGCACAGAGCCCCATGCGGGGCTTAAACTCACAAACTGTGAAACCACAGCCTGAGTCAAAATCAAGAGTCTCACACTCAACCAACTGAGCCACCCAGGTGCCCTGGCTTTTGTTTGTTTTTATTGAGGTATACGTGACATAACATTGTATTCGTTCCAGGCGCCCAATGCAATGATTTGATATTTGTGTACATTGTGAAATGATCACCAGAAGTCTAGTTAACATCATCACCATCCGTAGTTACATTTTTTTCTTGTGGTAAGAACTTTTAAGATCTATTTTCTTAGCAACTTTTATTTACTTTTTTTTCTTAAATAGTTTATTGTCAAGTTGGTTTCCATATAACACCCAGTGCTCATCCCAACAAATGTCCTCCTCCATGCCCATCACCCCTCTTCCCTTCCCCCCCCCACCAGCCCTCAGTTTGTTCTCAGCATTCAAGAGTCTCTCATGGTTTGCCTCCCTTCCTCTCCCCAACTATTTTTCCCTTTTCCTCCTCCATGGTCCTCCGTTAAGTTTCTCCTAATCCACCTATATGTGCAAACATATGGTATCTGTCCTTCTCTGCCTGACTTATTTCTCTTAGCAACTTTTAAATATACAGTACAGTATTATTAGGTATTGTCACCAAGCCGTACATTACATCTCATGGCTTATTTATTTTAAAACTAGAATTTTGTACCTTTTGACCCCCTTCTCCCATTGTGCCCACCCCCACCTCTGCCTCTGTCAATCACGAGTGTGGATTTTTTGATGTTGTTTTTATGGTTTAGATTCCACGTATAAGTGAGATCATAAAATATTTTGCTTTTTCTGTCTGACTTATTTCATTTAACATAATGTTCTCAAGGTCCATGTTGTTGCAAATGGCAAAATTTCCTTCTTTTCTATGGCTGAATAATATTTCATATATATATGCTTCACAATATTTCATATATATTTCAAATATAAATATAAATAATATTTAATATATATCACAATTTCTTTACCATTTATCCATCAATCACACTTAGATTGTTTCTATATTTTGGCTGTTGTAAATAATACTGCAATGAACACAGGGTACATTTATCTTTTTGAAGCAGTGTTTTCAGTTTCTTTTTATAATTTTTTTAATGTTTTATTTATTTCTGAGAAAGAGAGAGAGAGAGAGACAGCATGGGCAGGGGAGAGTCAGAGAGAGGAAGATCCAGAATCTAAACAGGCTCCAAGCTCTGAGGCAACTGTCAGCACAGAGCCTGATGCGGGGCTTGAACCCACGAACTATGAGATCATGACCTGAGCCGAAGTTGGGCGCTCAACTGACTGAGCCACCTAGGCACCCCAGTGTTTTCATTTTCTTTGGATAATTACCCTAAGGTGAAATTTTGGGATCATAAGGTTATTCTATTGTTAACTTTTAAAGGAAGCTTCATATTGTGTTGCATAATCTACCAATTTACATTTCTACCACCAGCGCGCAAGTGTTTCCCTTTTCCACATCCTTGCCAACACTATTTCTTGTCTTTTTGATAATCATCATCCCAGTGGTTAAGAGGTGATATCTCATTGTGGTTTTAATTTGCATTTTCCTGGTGATTAGTGATGTTGAGCCTCTTTCATGTACCTGTTGGCCACCTGTATGCCTTCTTTGGAAAAAATGTCTGCGTAGCTCCTCTGCCCATTTTTTATTTAATTGGATATTTTTCTTTTTTTTTTTTTTTTTTAATTTTTTTTTAATGTTTTTTATTTATTTCTAGGAGAGAGAGAGAGACAGTTTGAGCAGGGGAGGGTCAGAGAGAGAGGGAGTCACAGACTGAAACAGGCTCCAGGCTCTGAGCTGGCAGTCAGCACAGAGCCTGACGCGGGGCTCGAACCCACGAACCCCGAGATCATGACCTAAGCGAAAGTCGGACGCTTAACCGACTAAGCCACCCAGGCGCCCCGTAATTGGATATTTTTCTTAATGAGCTAATATCATAAAGCACTTAGAACAGGGCAAAGCACAGAGTATGTACTGTGTACATGACAGCTATTATTGTTTGGGGGGAGTTTGAATGAGAAGCATATCTGGGGGAAAGATCAAGAGTTTCTTTTGGATGTGTGTTGACTCTGAGATGTCTGTTGAACACTCCAGGGAGGGTCCTTTGATCAGGAGCTCAGATACACAAGTCTGGAGGTTAAAGGACAGGTCTGAGTTGAGGTATAAATCTGGGGGGTAACTGGCAATATGGTTAGTATTTAATTAAAGTCACGAAACTAACTGTTATCACCAAGGGAGTGGATGTGGAGAAGAGAAACATCCTGAGGCCTGATCCCTGGGGCACCCCAAAATTTAGGAGTTGTGATCTGAGCAGGATTATTCCTGCTTATGCAAAGGAGACTGGGAAGAGGCCACAGAGAGGTGGGGGGACAACTTGGAAGATACGGAGTCTTGGAGGCCGAGTGAAGAAAATTTTGCAGAACAAAGGGAAGGTCCCCAGTCTAATGATCCTGATCAGTCAAGTGAAATTAGGACTGAGAGGGGGTTGTTGGAGGTGACCACAGGAAGATCACTTGCAGCAGTCCTAGGGAGAGGCAGAGGCAAATGTCACCTTGGGGTATGTTTCAGAGATAATGGGAGGGCATGAATTCTTCAATTTCATGGAGTACAGGCATCACTTTTGGAGATATTTCAATAAAGGAAGATAAAGAAAGGAGAGAAAGAAGAGAATACAAGGTCAAGGGCATTTTCTTGTTTGTCTTTTATTTTTATTTTATTTTATTTATTTTTGAGAGAGAGAGAATGAGAGAAAGAGAGAGAGAGAGAGAGAATGTGTGAGAGAACAGGGGAGGGACTGACAGAGAGGAATTAAGAGAGTCCCAATCAGGCTCCATGCTCAGCACAGAGCCTGACGTGGGTCTTGATCTCACAGTCATGAGGTCATAACCTGAGCCAAAATCAAGAGTCAGTCACTTAACCAATTGAGCCACCCAGGCACCCTGTCTTTATTTTTATAAGGTGGGCTTTACTTCTACATATTTACAGTGATTTGCACATGTATTTAAAGTGTTGCTTTATGACACATTTTAGTAAGGTAGTCTTATCAGGAATGTTATTCCTTGATAAGAGAAATTCTAACTCTCCTAGGTCCTACTGCCCCATGAAGTTGGAAGCCATTTCCAGTCTATTGAGTCAAGTTAACTTAAGGGCCTAATAATATGGGTTCTTGGTGTCTAATAGCTGATGTTACAGAAGCATCGGTGAGCCTCGTAAACTGAACACATACATGTAGTTTGGTGTGTTACAGAATGTAACATTAAGAAGAGAAGAAGAAAGCTGGTAACTCAGAAGGAAGAGGTAAAAATTGAAAAGTTCTTATATAAAGTATGATGGGCTTTAGTGAAGCTCCTGGACTGTCAACAGAACAAAACTGAGTGGTCTCTCTGAGGTCACCTGGTGAGAGCAGTAAGCATAACGTGTTGGACACATACATGCCTCAGGCCTCTGCTGCCATCTTTCATGAAAAGAACCTAGAGCTTCCCTGATGGGGCCAAGAGGCTGGGAGACTGGGGGAGTCAAGACAGCAGCAAAGGCCTGAAATATCTAGTGGAGAAGAAGCCAAGATGCTGTCAAAGATTTAAAGGCTCTGCGGAGCTGGGGTAGGAGGCCAGCCATGGAGAGGACTCCCACTTGGAAGGGTGGCCAATGAATGAGGAGTTGAGAAGGAAAATTTACAATCTCAGCTTTTTGAAGAAGCTGAATCTGTAAAAATTCTTAAGTCTTGAAAAGGGACTGCTAAGATGATATGTGCTATAAGGTCATTACAATGCTCATGTCAATTTTCATTGTTGTTTTCTAAAGAAAATGCTATATATGAGTTAAACCAAAGTATGAGAGTATTCTATTAAGATTTAGTTCAGCAAGCAAAATGACAGTTATATTTATTTGCCCTATGTCTTCAGCAGTTTGGGCTGTTATAACATGAATACCAAAGATGAGGATGCTTATAAACAAAAGAAATTTATCTCTCCCAGTTCTGGAAGCTGAGAAATCTGAGATCAAGGTGTCAGCTGATTCAATATCTGGTGAGGTCTGCTTCCCAGTTTTCAAGGACAGTGGTCTTCACCCTGTATCCTCATATGGCAGCAGGGGTGAGCAGGTACTCTGGGGTCCCTTTTTCAAGGGCACTAATCCTGTCCATGAGGGCTCTACCTCATGACCTAATAACCTCCCAAAGCCCTCACTTCCTAGTACCATCACATTGGGATCAAGTTTCAACACATGAATTTTGGTGAGTTACAAACACCCTACAAGCCTTTGCGTCTGTTCACGTTGTTTGATTACATACTCAAAATTTCCAAAGCTTCTGTCTCTTCCAGGTAGTTTTGATTGGAATGTAGTATTGATCAATATGTTAAACCAAAGGTATTGATGATAGTCTGAAAGAACTGTTTTAAACCCTTAATGTACATACAAGCTAGCCACATGCTAGTATAAATAGCCAGGATGACGTGTCATGAGGAAGATAGGTCTTGTTCTTAGTCTAAAGAAATATTGGAGAAATATTTTGAGCAAATATCAAGGACAGAAATTCGTTGTTCTCCTGACCCACTTGTGTTTTTTATGTAAAACTTTCATTTTATCACCTACTCCCTGTGGCCACTTCTGGCCACAAGCAAGTTAAAGAAGCTCTTCCAAAAAAAAACAACAACATTAAAAGAAACATTAAAAAATAAAATAATAAAGTAAAATAAAATAAAAAGAAGCTCTTCCAGCTGTCTGAATTCCACCAAAATCTACCTCCACCCACTTCACGCTCACTGCAATTAAAGGGATAATCACTCTCACACTTGTGCTTACCAGTAAATATTCAGGGGGCTTGAGACACCTGGCTTAGTCAGTAGAGCCTGTGACTCTTCATCTCAGATATGAGTTCAAGCCCAATGTTGGGCATGGAGCCTACTTAAAAAGAAAAGTTTTGAGGGGACATTTCTGGAGAAACTAGAAAACTGCCACAAATAAAGAAGCATAAAACCAAAGACCTAAACTGCCTCGGTTTCCTCACCTTCAGAGCCTCAGTCTGTGCCACGCTTTCCGGCTGACTGTGAGAAACCGACTGTGATATCATAAAAAATAAATATTTGATCTCTGTCCCTATTTCCTGGCTCTTGGCTCCTAAAACCTTCGGAATTTCCAGAGGAATAAGAGTCTTTTGTATAATAACAACATGACTAGTGGCTGAGGGCATGGAACTGGTAACCAGAAAGACCAAGGCATGATTAGAGGGATGGATTTTTAGCCCCAAACCCAGTCCTCTGGGAAGGGGGGATGGGTTGGAGATCACCAAAATCAATGATTTAATCAATCATTCCTCTGTAATGGAACTTCCATCAGTTTGGAGAGCTGCCAGGTTGGTGAGCACCCCGAGGTGCTGGGAGGGTGGTGCTATAACCAAACTCAAGGGGTCTGCTACTTGGAGTGTGTCAGATGAACGCAGCCCAAGGAAGTATTAAAAGCAAAGAAACTTTGGTTACTTATTACAAGAAAGGAGACAGGAAGATAGTTCTCAAAGCACTGTTTCCCTGTGGGGAGTGTACAGGAAGCTTATATTTAGTGTATCAGGGGACAGGCACAGGGAGTTTGCATAGCGACTTTTGATTCAATGGTACAGGCCTTGCATGTCAACATGCTAATGTATACATTATGCGTTCCAAAAATAGCAGAGTAGAAGATTCCATCCATAAAAGGAGACTTTAGTATTATAATGAGCTAAAGATAACCTCAGGCCAGCTCAGGAGGGCTTCTGCACAGGTCTTCAGCTCCGATCCAGCTCAAACTGGCTCACATCAGGGGCCATCGGGTGAAGCACCTAGTTGAGTGTCCCCTTGGGTGGAACTGTTCGTTCTGAAAAACAAAAAACATTCCTTCCCTGCTTTTGTCCCTCCCCCTCCCCTTCTGCTGATTGCTTTCTGCTCTCTTATTTGGGTAATTTCCCCCTGCATCCTAGCTAACTGTGCACCATGTCCCATACCTTGCCCTGTGCATCTCTTCCAACTGGTTGTTTCTGAGTTGAATTCTTTGTGATAAACTGGTAACCATAAGTCAAGTGCTTTCCTAAGTTCTGTGAGTTGTTCTAAGTGAATTATCGAACTAAGGAGGGGGGTGGGGAACCCCCTGAATTTTTAGCCTATCAGTCAGACAATGACATCTGAAGTGGGGGCAGTCTCATGGGGCTGACCCCTTAACTCGTTGGATCTGACACTCCTGTCCAGGTAGATAGTGTCAGAGCTGAACTGAATTGTAGGACACAGCTGGAGAAGTGATGCTGGACAAGACGCTGTGCATTTGGTGTCAGAAGCATCATGATTAAAAACAGCCTCACCAACCACAGAGGCCTGAAGCAAGTGAAGGAGAAGACAGGAGGAGAGGAGGGGAGGAGCAGGATCCATGTTGTGGGCCAGCAGCATGTTCATCATGCTCAACAAACAGTCTTTTGGTTTAAAGACCTCATATTTAAGGGACAGACATTGATGATTACTACTTTTACTTTCTGTAATGTCACAAGAGGAAAAGCAAAGCCATGCCTTCAGAGCAGCCAGGCTGAGGGCTGGTACAAAATAATGGTGACCTTGCTGATTTGAACATGGAGGAAATGAGGTAGTGGATATAAAATTCTTAGCACAATGCCTAGAGCCCAACAGATTTGTCTACAGTCATCACGGGCAGAGAGAAGAAACCCAGGCTTCCTGACTTCCAGTCAACATTCAGTTTTCTTTTCATTCTGCAGCCTGAAAACTTGTTTGTTTGAATAAAACCCTGGGTCTAGAATCCAGCAAAAAGGGAAAAAGATGCTTCATGATAATGAGATGCTGTGGAGGAAATAGAAAATTATCAAATTTTAACCCACTACTTGGAAATGCAAACACATTTCATTTATTCATGGCCACTGATGTCTTTATTGGAGCTGGAACGTCTAACACATCCAAACAACACATGATTAGTCTCCATAATAGGAACGAAACAGGCTCCCAGTGGGATAATCAGCTAATCACGTTGCAGAGGGTGTTCAGTGCTTTTCCACAACAAATGTGGTGTTCATTTGGTCCCCTGATGCCTTGTGCTAATGCCACGTGGGGCGTCATCTGTCCTAGCACCTGCTGAGTTCAGATGCGTCAGCATCCTCAGTCACCACAGCCTGACACCCTCCAGGTACTGGGCTCTGCTCCAGGCCCTTGGGGGGAGGGGGGGTCAGACCTGTTTCCAGACTATGAGAGATCATGGTGGGCCTGAAGAATGCCGGCTGGTTTGTTTATTTAATTTAAAAAAGAAAAAGCTCCACTGTTACAGAACAAAGAGTAAAAAGCAAGCCCCTGGGCCTGGACCTGTTCCTGACTCCATTATTTTACTTACATGTTTTATAATGCTTAGTCAATATGGAACATTGCTCTATTGCTTAGCAACTGAAATTATAGAGAAAATTAGATCTGAAAGACTCATGACAATAAGCAGGATTCTAAAGGGAGATACAGTAGAGTCCAGAATGACTAAGCTCAGGGCTGACTCCCCTTTGAATTTGTACTGGGTCCCTAATAATAATCAGTTAACAGGAACTGAGCACTTTGTGAGTGAGGCATTATTCCAAGTGTTATACTTTCACTCTCACATTTACTCCTCACAGCAACCCTAGATGTAGATATAAGGATTGCCTCCTTTTCTTCACAAGAAAACAGGCATAGAGAGATGAGTATTAGACAAAGTCACCCAGTCAGTAAAGGGCAAGTTCAGAATTTGAACTCCAGACCCTCGGATTTTACCCATCACACATACTGACTAAAGAGTGCAGTTCCTTGTGCCCTAAACATCCAAACAGTGAAGTTCACAGGGAAAGATGTATTTTGAAGGCTAAATAATCTCAGGTGAACACAGTTTTTTCCTTCACTGAGAGACATAGTCATAGATCACTGGAGCAGAGATGAAGGCCCCTGTTTCATTCTGTTATTTTTATAAAACAGATAAAGCATCATTGTTTTTACTGGTTGTAAAATAAAATACATGCTTATTGCAAAATGTGCAAATGATATAGGACTGTAAAAAGTAACCCCCCCAATACACATAGCCATACATAATCCCATTTGTCACAGATGGCAGAAATAATCACTATCAATAATTTTTTCTGAACACGGATATTTAAAGAATAAATACTGCAGACTTCTGTTTCCAGCCACAACAAACTAGCTTTCATTGAGAACAAGTAGACACACGGGTTTATGAAAAACTAAGGTAAAAACATGTTTGTTGGGGGTACCTGAGTGGTTCAATCGTTTAAGCTTCCAACTCTTGGTTTCAGCTGAGATCATGATCTCATGGTTGGTGGGTTCGAGCCCCATGTTGGGCTCTGTACTGACAGCGAGGAGCCTGCTTGGGATTCTCTCTCTCCCTCTCTCTCTGCCCCTCCCCTCTCTCTCAAAATAAATAAATAAATAAACTTAATTAATTAATTAATTATAAAAACAAAACAAAATAAATCATCCATACAAAAGAATCTCAAATTAGATAAGTAGATACTTGTCTCCTCTGCTGTGGGTAGAGCTTAATTCTCCATAAGTGTGGGCTATTCTTAGGGACTTTGCTTCCAAAAAATATAGTAGTGCGAGGGAAAAACAGTAACTTTTAACGTAGTTCTGACAGACACTGCTTGGAGTGATCAAGGTTAATATCACTGGTGTAAGTCATGTTGACATTGTGCACGGTCTTAGTCTGTGCATGGTCTTGGGTTGCTATAACAAAATACCACAGACTGTGTGTAGAGGCTGCTTTTAGTAACAAGATTGAGCAATGGACACTTGAGCAAGGCAAAAGGGTCCACAGCGACCATCCAGCCGCATGCAAGCAGGCTCCTTAAGTGACCCATCTTGAAATGGCCATAGGCCCTAACTGACCAATGGGATACTTATAACCAGGCATAGTTACCAAACAAGGGGAAATTCCATACAATTCCAGACTTCCTCACTCCTCCCTATAACTATAGCCCGTCACCACTGCTTCATCCAGACAATCTCTCCTTTGCTGTGCTGTCTGCTGCTCCCTTGCAGTGTATTCTATAAACTTCTATCTCCTTTGTTCTGCCTTGGGTGAATTTTTTCATTTCCCAAGACACTGGCCACCACACAATTGGAGCACCCCACATTTGATGGCCCATATGGGCAACCTCTGCCAGCCCAGGACAGCCCAGGACCCTCCCTGGGTGAAGGAACCTCCCTGGGTTCTCCAAGAATCTCTCAGGGTTTTCCCTTGGTGGACGAACTCTAGCACTCCTTGGGGAACTGCCCACATCCAGGCAAGGTAATTCTTCTGTGAGGATCTGAAGCCCGGGGGGAACTAGTCGACCATGTCTTGCCTGAAAGGGTGGGGGATTTCCCCTCTTGCCCTGCGGAGGGATGCTTCTCTCCCTCTCCTTTCTCTTTTAGGCCCTTGGTGGCCTCACTTTAGTAGTCCTCATAATGAAGTTCCCTGGCCAGGGTGGCTTCCAGGTGTGGTCTGAAAGTCTGAGAGTCAACAGTTTGGACTGTCCATACCTGTGAGGGTAATGGCCTCCCTTCCTCTACTCTCCCAACCCACCTCCTCTGAGGTCTCTGTTCCCAATGTGGCAGTTGGTGGCAGCAGCTAGTCCAAGGAGAATACGCACACATTTTAGGCTCAGTTGAGACCTTTTCCTGACACTGACTGACTCTCAGCCACCTTGCTTCTTTTGGGCCTTGCCTTTTTAACTTTGTTCCCCTAGATCCAGCCACCATCTTGATCTACAGGCATCTGAGTGGTAAATCTTCCCCACTGCTTTTTCTGAGCTGGTTTGGCCACTCAGTGTCAGGCTTTCCCTTCTCTGGTGGGACACTGCAGTAGAGTCAGTCACCCCATACAAGGGCTGGCCTTTCTGAGATCTGTGGAACACCCTGACTGAAATTGTGACCACTAGTCAGAGCTCCATTCCCCTTGGTTGGACACCTCTTTGGGAACTGTCAGTTGGTCTTTCCCACTATGGGACAAATCTTCTCTATTCCTTCGACTTACCATTGGGCTGTATTTTTAAAAACTGGAACACATTTGACCCCTAAGTCCTGAGGAAAAACGTCTCATCTTTTTATGTAATGTTTCCTGGCCTCAATACAAACTCCCAGATCAAGAGGTATGGCTCCTCCCCCAAACCCTTTCTTATAATAGTATTTTCCAGCTTGTCCTCTTTTGCCAGGATTCCTCCAAGTGGTCAGAGGTCCCATGTATGCAAGCCTTCATGGCATTGCCCCCATATCCCCAAATGCCCCAAACATGTCTCCCAAATCCCAACCTCCACAAAAACTGTGTTTTGCTCAGTTTCTCGACCCATCTGACACCACAAACACTCTAGATAATTCCTCTTTCATCCATCTTTTTAACTTTCCACTCCCCCTGAAGGCCTAGGGGCACCCCTGGACTTAAACTGCCCACTTTAGATTTTCCCATAGATGGGAAACAAATTGATTGACTCTTTGTGGGCACAGATGCAACATATTCAATGTTAAAGCTAATTTAAGCTTGTTGGAGCACCTGGGTGGCTCAGTTAGCTGAGTGTCCAACTCTTGATTTCAGCTCAGGTCATGATCTCACAGTTGGGGGATCGAGACCCAAGTTGGGCTCTGTGCTGAGTATGGAACCTGCTTGGGATTCTCTCTCTCCCTCTGTCTCTGCCCTTCCCCTGCTTGCCTGTATGTGCTCTTGTCTCTCTCTCTCTCTCCCTTTCAAAATAAATGAATAAACATTAAAAAATAAAATAAAAATATATAATTTAAGTTTGTTGATATAATTAAAATAGACATGTTTCTGGAATTATCTACATTAAAGATAAAACATTTATTCTACCAAGGTTTACTGAAGGACAAATAAGCTAGTGTTATTTCTGCGGTAATTTGTCTGCAAAAGAAGGCTTAAAATGATGGTTTATTTTGTCTGTCTCATTAAGTTATCATGGGTAATTGTTAAGATTGCTTTAAAAATCTTTGGTAACCTGAAACTTTGAAGTTTTCCTAAGTTAAATGATAAATCAGGTTGAATTTGTTGGCTATCTAAGTCTCTTCCAAATAAAATACTGAAACATTAATTACTAAACATAAGGTTGATCTGCTTTTGACTTCTTACTACAGAGACATTAAAGGTACTTGGGTCTGATGGAAAACATGCTTTGTGTCTTACTGAAAGATTGTACTATGAAAATGCATGCTGCTAAAAATTATGAAATATATTCATAAATTTGCCATATAAAGAATCCTGGTGAGAAAGAAAGAATGAATGAATGAATTCTGGTATAACAGACAGTTCACAACTGGTACTACATAGTTTTCACTGAGACTAAGTTTTCTAAGAGTTAAAATTCTGCTAACTGTAATTAAGACTGATGGAACTAAGAAGCTCTGTATGTAGGAAAGTAAGAGATGTGTGAGAAAAGGTATAAGAAATGAGATCACATTTTTGTTGAGGTAGTAGAAAGTAATTTTTATCCTAAAATGAAACTAGTTAGAGAGAAAAGGCTTAGGACAAAATGTGAATGCAAAAGAAAGTTGTAGAAGTTTTGTGAAAGAAAAGCTTTAGAAAATAATTTTATGTATAGTCAGGATTGAAATGAATGGATATTAAAAGTACACTGGTATAACATAAAATTCTTCTCTATTCTTTATTTAAAAGGACAAAGTTTTCTTGGGTTATTGGTCTGCTCTTGATAAGAAAGTGTAAAGGGTTTTTTTTTTTTTTTTTTTTAATCTGCCCAGAAAACCAGTTTCTATGATTTGTCTTCATCAGGTCTTTGATTACTTAAAGGTATAACTTCTCAAAATTTATAATAATCTGTAATCATATTTAGGCATGTGCTTTAAAATTTTCTGAGGGTTTTAACAAATTTCTCCAAGATTTGAATTGTAAATGAAATCTTTTTGACTAATTAGACATATATGTATATATGCCTTACATATATATATAAACATATATATATGTTTATTTATTTTTAAAAGAAAGAGAGAGAGAATGAGCTGGAGAAGGCCAGAGAGAGAGAGAAGGGATACAGAATCTGAAGCAGGCTCCAGGCTCTGAGCTCTCAACACAGAGTCTGAAGTGGGGCTTGAACTCAATAACTATGAGATCATGACCTGAACCAAAGTCAGATTCAATCGCCTCAGCCACCCAGGCACCCCTAGGCTTATATACTTGCTATGTGATTTGTGAAGCACTGTCAAATAATGATAAGCCTTAGGCTACATTGTGTGGGTAAATGTTATAACTGTTCCAAAAAATTTAGGAAATTCCTGTAGTTTTAACATATCTTGATATAAGGTCATCAATTGACTGATTATTGAAGTGTTATATATTACAGAAATAACAAGATTCCCTTGTCAGATACATTATAATGAACTCTCATATAACATTTTAATCAAGACTATTTTTGAGTCTTTTGTCATTTATAGTCATCATCCTGGTGCTCTTGCAGAATGAGTTTTGTCTTCAAGGAGATTCATGAAAAGGACTTTTGACAAATACAGGTTTTTGATATCTTTAAAATCGTGAAAAAAAAATGGGTAAGAGCTTCCAAGACTAATAGAAAAGGCTTCATCCAAACAACTAGAATTAATAATTTGGTACTGAATGAATTGAGGAAGATGATTATAATTTTTTGTAATTCTTGTTTAAAACATTGCTGGTTCTCTAATGCTTGCTCTTCCAGATTGAGAAATATCTTTTTTTTTTTTTTTAATTTTTTTTTTTTTTAATGTTCCTATTTATTTCCAGGAGAGAGAGAGAGAGAGACAGTGTGAGCAGGGGAGGGTCAGAGAGAGAGGGAGACACAGACTCTGAAACAGGCTCCAGGCACTGAGCTGGCAGTCAGCACAGAGCCTGACGCGGGGCTTGAACCCACGAACCGTGAGATCATGACCTAAGCGAAAGTCGGATGCTTAACCAACTAAGCCACCCAGGCGCCCCCAGATTGAGAAATATCTTAAAATATCTATGACTTACAAAAATGTGGTAAAGTATTCCTTTGTGAACAAACTTAAACATTCAACTTTTCTCCCTATCTAAACCCTCTGAAATTCAGAAAGCCTCAGAGAGTATTCTTACAATTATTTGCATATGTTCATCGAGAATCCGTTCTTATAAGAGGGCACCACCGGAAACACTGGTTATTTTACCATGGCTTTGACTGGAATGTCTTATTTGAGAAAGACATGCTTCGACTCAGATATGATCAGACAGCTTTAAGAAACTAAGGTTGACTTTATGGAGCCAATGAAGCCCCTTGAAAATGTTAGCCTGATACCTTGCTTACAGAGTTCCAAGCAGCCTTACCAGGTGAATAAAGAATGTCACTTCCTGGCAGGTGCAAGAAATCTCAGGATATTTTAGGGACCTTGAAAGGAGGAATTCACTCAAATCTACAGGTATTGCAGGCAAGTCTGATGGCAAGTATTTGGCTTGGCTTTTGGCCTTGAGAGTCTATTAAAAGTTCAATCTAGAGATTCCTTATGAAAAGTTTCAACAAAGCAAGTTTTAAAGAATCTATATGGTCAACCACTATTCTTTCTGAGCTTTTATGTAAATAATTATGCCAAATTTGTTAAACATGGACTTGTTCTTCAAATGAATTAGTCTTAATTTGGCTGTCAATGGAAATGAGGGTGGTTTTAGAGAGTTCTGATTGTCTTTGAGTGCTTATTGTCAAGCTAGACAACTTGAGGTATACTTCAGAGAAACTGCCACAATAGCTCATGTATGGACTATCTTCATACTTATTACTCTGTGGGGATAATAACAGGACCCCAGGGGCATATGATTATTTGGACAGCTGGAAATCGGGATGGATTCCCCAACAATTGTATAACTCAACTATCACCTTGACCAACCCTGGGTGACTGGGATGACAAAATCAATCCTTAAAAGTTAGAGCATACCCCACTCCATGAGATTAACTATGGATTTAATACTGGATGGCACCACTTTCTTTCTGATTGGATTGGATGATGCACTTGGGGCTATCCTTATCTTCTGGGACAGGTCATCTCCCACTTGCCAGTGATTGCTTGTAATTGGAATACTGGTAAGATTAGACATCAGAAAAAGAGGGTTGCTTGATGGCTTTATCCCATAGCTGTATTTGTCCTAAAAGCCACATCTATTGATGTAAAATTTCAAGTAGAGGCCTTAGCCAAGCATACAGCAGACACCTTTAACTAAGCCCGACACATAGTCACCCACAAATTCAAAAGGAGGCCCTTCAAAAACAGCCTTTGTTATCCTGACTGCAGCTCAAGGAGGAACCTACACTTTATTAAAACAGAGTGTTATGGGGGAGTCTGGGGGACTCAATAGGTTAAGTGTCCGACTTCAGCTCAGGTCATGATCTCACGGTTCATGGGTTCGAGCCTCGCATCAGGCTCTGTGCTAACAGCCAGCTCAGAGCCTGGAGCCTGTTTCAGATTCTGTGTCTCCCTCTCTCTCTGACCCTCCCCTGCTCATGCTGTCTCTCTCTCTCAGAAATAAATTTAAAAAAAAATTAAAAAATTAAAAAATAAATAAAACAGAGTGTTATGTATATACTCCAGATTACCACAAAAATGTGACAGGGTTACCAAAAGAAACAATTATTCAAGTTGATGCTTTAAAGGATCCCATCCTCTCCTTTAATGATTGGTTAAACTCCTGTGCTGGGGGAGAATTTTGGACAACTATCAAATTTCTTTTGGGGCTCCTGGGGGGCTTAGTCTGTTAAGAATCCAACTCTTAATTTCAGCTCATGTCATGATCTCATGGTTCATGGGATCAAGCGCTGTGTCAGGCTGTGTGCTGACAGCACTGAGCCTGCTTGGGATTCTCTCTCTCTCTCTCTCTCTCTCTCTCTCTCTTTCTCTCTCTCTGCCCCTCTCCTTCTCTTGTTCTCCCTCTTTCTCTCTCCAAATAAACTTTAAAAAATAAATAAAAGTAAAATTAAAGATCCTTTAGAGGTGTCTGGCTCAGTCAGTTGAGTGTCCAACCTTGGCTCAGGTCATGATCTCATGGCTTGTGAATTCAGGCCCCACATGGGGCTTGCTGCTGTCAGTGCAGAGCCCACTTCAGATCCTCTGTCCCTCTCTGCCTCTCCCCTGATTGTGCTCTCCCAAAAATATATTTTAAAAATACATTTTAAAAAAGTTCTTTTATTCAGGCTGCTCTTTTTCATAATAATAATACTTATTATTTTTATTATTATAAATATATAATATATTATAAATAATAAAATAGTAGTTTTATTTTGTGTCTTTTCTGATGTCTCTCTGTCTGATGCCAAGGTTCCTTCACTGCTATAACTTCAAGCCAACAGATGATCCTTCTACTCAGGGAAATTCGTATTTGTTGTGTACCTTAGACTCAGTGCTCTGCCTTCCACAGTTCCTATGTATAAACTCCCACTGACTAGTGTTGACCCACATAGGGACATCTCCATACCCCTCACTCAGCAGGAAGAAGCTACTGAAGATGAGACCTCCGCCCAGATACCAAGGATTTGTTATTGTTGGTTTGTCAAGTGGGAGACTTAGAGGCTGCTCTGAGGCAAAGGCTTGAGCAATGGAAACTTGAGTAAGACAAAAGGGCCCACAGCAACCTCCCAGCTGAATGCAAGCAGGCTCATTAAGCCAATGACCTGTAATTGACCCTAGGCCCTAACTGACCTATGGGCTACTCATAACCAGGCACAGTTACCAAAAAAGAGGAAATTCCATACAATCTCATACTTCCTCACTTCACCCTATAACTATAGCCCCCTATCACCACTTCATCCAGACAGTGTCCCCTTTGCTGTCCTGTCCGCTGCTCCCTTGTAGTATATTCAATGAACTTCTATCACTTTCATTCTGCCTCAGGTGAATTCTTTCACCTCCATCCCCTATCCAATCAGAATGCACCACACTGTGTGAATTAAGCAATAGACGTTTATTTCTCACAGTTCTGGAGGCTGGAAGTCTAAGATCAAGGTGATAACAGATTCAGTTTCTGGTGAGAGCCATCTTCCTGGCTCTTCCAAATGATCACCTTCTCTTCTCACTGTGTTTTCACATGGCAGAGAGAGGGAGAAGAAGCAAGATTTGTTATCAGTCCCATCTTGAGGCATCGATTCCATCTTGAGGCCCCACTCTCATGACCTCATCTAAACCTAATTACCTCTCAAATGTCTTACCTCCAAATACCATCACATTGGGGGTAGGGCTTCAACATACAAATTCTGGCCAACACAAGCACACAAGTACATACATAATATGTACCCCTTGATATGATGTAATGAGAAGGGTACTTTTCATCTATAGCATTCTTTCTCCAAACCAATAATCCAATCAAATCTATGAGAAAACATCAGACAAACCCAAATTGAGAGACAGTCTGCAAAATCTCTTACCAGTACTCCTCAAAACTATGAAGGTCATGAAGAACAAATAATAAAGATTGGTAAAATTGTTATAGATCATGTTACAGACCTGGCATCTAAAGGTGGTACCTGAATTATAGGAACAGAAAAAAGATGTCACGAAAAACCTGGTGATATCTGAATAAAGTCTGTTGATTACTTAATACTGTATTGATGTTAATGTATTGTTTTTGACAGACCTAACAAGATTAAGTAAGACAGTAATATCAGGGGAAACTGGATAAAGGATATACTATTTTGCAACTTTCTGTAATTAAAAAATCATTCCAAAAAAAGTTTATTTAAACATCTTTGTTATTTGATGATAGCTGGGACTTAAAAAGCCAAAATCTCTGAGAAAAGTGCAGTGAAGTGAGACTTGTCTTATGCCCAGTTACTCTTTGAAGCATTAGTCATAGGGCTAATAAGTGCCAGAGGGCTGAGAGGTTCAGAAGCCTTCCCACAGGGTCTTTGCTGATTCAAAAGCAGTGTTGGGCCTGAAGTCTTGGGAACTGAGCAGGATTCTCAGCAGTCCCACATGACTAGGAAGAACAAAGCTGAAGTCCAGGGCTCACCAAAGAGTTGTAAGGACCTCAGAACTCCAATTAGTGTCCCAGAACAGCTACACCTGAGGAATGAAGGTGAAATTGAAATAGTCTGATCCTTCTATAGACTAAAACTTGTCTTCAAACCAAATCAGGCTCAGACTGGACTAAAGTGATCTGCACTTATTGAAGCTGCTGCCAGAGGCAGAAGTAAATCCTCTCTGGAGGAAAGTAACATCATGAGAGTCTCAAATTATTTCTACAATTTTTTATACACAAAGCCTGGTATTCAGTAAAAAGATCTAAGTGATGTGGGAGATGGTGAAAAGGATAAACATACATAGAACTGGAATTTCAGAATGAAAGAAAAAGAGAGAATGGAAAAACAGTTCTATTTGAAGAGAATATGGCTGAGTGGTAAAAGATATCATGTCTTTGATATCTTACTTTCAAAAAGCTCTTTGAGTGTCAAGAAGAATAAATATAAAGAAAAACACATCTGGTTACACCATAATAAAACCGCTGAAACTCAAAGACAAAGAACACTCTTTAAAAGCAACCAGAGGGAAAAAGACACCTACCTTCAAAAGAACAATGATAAGGGGCGCCTGAGTGGCTTAGTCGGTTAAGCGTCCGACTTTCGCTTAGGTCATGATCTCGCGGTTCGTGGATTCGAGCCCCGCGTCGGGCTCTGTGCTGACTGCCAGCTCAGAGCCTGGAGCCTATTTCAGAGTCTGTGTCTCCCTCTCTCTCTGACCCTCCCCTGCTCACGCTGTTTCTCTCTCTCTCTCTCTCTCTCTCTCTCTCTCTCTCTCCTACGGGGAAAAAAAAAACAATGATAAGATTAGCAGCTTTTGAACAGAAATTATGGAAGCCTAGAGGACAAATCAACAGCATCTTTATGGAGCCCAAACAAAATAATTCCCAACCTAGACCTCTATTCGCAATAAAAATATCCTTCCAAACTTAAGGTAAAATAAAAATATTTCCAGTCAAACAAAAACTGAGAATGTATTTCTAGCAAATGGGAATTTAAAAAACTATGAATGAGAGCTTCATTAAGATTAACAGCTGACTTCTCATCTGAAACCATGTAGGCTAGGGGTGCCTGGGTGGCTCAATCTATTAAGTGTCCAACTTCAGTTCAGGTCATGATCTCATGGCTTGTGAGTTCAAGCCCTGCATCAGACTCTGTGCTGACAGCTCAGAGCCTGGAGTCTGCTTCGGATTCTGTGTCTCCCTCTCTATCTGCCCCTCCCCCACTCATCCTCTGTCTCTCACTCCTTCAAATATAAATAAATATTTTTAAAAAAACAAGAAATGACAAAAGTTAGAAGGCAGTGTAATAATATATTCAATATGCTGAGAGTAGAAGGAGATTATCGACTGAGAATTCTATATCCAACAAAACTATACTTCAAAAATTTAGACATTCACAGAAAATTAATCACTAGTAGACCTTTTCTTTAAGAAATAATAATAGGAATAATTAAGCTGAAATGAAAGGACATTAGACGATAACTTGAACACACACAAAGAAAGAGTAACCATGAAGGGCACCTGGGTGGTTCAGTTGGTTAAGCGTCTGACTTCAGCTCAGTTCAACTTTACCTCAGGTCATGATCTTGCAATTCGAGGACTCAAGCTCCACATCAGGCTCTGTGCTGACAGCTCAGAGCCTGGAGCCTGCCTCAGATTCTGTATCTCCTTCTCTCTCTGCCCCTCCCTGGTTCATGCTCTGTCTCTCTCTGTCTCAAAAATTAAAAAAGCATTAAAAATTTTTTTTAAAAAGAAAGGGTACCAGTGAAAGTAACTACATAAATAAATAGAAGACAGTATAAATGTGTTTTTGTTTGTAATTCTTTTCTGTTCCTTTCTGTTTTAAAAAAGACTACTAAATAAAACAATAATTATAAAACTCTGTTAATGGGGTTATAATATACGAAGATGTAATTTGCATGACAATAAAAGCACAAAGCCACAGCAAAGAGATGAAGCTATATTGGAGCAAAGTTTTTATACAAAATTGAGATGAAGTTGATATTAATCCAAACTAGATTGTTTTATTTTTTAAGTTTATTTATTTATTTTGAGAGAGAGAGAGCGAGAGAGAGAGAGAGAGAGAGAGAGTGAGCCAGTGGGGGAGGGGCAGAGAGGGAGGAAGAGAGAGAATCCCAAGCAGGCCCTGCACTGTCAGTGCAGAGCCCGACATGGGACTTGAACTCACAAACTGAGATCCTGACCCAACCTGAGCCAAAGTCAAGAGTCCAACGTTCAACTGAGTGAGCCATCCAGGTGCCCCTAAACTAAATTGCTTTAAATTAAGATGCTATTGCCACCCTCAGGGAAACCATGAGAAGAAGAAGGGGTGAAGGAGAAGGAGAAAAAGGAGGAGGAGGAGGTGATAGAGGAAAAGGAGGAGGAGGAGGTGATAGAGGAAAAGGAGGAGGAGAGGAAGAAGAAGGAGAAGAAAAGAAGAAGAAGAAGGAAGAGAAGAAGAAGAGGAAAGAGGAGGAGGAGGAGGAAGAGGAGGAAGAAGAAGGGGAAGATAGTTAAGCTAACATACTATAAAATATCAATTTAATGTAAAAGGAAACAGTAATCCCAAATAGGAGAACAAAAACTATATAAGATATGCAGAAAACAAATAACAAAATGGTGGGCATAAATCTTACCTTATTAATAGTTACATAAGATATAAGTGGGTTAACACTTCAATCAAAAGGAAGGGATTGGAAAATGGATTTTTAAATGATCCAACACTGCACTGTATACAAGAGACACATTTTAGACTCAAAGATACAATAGGGTAAAAAATAAAAGAATGGAAAAAGTGTACCATGTAAATATTAGCCAAAAACTGCTAGAGTGGCTATACTAATATCAGACAAAATAAATATTAAGACAACAATTTTTTTAGAGACAAAGAAAGGCATCTTGTAATGATGAAAGATTCAATCCATCAGGAAGACCTAACAATTGTAAACATGAATGTACATAACAACAAAGCTCACAAATACATAAAATACAGGAGAAAATACATAAAATAGCATAAAGAGAGGAGCCAAGTAAATGGAGTTAAAATCTTCTAAGGGCTGTCCACATCCAGAAATATGAAAGTACTAATTTATATTAGATTCCAATAGTCAAGATGCATAATTTAATCTCTAGGGTAACCCCTTAACAAATAAAAGAAAATATAACTAACAAAATTATCGAAATGGAAAATTGTTGGGGGGAAACCAAATTAATCTAGGAGAAGGGAAGAAAAAGAATGAATATTAAATCATTCAGTTGCAAATTAAATGGTAGAGTTAAAATTTCAATATATAATACTTAATATAGTGTAAATAGACTAAATACACAAAGATAAAAATTGTTAGTTGGGATTTTTAAAACTATATGTTGTTTATGAGATTATTTTATATAAAGATACAGAAAAGTTGGATACAAGAGAATGGGAAAAAATACAAACATTTGCATTAACCAAAAAGAAACTGGAGAGGCTATTCTAATATTAGAAAAAGTAGACTATAATCCAGGAGCATTATCAGAAATAAAGAGAGGTATCTCATAGTAATAAAAGGGTCCTTCCACTAGCACTGTATATAAAAACTCTAAATCTATAAGCACCTAACAACATCTCCTCAAATAATATAAAGTAAAAGCCATAGAATTAAAAGGAGAAATAAATTCACATTGTGCCAGGAGATTTTAACACAATTTTCTCCTAACTGATAAACAAACTAAAACTCAATAGATATATAAATAACTCAAACAACATGATTAACACACCTCACCCAATGAACATATACAGAACACTACACTCAACAACTGCATAATATACATTCTTTTCAAGTATACATAGAAAACATTTTTAAGTGAAAGTATGTTTGGCCATAAAACAAGTCTCAGCTAATTTCAGAGACTTAAAATCATATGGGGTGTGTATCTCTGACAATAGTGAAAATAAGCTAGATGTTAATAGAAGGAAAACTAGAAAGGTCCCTAAGAGTTTACAATTTAAGCTACATACTTATCAATAACTCAAGGATCAGAAAAGAAATTACAAGAGAAATTAGAAAATATTTTTTAAGTTTATTTATTTATTGAGAGAAAGAGAGAGAGCACAAGTAGGGGAGGAGCAGAGAGAGAGAGAGAGCAATCCCAAGCAGGCTCTGCACTGTCAGTGAACAGCCCAATGCCAGGCTCGAACTCATGAACCGAACCATGAGATGATGACCTGGGCTGATATCAAGAGTCGGACACTTAATCAACAGAGCCACTGAGGAGCCCCTAGAAAATATTTTGAAGGAAATTATAAAAACAACATACTAATACTTCTGGGCTGCTGTTTAGGCCATGGTTAGAGAAAACAGTGTAGCCCCAAATGCATGTATTAGAAAACAATCCTCAAAATCAATTATCTAAATTTTCCAGAGCAAGTAGTTAGAAAATAGCAAATTAAATGCAAGGAAAGTGGAAGGACGTAATGATAAAGGTAACAACAGAGATTAATAAAGTTGAAAACAAATCTGCAATAAAGAGCATCAAATAATTTACATTTGGGACGCCTGGCTGGCTGTCATTAGAGCATGTGGCTTTTGGTCCCGGAGTTGTGAGTTCAGGCCCCACATTGAGGGTAGAGTTCACATAAAATTTTTTTAAATTATATTTATGAGTCCCCTAGCAAAGCTAATTTAGAATAAAAATAGGATACCAGGAACAAATTTGAGCATTACTACAGACCTCACCTATTAGAAAGGTAGTAGAAGAACATGATAAATAATATGGCAGTGAATTTGAATATTTAAGTAAAATAGACAAATTTCTAGAAAAACACAATTTACAAAAAGTGACACGAGGTAAATAAACATATATATAAAGTATCTTAACTATATTGAAGAAATCAAATCTGTAGTTAAAAACCTTCCTACAGGGGGTCCTGGGTGGCTCAGTAGGTTAAGCGTCCGACTTCGGCTCAGGTCATGGTATCGCGTTCTGTGGGGTCCAGCCCGCGTCGGGCTCTGTGCTGACAGCTAGCTCGGAGCCTGGAGCCTGCTTCGGATTCTGTAACTCTCTCTCTCTCTCTCTCTCTGACCCTCCCCTGCTCATGCTGTCTCTCTCTCTCTCAGAAATAAATAAAAACATTTAAAATAATAATAATGATAATAATAATAATAATAACCTTCCTACAATGAAAATTTAAGCCCAGGTGGCTTCCTTGGTGAATATACCAGCCATTTAAAGAAGAAACAATACCAATCATAACCTCTTTCAGAAAATAGTTGAAGACACATTTCTCAGCTGGTATTATGCGATCATGTAACCTTAATCCCCAAATCTGACAAGGACCTTACAACAAAGGAAAATTAATTACCCTCTGATCTTTCTCAGGGTTTATTCCAGGAATAAAAGGTAGGGCCAACAGCTAAAAATCAGTCATTGTCATGACACCTGTGTGGCTCAGTCAGTTGAGCCTCCAACTTCAGCTCAGGTCATGGTCTCGTGGTTGGCAGGTTTAAACCCCAAATCAGGCTTTGTGATGGCAGCGCAGAGACTGTTTTAGATTCTCTGCCTCCCTCATTATCTGCTCCTCCACCATGTGCACTCTCTCTCTATCTCTTAAAATTAAACACTAAAAAAATCTTTAATAAAATAAAGTCACTGTAACTCAGTATATCAGTAAAATGAAGAAGAAAATTACATAAAACATCAATACAGAGAAGGAATTTGCTAAAATTCAATCCAACTCACAATAAACAGATAGCAAAATTTTTTTTACATCTTAAAATTTTAGACTTCAAGAAAACTTAAAAAATAGTGCAGAGTTCCCTATTCTCTTACCTACCTATATTCTTATGGTAATCTTACATAATCATAGTGTAAATCAGGAAATTAATGTTAATACAATATGATCAATTAATTTATAGTTTTTCTAGTTTTTTTTCCTCCTAGTTTTCCCATTAATGTCCTTTTCTGATTCAGGATCCAATCCAAGATCCCACTTTTTCTTTACTTGTCATATCCACTGATTTTACTCCAACTAGAAAAAATTCCTTGATCATTATTTTTCATGACCTTAACACTTCCAAAGAGTGTTACAAAATGATGTTGTGCCAGAAGGTAACTTTTTTAATATGACAAAGAATATGCTTCTTAAATCTACAGCACATTTCACACCCAAGAAGATGGCTATAATCAAAAAAGTGGGAAATAACAAGTGTTGATAAAGACATGGGGAACTTGAAAACCTCACATATTGCTGGTGGGATGTAAAATATTTCAGCCACAGTGGAAAGCAGGTTGGTGATTCCCCAAACACATACACACCAGCTTGATGGTTAAACACAGAATTCCATTCCTATGTATATCCTGAAAAGAATTGAAAACAGGGACTCAAATAAATCCTTTGACATGAATGTCCATAGCAGCACTATTCACAATAGCCAAAAAATTGAAGACAACTCTAATGTCCATCAACAGAAGACTGTCCATCAACATTGTGGTATATGTACACAATGGAATATTATTTCACATAAAAAGAAATGAAGTACCAATACATGCTTCATGGATGAATCTTAAAGCTGTCATGCTAAAAGAAAGAAGTTAAAACAAAAGAAAACATTGTATGATTTCATTTAGTATATGAAATATTTAGAACCAGTAAATCTAGGGATACATGGGTGGCTCAGTTGGTTAAACCTCTGGCTCCTGATCTCAGCTCAGGTCATGATCTCGTGGTTCATGAGTTCAAGCCCTGCTTCAGACTCTGTGCTGACAGTGTGGAGCCTGTTTGGGATTCTCATTCTCCTCTGTCTGCCTCTCCCCTGTTCATGCATTCTCTCTCTCAAAATGAATAAACCTAAAAAAAAACAACAGGTAAATAGAAACAGAAAGTAGTTTGATAATTGCCAGAAACAAGGGTTTTGGGGTAATGGGGAGTAATTGCTTAATAGGGACAAAATTTTATTTTGTAGTCTTGGAAATGTTTTGGAAGTAGATAGAGGTGGTGGTTGTAAAATATTGTGAGTTACTAAATATCACTAAATTGTTCTGTTGAAAGTAGTTAATTTTCTTATATGAATTTCATCTCAAAATTTAAAATTCTATGGCACACATCATACTTAATGGTGAAATGTTAAAAATGTTCCACTGAGATCAGAAGAAAGATGACCATTATCACCACTTCTATTTAACACTGTAGTAGAGGTCTTAGCCAGTGCAATAGTTATAAATAAGAAAAAGAAGGGAAAGAAGAAGAAAAAGAAGGGGCTGGGGAGCTAGTGGTGGGGAGGAAGGGAGGGGAGAAATAAAATGCATAAGGATCAGTAAGGGAGAAGTAAAAATTGTCATCTGCATAGATGGCCTTATTATGTACCTAGAAGATCTAAACAGATTTACAGATAAACTGTTACAATCTATGAGTGAATTTAGATACAATATCAAAATTTTTTTATTTATTGCATTTCTATCTAATTAGAAATTGAAGAAAAAGTAAAAAAACATCAAGGATGTAAACGTAAAGGAATAAAGATAACAAAACTGTGCAGAACCTTTACACAGAAAATTATAAAACTTTATTAAGGAATATTAAAGAAGATTTACTAAAATGAAAGGATATCTGAGGTTCATGGATTGAAATACTCATTATTTTTAAGAGAGCAGTTCTCCCTAACTTGATCTTTAGATTTAGTGCAATCACAATTAAAAATCCCAGCAGTACCTCATCAAGATTAAAAGCTTCTGCACAGCCAAGGAAACAACCCAGAAAATTAATAGGCAACCAACGGAATGGGAAAAGATAGTTGCAAATGACATATCAGATAAAGGGTTAATATCCAGAATCTATAAGGAACTCACCAAACTCCACGCCCGAAAAACAAACAACCCAGTGAAGAAATGGGCAGAAGACATGAACAGACACTTCTCCAAAGAGGACATCCAGATGGCCAACAGACACATGAAACGATGCTCAGCATCCCTCCTCATCAGGGAAATACAAATCAAAACCACACTGAGATACCACCTCACGCCAGTCAGAGTGGCTAAAATGAGCAAATCAGAGAACTCTAGATGCTGGCGAGGATGTGGAGAAACGGGCACCCTCCTACACTGTTGGTGGGAATGTAAACTGGTACAGCCCCTCTGGAAAACAGTGTGGAGGTTCCTCAGGAAACTAACAATAGAACTCCCTTATGACCCAGCAATAGCACTGCTAGGAATTTACCCAAGGGATACAGAAATGCTGAGGCATAGGAGCACATGTACCCCAATGTTCATAGCAGCACTCTCCACAATAGCTAAAACATGGAAAGAGCCTAAGTGTCCATCAACAGATGAATGGATCAAGAAGATGTGGTTTATCTATACCATGGAATACTACATGGCAATGAGAAACAATGAAATCTGGCCATGTGTAGCAACATGGATGGACCTTGAGGGTGTTATGCTGAGCGAAATAAGTCAGGCAGAGAAGGACAAATACCATATGTTTGCACGTATAGGAGGATTAGGAGGAACTTGACGGAGGAACAAGGGGGAGAAGAAGGGCGGAAATGGTGGGGGAAAGGGAGAGAGGCAAACCATGAGAGACTCTTGAATGCTGACAAAAACTGAGGACTGATGGATGTGGGGGGTAGGGGGGGATGGGCATGAAGGAGGGCACTTTGGGGATGAGCACTGAGTGTTATGTAGAAACTAATTTGACAATAAACTATTTGTAAAAAAAAAAAATAAAAAAAAAATAAAACTGGAAGCAACGTAAAAAAAAAATTAAAAAAAAAATAAAAAAATAAAAATCCCAGCAGTTTTTGTTTTTGGGTTTGTTTCTTTGTTTTGTTTTTTAGGGACAGAGGGTGAAATTGGCAAGCCAATTCTAGAATTTATAGAAAATACAAAAGGCCAGGAATGCCTAAGACCATCTTAAAAAATAAGAATGCAGCTGAAAGACTTAGACTGTGTAGTAAGAAGATAGTCTTGTACTGATATAAGATGTGAAAGGAGTGTCCAGAAACAGGCCACACATTTGTAGATGATTATGACAAGGTGACATTGCGGTACAGTTGGGGAAAGATGAGCCTTTTCAATAAATGAGGCTGGGTCAACTGAATATCCATTCAGGGAAAAAAAAATGCATCTTGGCTCCTAATTTAATGCCATGCATAAAAATCAAATCTGCATAGATTGTAGATCTAAATCTAAAAGATGAAACAATAAAGTTTCTAGAAATTGGAATAAGAAAATATATTCATGGGGTGCCTGGGTGGCTCAGTCGGTTAAATGTCCGGCTTCAGCTCGGGTCATGATCTCCCAGTTCGTGGGTTCGAGCCCCGCATCAGGCTCTGTGCTGACAACTAGCTCAGAGCCTGGAGCCTGCTTCGGATTCTGTGTCTCCCTCTCTCTCTGACCCTCCCCTGCTCATGCTGTCTCTATCTCTCTTTCAAAAATAAATAATTAAAAAAATATTTTTTAAAAAAGAAAATATATTTATATCCTTATATCAGGCAAAATTTCTTTTTTTTTTTTTTGTAATGTTTGGTTGCTTGTTTTGAGAAAGACAGAGAGGGAGGGAGGGGCAGAGAGAGAGAGGGAGAGACAGAATCTCAAGCAAGCTCCATGCTGTCAGAACAGAGCCCCGAGAGGGGCTCAATCTCATAAACCATGAGATCATGACCTGAGCTAAAATCAAAGGCAACTGATGGAATGGGAGAAGATATTTGCAAATGACATATCAGATAAAGTGTTAGTATCCAAAATCTATAAAGAACTTACTAAACTCAACACTCAAGAAACAAATAATCCAGTGAAGAAATGGGCAAAAGACATGAATAGACACTTTTCCATGGAAGCATCCAGATGGCACGTGAAAAGATATTCAATATCACTCATCATCAGTGAAATACAAATCAAATCCATACTGAGATACCACCTCACACTGGTCAGAATAGTTAACATTAACAACTTAGACAACAACAGATGTTGGTGGGAATGTGAAGAAAGGGGAACTCTTTTGCACCATTGGTGGGAACACAAACTGATGCAGCCACTCTGTAAAACAGTATGAAGTTTTCTCAAAAAATTAAAAGTAGAACTAACCTATGGCCCAGCAATTGCACTACTACGGATTTATCCAAAGGATACAGGAGTGCTGATTTGAAGGGGCAAATGTACTCCAATGTTTATAGCAGCATTATCAATAGGAAAATTATGGAAAGAGCCCAAACGTCCATTGATGAATGGATAAAGAAGATGGAATATTACTCAGCAATGAAAAAGAATGAAATCTTGCCATTTGCAACAACATGGATGGAACTAGAAGGTATTATGCTAAGCGAACTAAGTCAGTCAGAGAAAAACAAATGTTATATGATTTCACTCATATGTGGAATTTGAGAACCAACATGTGAACATAGGGGAAGGGAAGGAAAAATAAGATAAAAACAGCGAGGGAGTCAAACCATAAGAGACTCTTAAATACAGAGAAGAAATGGAGGGTTGCTGGAGAGGGGGTGAGTGGGGGAATGGGCTACATGGGTGATGGACATTAGGGAGAGCTCTTTTTGGGTTGAGCCCTGGGTGTCATATGAAAGAGATGAATCACTAGGTTCTATGCCTGAAGCCCAGAAGACACTGTATGTCAACTAGCTTGAATTTAAATAGAAAGAAGAAAGAAAGAAGGAAAGGAAGGAAGGAAGGAAGGAAGGAAGGAAGGAAGGAAGGAAGGAAGGAAGGAAGGAAAGAAAGAAAGAGTTAGACCCTTAACTGACTTAGCCAGCCAGTGGCTCCCAGACAAAATCTTTTAAACAGGACACAAAGAAGCACTAACCATAAAATAATAATAGACAAATTGGACTATATTTAATTTCATAACTTCTGTTTATCAAACAACACCATTAAGAGAGTAAAAATGCAAGTTATGGAATGAGAATAGATTTTTGCAATACATATAATTGCCAGAGGTCTAATATCCAAAATATACAAAGAACTGAAAATTTGTTTGAAACAATTGACAATTCAACAGAAAAAAAATAAAAAATAAAAAAGCAAATGTCTAGACCATAAAAGAGGATCTCCAAATGGCCAGGAAACTTGTAAAAAAAAAAAAAAGTGTTTATTCTCATTAGTCATCAGGGAAACAAAAACCCCACAGTAATTTACTGCACACCCACCAGAATACTCCAAATGCCACGCTTTGTCTCAGCTTGGCAGCTATGTGGTGGAATTGAGACTCTCAGGCACTGTTGTTGAGGGTGTAAACTGGTACAACCACTTTGGAAAATGCTTTCGTGCTATGTATGAAAAGTGAATATAAGGACATCCAATAACCAGCTAGGTATACACGCAATGAAATGCACACATAGGCACCCAAGGTCATGTATGAGAATATGTATAGCAGCATTGCTTTTAAAAGACAAAAATTGGGATGAGGTGCCTGGGTGGTTCAGTCAGTTGAGCATCTGGCTTCAGCTCAGGTCATGATCTCATGGTTTGTGGGTTCGAGCCCCACATTGGGCTCTGCTGTCAGCACAGAACCCACTTCAGATCTTCTGTCCCCCTTCCTCTCTGCCCCTCCCCTCCTCTATCTTAAAAGTAATAAACATTTAGGGGTATCTGGATGGCTCAGTCACTTAAGCTTCTGTCTTTGGCTCAGGCCCTGATCTCACAGTTTGTAAGTTCAAGCCCCACATCGGGTTCTGTGTTGACAGCCCAGAGCCTGGAGCCTGCTTTGGATTCTGTGTCTCCTCCTCTCTCTATCCCTCCCTTGCTCACGCTCTGTCTCTCTCAAAAATAATACACACTAAATAGAATAATAATAAACATTTTTTAAAAAGACAAAAAATGAGAACAAGTCAAATATTCATAAATAGGAGAATGGATGTAATATGTGCATACTTGCTCAGTGGATTACTACACAGACGAATACAAATGAACTATGGGTATACCCAGATGGTCTCATAATGTTAAGGGAAAGAAACTGAGCATAGAAGAGTTTGTACTTTATGATTCCACTGATGTAAAGTTCAGACACACATCAAACTCATTGCCAACATTAGAAGTCAGAAGAATGGTCCTGTGAGGGATGGAAAATGGCTGACAAAGGGCACAAGGGGGCGTTCAGGGGTCTCTTCAGCTAATTTGTCCAAATGGCAGTTATAGGAGTGTGCTCGCTTTGTGGAGATTCATCAAGGTGCACATTTTCTATGTTTATGTTCAATACGTTTGTTTATTTTTAAGTGAATGTAGTTTACACACACCAATCTTCAGTAAGTCTGTAAATATAGATTTACAAAAAAAACCCACATCTTGTTGCCCTTTGCTTATGCCGACTGCAACTCTAACCTTGTTTGAAACCCCGTACCACTTCCCAGCTCTTTCGTGGAGTCTCCAGAGGGAAACCTCCCAGTATTTACAAAATAGCCTGTCAAACATTTCAACTTTTGCAAATACCAGAAAAGCTGTTGTATAGAGAGTCAAAATCCAAATCCAAGTTAGGGCTCAGTTGGGAGACCCTGCTGTCAAAAATAAGACCACGTACTATAATTAGTTTTCTGAATTTACCATCATTTTTTCCCCTTATATAAATCCACCTTATCCCCTTAAGCAGTTGTATAATAATCTCTTCTATAGCTTTACAGAATTTCTCATAACAAATCACCTTTTAAAGGGCATTTAAGTTATTTCCAACACTTGGTGTTTGTATAAAATCTCCCAGTGAATATTCCAGCACATACATCTTTTCCATTTGACTATTCTTTTTTCATTAGAAAAAATTATTTGAAATCAAATATTAAGTCAAAGAGTGCACAGGTGACTAAGGGTTTGGCTATATGTCACCATCTCATCTGCAGAAAAGTGTCAGCATTTACCCCACCACCCTGGCCAACACTGTCTACTTTCAGTCTTTATTCTTTGCCAAATCTGATGCATGAAAATAACATCTTGTCCATTTAATTACCATTTCTGTGACTATCAGCAAGATTGAGCATAGATTTAGTGGTCACTCATAGTTCTGTTGTGGAATCACGCATTTTTAGTGAGGTCTACTTAGGAATTTTTAAAATTTTTGGAGTTTTTG
Organism: Hyaena hyaena; assembly: GCF_003009895.1. Taxonomy (NCBI): domain Eukaryota; kingdom Metazoa; phylum Chordata; class Mammalia; order Carnivora; family Hyaenidae; genus Hyaena; species Hyaena hyaena. The sequence goes on from NW_024080639.1 coordinate 6,544,845, forward strand.
TGTTTTGTTTTGTTTTGTTTTGTTTGCTTGTTTGTTTTACTTTAAGAGAGAAAGAAAGTGAGATGGGGAGGAACAGAGAGAGAAATGGAGAAAGAGAGAATCCCAAGCAGGCTCCACACTGCCAGTGCAGAGCCTGATGCAGGGCTTGAACTCATATACCGGGAGATCATGACCAGAGCCATAATCTAAAGTCAGATGCCCAACCAACCAAGCTACCCAAGCGCCCTACTTCTTATGAATTTTTAAGGAGTTGTTCATATATGACAAAGAGATTCATCATATTTCTATCACATATGAAGCAACTATTATTTCTCATTTAGCTTCATATTTTATTTTGTGCTCTGTCATATCACACAGAAAATTTTAATTGTTATAGGTAAAGTCTGTCCATTTTTTTCCCTTGATTTCTTTAAAAAAATTTTTTAAATGCTTATTTTTGAGAGAGAGAGAGAGAGATTACAAGCATGGGAGGGGCAGAGAGAGAGGGAAAAACAGAATTCGAAGCAGGCTCCAGGCTCTGAGCTGTCAGCACAGAGCCTGTTGCGGAGCTCAAAGCCACAAACTGCGAGATCATGACTGAGCTGAAGTTGAATCTTAACCAACCAAGCCACCAATGCACTCCTTCCTTTGATTTTTGTCTTTGGTATCAATGCCAAGAAACATTTTCCCGACCCCAAAGACAATAAAAGTATTTTCATCTGTTTTCCAAGCCAAGGTCACACTGCCCATAAACAGTAAAGCCAGAATTTGAACATGAGTTCCTCTTACTTCATACTGTGTGTGTGTGTGTGTGTGTGTGTGTGTGTGTGTGTGTGTGTGTAACTCCTTACTATACTGCTAGGAGTAAGAGCAAGTATCGCTGGATGTTAAGGATATAAGTTATCTTTAACTTATTTTTACTTACCTATATTTTCACACATCTGTACACTAAGCCATGATTATATAGTGGTTAAGAGCAGTGACTCAAGCCAGACAGCTCTGTTACTTTTTAGCCTCCTGAGTCCAGGAAACTTACCTCTGTGCCTTGATTTACTCATAAAATGGGGAGATGATAGTACCTATCTTGCAAAATTTTGTTCAAATTCAATGGATTAAGATGTATTAGAGCAGTGCCTGGTATGTCGTAAATTCAACATAAGCTTTTGTTTTAATGAACGCATACCACTTATATAATAAAAACCAACTAAAGTTATTTTTAAAATGAGAATCTGCTGTTATTAGGGCAAGGAACTGAAAAGCCCATTAGCCCAGTTCCCTGGAGGGCCGTCCTGGGATTCCAGGACAAGCTACTCACTGCCCAAGGCCTCACACTCAGCTTGGTCAGATCAAGCCCCCAGGAGGACACAGAAGCCATAGACCCTGCCCCCAGCTCTGGCCCCTATTTGTTTCCAAGCATCAGAACTTTGTGATCCCAACTAGCTTTTTAGGTAAGGAACGAATATTCAGAGGACAAAAAGAAAAAGGGAAAATGTCTAATCATTCTTCAGACATTTCCTGAGTGCCTGTTGAGTGTGATCTACCTGGCCAGGTAACTGCAGCCGTTTATGAGGACAGACTGTGTCTTAGTCACTTAAGGGACATTATCTCATGAAAACTTGCACATGCGTGTGTGCACACACACACAAACACATGCACACACTCCTTAAGGCAGACACAACTGTATCCCCATCTTACAGAGAAAGAAACTAAAGGTAAATGACTTGGCCCAAATTCCCAAAGGTAGTAAGTGGGAAGGCCAGGTTGTCCGGAGGTGGCTTGATCCCCACTACATTCTACTGATTTCTTCTGTGCTGTTTCTCCTGAGGGTTCTCTGAGCCCTGAGCTCTGCTGAGTTTGAAGCAGTCATTGGAAAGATTATCTTCAAAGGAGAGAGGTGTGTCTTATCAGCTCTTCCTGGTGATTGATCTCAATCTCTCTCTCTCTCTCTCTTTTCCTCTCCCTCCCTCCTCCCTTCCTCCTTCTCTTTCTTGGCCTTTGATACAAAGTACGTTATTTGGGAAGACACCAGGGCATCGAAGAAGGCCCAGCCGGGCAGACATTTGGAGGATGCAACAAGCTTCCCCTCAGTGTTGGGCAGTACACCCCACATGGGCACAGAGAAGGAAAGGGCTCCTGGTTGCCCTTCACCTGTCAGCCAGGCCAGGGGTCCTGACAAGGAAACCACCGTACTGAGCTCTTCACAGCCAATCTAGGGATGCCTGGAAAAGCCCGCCGGTCACTCCTGCCAGGCCGGGCACGTGCACGCCGCAGCTTCCTCCACAGCCTGGCTTCACACATTCCTGGGTACCAGGGGCTCTGCTCCCAGCACCAGCCTCAGCAGCATCGAGCCAAGGAAGGGGGTGAAGGTCCTGGAAAGTGTGCTCAGTGTGAAAAGAGCTCTTATTGTGGTTTTCTCATCCACAATGAGGTGAGACAGCATCTTGTTTAGGCCTCTCCAACCCAAGCTACTCACGCCCACCCAGCCGCTCTCCTTTTCCTCCACTGGCCCAAGAGGAAAGCTGTTTTCAGATTTCTGGGAACCAAATATTCACAATGGGGGCTTTGAAATTCTGGAGTCTCACTCTATCCTAGAAGCCTGTTTCCTTCCCCAGATCCTTGGCTGAGGCACAGGAAGGTCTGAGGCAGAGGAAGAATGAGACAGGGTGACAGGTGCCTGCCAGGGGACCTTTAAGTCCAGGCAGTGGCCTGCCAGCCACGTCCAAAGCTCTGAGGTCATTTCTCCTGATACCAGAGACTTGGCGCCTGCTGGAACCCTTGGTGGATTAGAATGCCAGGAGTGCCCCGGATCTGACGCCTCACACCCTGGCGCCTGGTAACGAGACCTGCTGCCCTCTGCTCCTCAGAGCCCAGACCCTGTTGCAGGGGCAGAGGCCCCCAAGGCTGGGACAGTGGGGAGGGTGGTGAGTTGCCAAGACCCTGCCTGCGCCCTGCAAGGTTGACCTTGGACTCGGACACCCAAATGTCAAGGCAAAGGACAGACACCTTCTGAAGACCTCAGAAGCTCTGAAATGGAATCCAGTTTACAGCCCTTTAGTGTTGATGCTACCAGCAGTTGCTAGGAGACAGCAGGCATCACAGGTGCTGGCAGGAGGGGATCCCCAGAGCTCTGTGCAATGCCCGGCCCCTGGCAGCTGCCTGGGCTCTGCCCACAGCCTCGGGGCCAGAGGTCGCAGCCAGAAGCCAGTGGCTTTGCTGAGAAATCACTTACTTGGAGTATGCAGGCTATGCCTGGCAAACCTTGGAGAGGAGACCAGGGTGGCAGGGAGGACATCAGATCTGGACACTAAGCTGTGGGATCTTGATGCCTCCCTACCTGGCAAATCACATAACCTCTTTGAACTTGAGTTTTCTTCTCAATATAATGAGGATAATTAGACCTCCCAAAGGGTTTGTTAGAATTAAAAGAGATAATGGCTGGAGAGGCTCAGTGAGTTACAAGGTGGGTTCAATGCCAGTCACTATCATCAAAAAATAGGGGCACCTGGGTGGCTCGGTCGGTTAAGCGTCTGACTTTGGCTCAAGTCATGATCTTACAGTTTGTGAGTTCAAGCTCTGCACTGGGCTCTGTGCTGACAGCTCACAGCCTGGAGTCTGCCACCCAGGCCCCCCCAAATTTGTTAGCAATTAATAAACAGTTTTAAAACAAAAAATAAAGGCGGATTGCTCTGGTTAAAATGATGTGGATCCTCCTTGATCCTTTGCAATATTGCTGAAGGGAATTCCAGGGAAGTCTGAACCAAAGGCCAGAGTCTGGAACCCTCTATAGAAGTAGGTGCATGGAGCAGGGGTCAGGAGGCAGCATGCCCAGGCCAGGCTGGGCTGCTAGCAAGTTCATAGATCATTTTATCTCTGTGTCCAGTTTCTTCTGAAAACTATGCATGAATGGCTCTCAGTGAGATGTGAAAACTCTTGTTGGGGGGAGAGGTTTGGTTTTGATTTATCACGTTGATTGTTGAATGGTCCCTCCTCTGGCCTCTGGCTAAATCTTCAACCGCCCCTCCGAAAAGCCTTATAGGTGAAACAGTTGTTAATGATTCTGCTTAATAATCTATTTTATATACATTGTGTATGTTTACATATAAACACCAAGTATTTTTGCAGTTTTAACTGATACGGTGTTATCTGGGATTGCAATCCCTTTGTAAACCAAGGAAAGGTTTACAAGGGTAAACAAAGGTATTGTTTTGTGCATTATTTTGTCAAGAGATTTCAGAAAATCAAACCCTTTGGGCAGAACAGCTTGTGGTGTTTGACTTACCAAAACATCACAGCATGAAACAATGTATTTATGATGATTCCATACACAAGTACAAGCGTCTAGTTCATTAATTTTGCTCATGTAGTTGGGCCAGGGAATTTATATGTTCAAAAGCCCATTAACTGAGTTATTATAAAATACTTTTCTTTTGTATATGGAATGCACACAGGTCAGTTATGTATGTGTACATTTCAGATCAGTAAAAAGGGTTTTTACTAAATATTTTTACAATGTATTTGTTATTTTAAAAAAAAGCGGGGGGACTTTGAGAACTGTCTCAAATTGTTCGAGGAAACTAAGAGAAGGCACAGAGGTGTGGGGATGAGAGCTGAGAGCCAGTGCTGGTAGTAATATCACAGATACCTTTCCTGGTTGTTGGGAGGAATTCCAAAGCCTTCCTCCAAGACGCTGGGGCAGTGGAGCCAAATCCGATGCCCCCACCCTGGAGCTGCTCTCTGTCCGAGGCTCCCAAACCAAGTGGGATTTACCAGCTGAGAAAATCCCTTGCTAAACTGAGCTCACAACACTGGGAGTCTCCTGATTATATTCTCAGCGTTAATGGCTTCCAGTCGGTCATATCCATCAACCAGAACTGAGATATGATGGGGGACAGGCACCTCAGGCAGCATTGAAGGGCACTCATAAGGTTCTGGTTGCCAGGGAAACCCCAGAAGCTGGAGCTGGGAGCTCACAGGCTCAGAGGCACCCTATTAGGGCTCACACTCTAGGACAAAGGGTCTCAAAATTTAGTCCTTGGGGTACCTTGTGTTTCAGTCCATTTAGCATCCAACCTGAGCTCAGATCATGATCTTGCAGTTTGTTGAGTTCCAGCCCCACATTGTGCTCTGTGCTCTCAGTGCAGAGCCTGCTTTCAATCCTCTGTCCCCCTCTGTCTCTGCCCCTTCCCCACTTATGCTCTCTATCTCAAAAATAAATAAATGAAACAAATAAAAAAGAACAGCTTTCTTTAAATAAAAAAAACAAACTGGTCCTCACATTGTGGCCTAAGGACCAATAACAAATATAAGGCCAACATGTGTATATAAATGTAGAAGATATCAAGGGTCTTCTTCAAAGGACTGTCCTTAAATTTGAAGTCATGACTTTCTATTGTTGGATCAACATTACCTTGTTTTATGAAATAATGGTGGTGATGGTAAAGGAGGTAGGACATTTTCATAAACACCCTTTTACATAAAGGCAAAAGAGTTAGAACCCTTTGATAACTCCTTCACTTATTTTCTCTCTCTTTCTTCTACTTCTTCTTCGTCTTCGTCTTCATCTTCGTCTTCTTCTTCCTTCTCTCTCTGTCTCTCCTTCTAAAACCTGAAAGTCTTGGAATGGAAGGAAACTACATGAAAACTGACAGGTTCACTAAAATGGCGTAACAGCCATCGCCAGTAGCCATCTGTACCCAGCACTGTGAAGTCACACATAAAGGCATGGTTCCCTTTACCTGTGGAAACTTCACAAAGGACGTGATGGTTGAGCTTAGTCTTGAAAATTCAGGGGCTGCTTGCCAGGGGATAGATGGATGGTCAGGGAAGGGGCAGGCTAGTTGGAAGAGGAGACATGACCGGAGGTACCCTGGAGAGCCACCTGTTTGAGATGTTGCCATCAGAGTGTCTTGTCCAAGAGGGGCCGTGTCAGGCCATGAAGCTGAAGCAGTCCCTGGAAGCCAGGTAACAGCAGGCCTTGAGGGGCAAGCTACAACCCATGGATTCCAGTCTCTGAATTGACGTCCTCAGCATCCGTTACAGTCTAAGATTTGAAATTCCATATTGAACAAAGGCAGGAGGGTGAGTCAGGGGGCAACCTGCTGGTGGGACAGACACCATTCCAGGGGAACAAGGAATCTCCCTTCAGAAACTCCTTGTGCAGGATGTAAGCAGGCCTTCCCCGGGCCACTGGCAGTCTGTTGGGGGTGGGGTCTGAGCCACTGGATTCCCCAAAATGACAAGAGATCTGTTATGCAGGCCACCTCCCAGAGACAAAAAGCAGCAAGTTTTGCTGAGAATGATGGTGCCCACACTCTGTCAGCAGAGAAATGTGCCCACTACACACCACGTAGCCGGCCATGCTTTCAGTCTGGCAACTCAGGGGGCTCTAGGGGATTCCCTACAGGAGGAAAATGTGACTTACATTTATTTGTTCAATTTAATTTTGTTCTGAGCCTCTATTGTGCTAAGTAGCAGAAATGTCAGGTCAACTTGGGGCACTCACCTCTTTCTGTAGGGTTGCCCCTAATTTCTGGGGGGGGTTATCTATGACTTATTGAGAGCCCAGAATCCTGTCTGTCTGGGGGCCAGCCCTCCTCAGGGTTTTTAGCCTAAGGTCTCTCTCCATAGTGGGATCATTTCGCTGCTCCTCACTGCTGGAAGCTGCCTGTGGCCCCGGCGTTTTCTTGGTGTTTTGCCGTGGCCCCAAGAGCCCTTCCTGGAAAGGGTCCCCCTAGGAACCACCAATGTCCGCTTCAAGGCTTTCCCTCTGTGCTCTCCCCTCCCACCATCCCTGGGGGAGGGGTGTTCATCTTACCCCTCCAGCTTTAGTCAGCTTCTCCTCTCTGTGTGTCTGAAGGCACAGGCTTTTGGATCTCAACAGCCAGGAAAAGAATATTTATTCCTCCGCTTTCATCACATCCTTTCCCGGAGGCATCCAGCAAGTCTGGGCTTCACTGCCTGAATATGGCAACAGCAGCCACGGGTGGGTCTGGATTCCTCTCTGTTGAGGCCCTGGGATCCTTTGGATTGTTCTGTGCCAGATATTTGCTTCTTCATTTGGTACCCTCCCCAATTACTAATACAAAACAAAACGGCCACAAGCTCTCCTGCTCTGCAGCTGTCCTCGCCTAGCATGAGCTCTGGAAGGTCATTGGTGGTCTCTGCCTGAGGCCTCGCTGCCCCCAAGATGTTCTGCCGTGGGTGTAGGGTACAGCAGACAGACCACGGTCATGGGCACGGCCAGTGTATTGGGGTAACTGGGAAATAGGAAATGTCCAGGTCCCTGGTCGTCCCTCTGGCTCTCTCAGTCCAGGGCTCAGAGATGTTGTTTTCTTGGCCACTATCTGGTTTCTGTGGCTTGGATAATAGATCACAAATGGGGAAAGGCTGTCCTGCTCATAGTTATTGCTAAAAATGAAGGGATGCTTCAGGCCCATTTTTCACATTAAAAAAAGTTTCCTACCACCACCAACCAACTTCTTATCCTCCAGTGAGCTGTCAGTTCCAACCTAACAGCCTTTTTGTCCTCCTGACTTTTCTTTCAATCCAAATTCCAGAAACAGGAGTTACCTTTCTTGGAGATTTAAGAGTTTGTGGTTGGGACACCCTGGTGGCTCAGTGGGTTGAGCATCTTACCCTCAGTTTCTGCTCAAGTCATGATCCAAGGTGGTGGGATAGAGCTGACAGCATGGAGCCTGCTTAGGATTCTTTCTCTCCCCCTCTCCCCCTCTCCTCTGCTCGTGTTCTCTCTCTCTCTCTCTCTCTCTAAAAAAGCTACAAAAATTTTTTAAAAAGATTTTGTGGTTAAGAGACTGGGTTCTGTTTTTACCACTATGCGCCTGATAGCTTTGGAGAGGTACCTTTTGTAACCTGAGCCTCATCAGTACACTGGGAATGCTAATACTACCTGTCTCAAGGAACTGCTGTGAGGATTAGATGAGTGAATAAGGAGAGGTGCTTAGCCCTGTGGCACAGTCAGGTCTCAGTACAATTTGGCCCAAAACATTATGTGACCAAATTATTACTTTCCTGTGGCTCTTGGAACTGATGGGGAAACCAGCATCAGGGATTCAAGATTTTAAACTAAAGACAATGCTCATGGAGGAAGTGAGAAAGGGAAATGCTCAAGATGTCAGACCACATGATATCATCTCAACTATAAACAGCAGCAGAGCTAGCAAATACCCCCATCCTGCAAAACAAGGCGCCCCTTCCTTTACGTCACTTGAAGGATAAATACAGCTTCACCCCCTCCCCCATGTTCGTGCCAGCAGAGAGGAAACCATGAGCACCTGGTGGGTGCCAACTGCTCTGCCCCCTCTGTGCTTACAGTTGCCCCACAGCCTGCCTTCAGCAGCTCAGGGGCTGAGGTCCCCACCATGGGCTTCTGAATCCCCACTTTGGCAGGCTCCTGGATAATCCTGCAGTGTGGACTTCCAGGATGGAGTACTTGGACAAGGGAGAAGCAGAAAACATCTTTGTCTGTGGATTTCAGAAGCATCCCTCGGCATTCCAGAGCTGGACGCATCCTCTGGAGTCCAGTGCCTCTGCTCTCTCTCTACCTTGTTCAGACAGCCGCCTTCTTAGCCACTCATGACTAATTATCATCACTCATGTTTATTCTGAGCATTTATTACACATGTGGTGTACTGGTCACTCCTCATACCAGCACACCAAGGCACCTGAGACTTCCTCCAAAACTCTGTCCCAGAGGCCTTACAGGAAGACTCCATTGATCTCTGAGAAGCTGGCAGAGGAGGTCAGGCCACAAATATCTATTGAGCACTTACTATGTATCAGACCTTGTTCTGAAAAAGACATACTGTTGCATTGCTGCCTTTAGACAACTAACTTCAAATGGATGAAGGTGAACAAAGGGGAAGTACAGGGTGCCTCTGGGAAGTCAACCTCCTCCAAGGTCCCCAGGGCCAGAGCCCAGGCCAGTCACTGAGCAACTGTCTGGTCAATTGCTCCATCTTCTTGACCACTGTTTCACATTACCATGTGTGCACCCCTTCCCTCTGGTGGGTGGATGGTTGAGTGACTTCATGGTGAAAGGGTTGGGAATGGGTTCTGGAGGGTGTCCAGGCTGTGAGCTCATCAAGGCCAGGGAAATATCTTACACCAGCATCTTAGTGCCCAGTAGAGGACATTCAGGAATAAATGCAGCACAGCAAAGGAAATCATTAACAAAATGAAAAGGCAACCTACTGAATGAAAGCAAATATTTTCAAATCATATCTCCAATAAGGGGTTAATATCCAAAATATATAGAGAACTCCTACAACTCAATAGCAAAAAGCAATCAATTAAGAATGGACAGAAGAGGGGCGCCTGGGTGGCTTAGTCGGTTAAGCGTCCGACTTTCGCTTAGGTCATGATCTCGCGGTTCGTGGGTTCGAGCCCCGCGTCAGGCTCTGTGCTGACTGCCAGCTCAGAGCCTGGAGCCTGTTTCAGAGTCTGTGACTCCCTCTCTCTCTGACCCTCCCCTGCTCACGCTGTCTCTCTCTCTCCTAGAAATAAATAAAACATTTAAAAAAAAAAAAGGGAAGAAGTGAACTAACACTTAAAAAAAAAAAAAAAAGAATGGACAGAAGATTTCAATGACATTTTTCCAAAGAAGACATCCAGATGGCCAAGAGGTACATGAAAAGATCCTCAACATCACTAATCACCAGGCCAATGGAAATCAAGACCACGGTAAGGAATCACCTTGCATTTGTTAGAATGGCTATTATCAAAAAGATAAGAAAGAAGTGTTGGTGAGAATGCAGAGAAAAGGGAACCCTTGTGCACTGCTGGTGGGAATGTAAATTGCTGAAGCCACTATGGAGGTTCCTCAAAAAATTAAAAATAGAAAAACCATAGTATCCAGCAATTCCATTTCTGGGTATTTATCCAAAGAAAACAAAACATTACCTCAAAAAGATATCTGCACCCCATGTACAGTGCAGCATTATTTATAATAGCCAAGACATGGGAACAACCTAAGCATCTATGGATAGATGAATAGACAAAAAATATTATAGGGGTGCTTTTGTGGCTCAGTAGGCTGAACATCCAACTTCAGCTCAGGTCATGATCTCACGGTTCATGGGTTCAAGCCCCTCATCAGGCTCTATACTGACAGCTCAGAGTCTGGAGCCTGCTTTGGATTCTGTGTCTCCCTCTCTCTCTGTCGCTCCCCTACTCATGCTCTGTCTCTGTCTCTCTCTCAAAAGTAAATAAATATTTAAAAAATTAAAAAAAGAAAATTATACACATAATTCCATTCATGTTGTGACAAATGGTGAGTTTTCATTTTTATGACTGAATAATACTTCATTTTATATGTATATAATGAAATAATATATAATTATATATAACGAAGTATTATTCAGTCATAAAAAAGAATGAAAACTTACCATTTGTCGCAACACAAATGGATCTTGAAAGCATTACGCTAAGTGAAATAAGCCACACAAAGAAGGACAAATACTGTATTATCTCACTTGTATGTGGAATTTTAAACAAAACAAAACAAAACAAAATCTCATACACACAGATACATAAAACATATTAGTAGTTGCCAGATGCAGGGGTGGGGTGTGGGCAAAATGAGTGAAGGGCATCAACAGGTACAAACTGCCAATCAGAAAATAAAAAAGCCACAGGGATGTAATGTACAGCTGGTAACTGCAGTTAATAATATGTGTTGCATATTGAAAAGTTACTAAGGGAGTAGACGTTAAAAATTCTCATGATAGGACTCTAGATGTTGGCAAGGATGTGGAGAAATGGGCACCCTCCTACACTGTTGGGGGGAATGTAAACTGGTGCAGGCCCTCTGGAAAACAGTGTGGAGGTTCCTCAAAAAAATAACAATAGAACTCCCCTATGACCCAGCAATAGCACTGCTAGGAATTTACCCAAGGGATACAGAAATGCTGAAGCATAGGAGCACATGTACCACAATGTTCATAGCAGCACTCTCAACAAAAGACAAATCATGGAAAGAGCCTAAGTGTCCATCAAAAGACAAATGGATCAAGAAGATGTGGTTTATCTATACAATGGAATACTACATGGCAATGAGAAAGAATGAAATCTGGCCATGTGTAGCAACATGGATGGAACCTGAAGATGTTATGCTGAGCGAAATAAGTCTGGCAGAGGACAGATGCCATATGTTTGCACGTATAGGAGGATTAGGAGGAACTTAACAGAGGGCCATGGGTGAGAAGAAGGGGAAAGATAGTGGGGGAGAGGGAGGGAGGCAAACCATGAGAGAGTCTTGAATGCCAAGAACAAAGTGAGGGCTGATGGGGGGAGGGGGAGGGGAAGGGAGGTGATGGGCATGGAGGAGGGCACGTGTGAGGATGAGCATTGGGTGTTATATGGAAACCAACTTGACAATAAACTATTACAACATTAAAAAAATAAAATATTCTTATGTTAACAAGAAACCATTTTGTAGCTACCTCCAGTGACAGATGCTAACTAGACTTATTGGGGTGATCATTTCACAATGTATACAGATATTGAATCATTATGCTATACACCTGAAATTCTTATAATGTTATGTATCAATTACATCTCAAAGAAAAAAACACCATGAAATGATGAAATAAAAAAGGAATAAATGTGGAGTGAACTAACACAGGAAGGAACAACAGAGTAGATGAAGGCTTCATCACTACCTCCTGTAAAGCAATATTTTAGGGCACTGGAGCTATTTGCCATTCTTCCCTGTCTGGTGTCTGCTTCAGTGCTTGGCTCATGGTAAGCACCCAATAATATTTGTACAGTGAAGACATGGATACATACCTGGACAAGTATATCTGTCATAGTGTACAGTATAGTATGTGCTTTCTAAATATTTGACAGATAAATTAATGAATGAAATTATTACCAATATGCCTACCACTTAGGAAACAACCAAAGTAATTTTTACCAGCATCTTCCATTAATGTTTACTGGTAAGAGATTTTCTTTTTTTTTTTTTTAATGTTTATGTTTATTTGAGAGCAAAAGAGACAGTGCACGAGCAGGGAAGGGACAGAGAGAGAGGGAGACACAGAATCTGAAGCAGGCTCCAGGCTCCAAGCTGTCAACACAGAACTTGACACGGGACTCAAACTCACGAAGCGTGATATCATGTCCTGAGCTGAAGTCAGATGCTTAACCAACTGAGTCCCCAGATGCCCAGGTAATAGATTTTCTGTAACTACACAACTGTTTACTCACTTTTCTGGAATTTCTTAGCAAGTTAAAAAAAAAAAAAACAAACAATCCATGGAGAGGAAAGGGGGGCTAAATTTAAATCTAAAATGTTCTCTGTGTGAGCATCCAAGTAGACTAGGAAGTCTTTCAGTTGCCTCCTGGTGGGGCTCAAGCTGCCACAGGGTGAGGCGGGGGGACCAGGGTGGAGGAGATAGTTCACTGGGCCAGACAGCACAGCACAGCTGTCTCAGCCATATTCTCTCTGGAGATGGACTTTTTGCAACATCATTATTCAGTTTCCATACGATTTTACAAGATGCAAGGTAAATATTAGTACAAGTACTTCTTTGCAAAAAGTAGTCATTTAATTTGATGAAATATGGTTCACAGTGATGGATGATGTTTGGACAAGCCGACTTCTACAAAGTCAACATTTATGAGACTCAGAGCAGGTTCCTCTGCTAAATAAAGCCATCCTGCCTCTGCTTAGCTTGAACCCCCATCAAAGTCAGAGACAGAAAGGGGAGAGAGGCCCATCCATAAGCAGCTTGGAGTTGAAAAACCAAGGCTGAGAGCAGACTCAGTTACTCCTGCCCCAGTAACCTTGGGGGCTTTCCCATTGCCCATCCAGCTCTCCACAGTGGTCGCTCCAGACTTCATGCTCATTGCCAGTCGCTCTTCTTGCTCTCCACCTCATGTAAAGGCTAAGCAGGGAAAGATCTTTCTTTGCCACGCTCCTCAGGAAGCTCTTCCTTCCTCCTCCTCCTTCCTCTCTGGCTAGGGATATCTGCTTTAAAGAAGAAAAAACAACTCAAAAAGATCAGGAAAGGTATGGAAGTACAGTGGGAGAGGTCCTTGCTTTCTACTCCACCTGTTCAGGGAAAGGAGAGAGAGGGATGCAATGTTGCTGCTCACCACTCTCTCCCAGGTGCATCTGGCACCAGCATCAGGCCGGAGACCAGGTCAGGGAGCATCATTCGGCTACTCATGGAGCAAAGTCTGAGTGGTTCTCACCCACCTCCTCTACTCTGTCCCAACCCAACAGAACCTCCCCAGCTTGTTTGCCTCCCAGGAGTGCCTCAGTGAAGACCTGAATGCTCCCCTGACAGACTGTCGTCTTTTCCCCTCTCTGGCCCCCTCCACCACTGTCAGTTTCTCCCTGCCCATGTACAGTCTGTACTATTTCTTAAAAATCAGCTTCATTAGAGCCTAAGTGTCCATCAACGGATGGTTTATCTATACCATGGAATACTACATAGCAATGAGAAAAAATGAAATCTGGCCATGTGTAGCAACATGGATGGACCTTGAGGGTATTATGCTGAGTGAAATAAGTCAGGCAGAGAAGGACAAATATCATATGTTTGCACGTATAGGAGGATTAGGAGGAACTTAACAGAGGACCAAGGGGGAGAAGAAGGGGGGAAATGGTGGGGGAAAGGGAGAGAGGCCAACCATGAGAGACTCTTGAATGCTGACAAAAACTGAGAACTGATGGATGTGGGGGGAGGGGGGATGGGCATGGAGGAGGGCACTCGTGGGGATGAGCACTGGGTGTTATGTGGAAACTAATTTGACAATAAAGTATTTGTAAAAAAAAAATCAGCTTCATTAAGGGGGACGTGAGTGCCTCAGTTGGTTAAGTGTCTGACTCTGGATCTCAGCTCAGCTCTTGATTTCAGGGTCAAGCCGCTCATTGGGCTTTGCACTGAGCATGAAGCCTACTTTAAAAAAGAAAATCAGCTTTACAGTTTACATTAGAATTTACCCTTTTTAAGTATATAGCCTGTTTGTTTTTCAGTTTAATTTTACTAATATTTTCTTCTCTATTTAGTTTACTCCTGATTCATACAATTTGTTGTCAAAAATAGCAACTCCTGGGGTGCCTGGGTGGGTCAGTCAGTTATGCATCCAACTCTTGGTTTCCGCTCAGGTCATGATCTCACGGTCATGGGATCGAGCCTCGTGTCAGACTCTGCACTGACAGCACGGAGCCTGCTTGGGATTCTTTCTTTCCCTCCTCTCTGCCCCGCCCCTGCTCACGTGCACATGCATGTATGCACTCTCTCAAAATAAATAAACATTTAAAAAAATGTTTATTTTAAAAAAGGTTTATTTAAAAAGGTTGGAGCAACTCCAACCTTACTATGCCTTTGATTTTCTCTTAAGTGTTTCTTTTTTTTTTTTAATTCAAGTAGAGCTGACATACGTTACACTAGTTTCAGGTGTACAACATGTGATTGGACAAGTCTACACGTTATACTGTGCTCACCACAAGCCTAGCTGCCATCTGTCACCATATGACACCATCCCAATACCAGTGACTATATTCCCTGTGCTGTACCTTTCATTCCCATGTTTTAATCATTCCACAACTAGAGACCTGCTTTGATAGATATACGTGGTATGTAACCACTACTACAATCACATTGTATAGAATGTTTCAACACCCCAAAGTCCCCTCCTGTCCCTGCGGTCCTGCTCTGCCCTCACTCCTGGGCCCTGGTGACTGCTGATCTTCTTTCAGTCCCCATCATCCTGCCTTTTCAAAGTTTCTTATATGGGGAATTATGCAGAGCTTAGAGTTTTGTGACACTTTCTTATCCTAATGCTTTTGAGGTTCATCCATGTTGTTTCATCTATCAATAGTTCTTTCTTTTTTATTGCTGAATATGGATTGATTTTAATTTGCTTATCCCTTCACCAGCTGAGGACATTTGAGTGGCTTCTAGTCTGGGGCTATGAATGAAGCCACTATGAACATTTGTGTACAACCTGTACTTTTTTTATTTAGCATCTTTCTTTTAAATTACATTTGTTAAATGAAAACTATTTAAAAAATGTTTAGAGAATATGAACAGACACTTCTCCAAAGAGGACATCCAGATGGCCAACAGACACATGAAACGATGCTCAACATCCCTCCTCATCAGGGAAATACAAATCAAAACCACACTGAGATACCACCTCACGCCAGTCAGAGTGGCTAAAATGAGCAAATCAGAGAACTCTAGATGCTGGCGAGGATGTGGAGAAATGGGCACCCTCCTACACTGTTGGTGGGAACGTAAACTGGTGCAGCCCCTCTGGAAAACAGTGTGGAGGTTCCTCAGGAAACTAACAATAGAACTCCCCTATGACCCAGCAATAGCACTGCTAGGAATTTACCCAAGGGATACAGGAGTGCTGATGCATAGGAGCACATGTACCCCAATGTACATAGCAGCACTCTCCACAATAGCTAAAACATGGAAAGAGCCTGTTGATGGAAAGAGTCCATCAACAGATGAATGGATCAAGAAGATGTGGTTTATCTATACCATGGAATACTACATGGCAATGAGAAACAATGCAATCTGGCCATGTGTAGCAACATGGATGGACCTTGAGGGTGTTATGCTGAGCGAAATAAGTCAGGCAGAGAAGGACAAATATCATATGTTTGCACGTATAGGAGGATTAGGAGGAACTTGACGGAGGAACAAGGGGGAGAAGAAGGGCGGAAATGGTGGGGGAAAGGGAGAGAGGCAAACCATGAGAGACTCTTGAATGCTGACAAAAACTGAGGACTGATGGATGTGGGGGGGAGGGGGAGATGGGCATGGAGGAGGACACTTGTGGGGATGAGCACTGAGTGTTATGTGGAAACTAATTTGACAATAAACTATTTGTAAAAAAATAAAATAAAATAGTGTATAAAAAAATGTTTAGAGAGAGATAGAGAGGGGCAGAGGGAGAGACAGAGAAGATCTTAGGCAGGCTCTATACTCAGTAAAGAGCCCAGTGCAGGGCTTGAGCCCACAACCCCGGGATCATGACCTGAGTTGAAATCAAGAGTTGGACAATCAACCAACTGAGCCACCCAGGCGCCCCGAAAATTATTTTAAAGTGAAACTTTCTATCAGTACCATAAATGGAAAGCCTTTATAGTCTACCATAAACCAAGCAGGTAAAAATATTAAAATGGAAAACAAAATGTCATTAAATTCTAGCTAGATCCTATTGCTTATAATGTTAGATTCCCTACAATTAAAGCCAGGAATGAGGATTTTTTTCACAAGTGATTTATTAAGGAAGGAATCTTGGTGAAAGGGGAGGGAAACAGAGGCTAAGCAAAAGTGTGGGTTCAGCTGAAGGCTAGCCTCAGCCCGCTCCTGTGGTGAGGTCTGGAACATGAATGGTACCACACACTTGAACCATCTAGACATATGAATGCTTTTGTATCCTGCATTAGTCAGTCATTGCCTGCAGACTGCCCCGGGGGGTGATGGTAGAATCTCCTACCTATTTCCAGGTGAGGCCATGCCCAAGAGAAGGCTGTAGCTGTAAAGTGTTAGCAGCCAACACTCACAGCAGCTGGGAAGTGAGTGTGTCAACTGGATAGAGAGGTCTGAGCAGGCCAACAGCATCTACTACACCAGTCAAAGGCTTGGACCTGAAGTCTTTAGAGGTTAAAGACCTGTTGGCACCAAATAGAGACCTTCTCCATAATGCAATCAGATGATTGGAAAGTGAATTGAAAAGAGACAAGCTTGGGGTGCCTGGGTGGCTTAGTCATTTAAGCTTCTGACTTCAGCTCAGGTCATGATCTCACAGTTCGTGAGTTTGAGCCCAAAATGGGGCTCTCTGCTGTCAGCGCAGAGCCCACTTCAGATCCTCTGGATGCCTCTCTCTGCCCCTCCCCACCTCATGTGTGCTCTCTCTCAAAAATAAACCAACATTAAAAAAAAAAAGAGAGAGACAATCTTTCTCAGTCCCTAATAAACTGTTTAATGATGCCCTGCCTGGTCTGCTTGCCACCTTCCTCAGCTCCTCAGTATTCCGGCATGGTGTCACACATTGGGACACACTGCTGTAGGGCTTCAGATGGGGGTCTAGCCCTGGGACTGCCTGCTCAGCTCCCCTCCCCCCTGCTCCACTCAGTGCTTTCCTGTTTCCTAGCTGGTTCATCTAGTAACCTTGGCTTGTTGGAGAGGCTGCTCATTATTTGCTCCCTGGCTTTCTATTGTTCTCGCTATTACAGGAAGCTGCATCTCCCAGGCTCCCTTGCTGTCTGGCTTCCACAGAGTTTTGCCCAACAGGAGAAGCTAGTGGAAGACTGGAGGTTTGGAGGAGGGGAGAATAGTGAAATTTCTCCCCCTCCTCTCCTGCTTTAAGGGGCACTTTCAGCAGTGGCTATGGCTCCTTTCTGTTTCCACCTCTCAGAGGACAGCTCTTATGTGGCTCCAGCTTCCCTTCATGTGGCCAGCTTGCACAGGCCACCCCTATTCTGGTCTGGCTTCTGCCACCAGGGCCAGTGCAGACTCTGGGCTTTCCCTCCTTGGCTGAAAGGCTGAAAGGGCTGAAAGGCTTCCTGTTGTTGCTAATGCTTTTCTTTAGCTTCTCACTTCTTCCATTTCTCTCTCTCTCTCTCTCTCTGTCTTTCTCTCTCTCTTTTTCCTTCCATTTTCTGTGTAACAAATTCCTGGTATTAAATACCTTCTGTTGAAAGATCTAGAGCAGTTTCTGGACCCTGAATGATACAGAGAAGCAGCAAGACAGCAGTGAGCTAACCAAGCGTTTACAAAGTCACCAACGATTAAAGTTCTGCACAAATCAGCTGTCAGGGTCATTTGGCTGTGAAAGTCGCCTAAGGTTAAGGCACTAGTTTCATCCATTTGAAAACTCAGAATATAAAGGGAGGAGAAGGAAGAGGCACAATCTACTGCTCACAGGCCTCCAGAAATCCACTGTGTGTAAACAGTCCTGGCCTTGACCTTCCTCCATCCTTTACTTCTTCCTCTCAGCTTAGCACTAGCCCTTACTGGCTTCCTAGTTATCAGGAATAACTCCTTTCTACTGGCTCTTCAAAAACATTCTCCTCAGCCTAGTGGGGCCTCTTGTTAACAACTAGGGTATAAAGAAACAGATCACACAGTGGGACTTAATTTAGAGCCATGTAAACAGACAGTTTTAAGAGACCTGATTCCCTCTGCTATTTCCAAATGGTGCCCCTGGGGATGTGGAGGCTTACACATGGCTCCTATTTACAGTTGTAGGGGGAATTACCCTTCAGGTGGGAGAGTCACTGATGGAGATGATGTGTCTTAGGGAATAAGGCCCAGACTGGGCCCCGATGCTTTGCCCAGGACTCTGTTGCAGTTTTCCCCTTGGAAATGACATGATTAACCAGAGGGCCAGAAAGGAGCTCAGGGAGGCAAGCCGAAGAACAGAGCAGCCAGGTGCTGAAGCTTTGGGCATCCTCGACTTTACTATCTCCCTTACTGGCTGGGACTCTCCAAGCCTGACACACATGAGGGCCTCCAGAAAGTAGGACCTGTTCTATGCCCTCAGAGTCTTCCCATTTGTGACATATCTTTAAAAAGAAAAAATAACACTGTGTAGATTTGTCACTGTCTATGGATTTTACCCCCAGTTAGGGAAAGACAACCAGATGACGTTGGACTGGGGATTGCGCCAGGGTCTTGGCTTTCTGAAGGGCATGGCTGGTCAGATGAGGGATGGCGGTGAGGGACAGCTGCAGTACTGCTCCAGGCAGGACTTACCAAACAGAGAAATGGGGAGAACAGGTCCAGGAGTAGGCTTTGGCAATGTGGAAAAGCAAGTGACTAAAGCCAGATTTCTTCCCTCTTTCTATTTCTGTAAGCGTTCATTGAATACTTACTGTGTGTCAGGCCACCGTGCTCGGCCCATCTCATGCCTTAGCTCATCTGATCTTTGCAGCAACCCCAGGAGTCAAGTGACCCTCACCAAACTGCAAGGCTCAGAGGGGTGAAGTAACATGCAAAGGTCACACAGCCACCTGGGGCTTGTGTTGCAAAAGCAATGTTCAGACCTCAATCCTGGAGGCAAAACAAACATCTGGTGAGGCTGGGTCAGCTGCTAGAGGGGCAGAGTGTGGGCCCCAGCCTGGGGATGGTGGAAATGTGCCAAAGTGACAGGCCAAAATAGTCAGATGAGAATCGAGGAAAGGGGGGAACTGACTGGGTGTGAGCTCTGCAAAACAGATGATTACTGCTTTTGGAAGTAATAGCAGTGTTCCCCTTTCATCTGGACCTTTGACCTGGAGGCTGTCCTGGGAATCCTTATTTCTTGTTTACCATGGACCCAGACCTGATGAAGATGAAGCTCCTGCTATCCCCCTGAGGCTTACTGAGTACTCTGCGGGACACAGTATCAACAAGGTAGGATCTCTGCCCTCAAGCCTATGGGGTAAAGAGAATAGGGACATGTATCCAGATAAAAATGACCAAGCCATGCCTAACAAGAGTGCGCAAACTGTAAGACATGGAGGGGAATCGGAGAGGACCTAGAGGAAGTGGTCTTTGAGGTGGACCCTGAAGGTGGGCTGGGCTTGCAATTGTTGAATTGAGATGAAGAGCTAGCTCAGGTTGAGGAAATAGCCTGAATGCAAAGGTGCACTGGGTAAAGGGGCTGGGAATGGCCAAGGCAGGTGAGGTGCCAGATGTGGATGGAGTGTGAGCTGTCAGCTCTGGGACAGGGAAGATGAGCCTGGAAAGTTCATGCAGTAAGTTCATAAAGGTCTTGCCTGCTCCTACTGCCTGCCCATCACCTACCTTTAGAACACCACTCTAGGGCAGGGCTCTGCCTCCCCAGGTTTCACTTGTGGAAACCAGGGATTGTGGCAATTCTATGACTTCAGACTTCCTTCCTCCTCCATCATTAGCAAGAGGTCTTCCTCAGAGGGCCCCTCCGTCCCCTTGAGAACAACCTATGCCATTCATAAGGTCCTGTGCATAAAATTTGCCATGTCCCCAAGGGAGAAGCCCCTCTGAGGGAAAGGGGCACCAGATAGGGAGACAGGAGATCTGGGTTTCACTGTGAACTCTGTCATGGACTGTGTGACCTTGGAATCCAGTGTAAACTTGTCACCGAATATGTGACCTTGGGCTCTAGTCTGAACTCTGTCATCAGCATTGTGACCTTGGGCAAGTCACTTCCTCCCTCTGGGTCTTGGTTTCCTTATCTCTAAAGTGAGGAACCAGACTCAAGATTTAGCAATTCTTAGCATCCTTGAGTAGTGACCTGGGGCCCAGGGACACAGAGGAAGCGCATGGAAGGGGCATGTGTTCATTCTGTGGAATTGTAGAAAATGTCTGGACATAAGAGACTCCATCTGAAATTTCCCAACTGATGAACTCTTGAACTGGGCCAGAAGTAGCAATTGTCTTGCAAGGGAGTTGCTCATAAAATGTCAACAGGGCAACTGTCATTCAAACCATAAGGGGACAGTAAAGTCAATTAATGCATACCAGAGACAGATTCATTTGGTAGCACCAGTAAAATAATCAATATGATTAAACAGAAGTGGCTCAGCCACTCAGCACCAAATTCGCAGGGTTTTTTTTTTCCTTTTCTTTATCTGAATCATATAATGACCCCTTACTTCTCTCCCATAAAATGCCCTGTGTGAACCAGACACTTTCCTGGTTACCCTAGAAACCATGCTCCCCAAACAGCAATTCTGGGACCCCAAATAAAGCCCTTTGTTCCTTTTCAATTTCTCCTTCTTTTCTCAGTTGATAATTTTTAGGTTGTTGGTTTTTGTTTTTGTTTTGTTTTTGAGTGTTGACAGGGCAGCATGCCTTAAGCTAAGGATGTGGATATAAAGTGGGTAAATTCAGGTCTCTGACATCCAGTGATGGAGAAAAACAAGTGAGACGCAGGGGGCAGAGGTATTGAAATCAGCAGGTAACCTTCAGCCCTGGAAACCACTGGGCTCAAAGTTAGGCTTGCAGGTGTCCAGGAGAGCGTTGCGAAAGAACCATAGCTAATGCAGCCGTGTGAAGGCTGGACAGGACAGCTGGACAGGAGAGCAAGTGCCTGCCAGGCAGGAGACAATGTGGACAAAAGCAGGGAGGGAGGTGACAGTGTGTGGCACCCAGACAAGCACAGCGGTGGAGAGGGAGCAGGGTGAGGAGGGCCCAGGAGAGAGAGGTGGGCTGGCTGGAGGGCTCTGTGGGGCCTTAAAAACAGGGAAGGGGTGACATGTTTAGGGCTGCCTGCTGGAACTATTACTCTGGTCAGTTTCTGGTCTGATTGACACCCAAAGTGGATCCACATAGATCCCTGAACAGGCCCCCTGCCCTTCCCTGGGTCATCGCCTCGTCATAAGTGATCAGACAGAGGTGACTCACCAAAGACTGCTTCCTACTTGGGACATCAAAGAGGACGACAGGACTCCCTCCTTCCCGTGGGAATTACAGAGGGCCTCAATAAGAGTAGGGTGAAGGAAACGAGGACACATTCTCCCAAGCTGCAGCCTGAGCACACAAAACATTAAAACCGTTATCTGAGCCAAAAAGAATGAAAATTCAGGAAGGATGAATTCAGGACTCAAGGCCGTCTCCTAGGTCCCACTCCTCCACGCCAGGCATGCAGTAAACATCCAATAAATATTTTAATTTGTATATATGCATTATTCCCACCCATAACGCTTGACAGCTTTATGAGGATAAAACAGTATCTTTGCTATCTTTATAGTCCCCACAACCTCTGGCTGCCTGCTTTGAAGTTATCCAGAATGGGTTCTAGCCCGGCTGAGCTACTTCCTGCTGGGTGATTTTGACAAGCCACTCACCCTCTCTGACTCTGAAGACTAGGGATGATCATGCCAGACCAGGACTGATTATTATTGAAAAGATGATCAAGGGTGCATCTGTGAAGTGACTCCCCCTCTTTAGGCTCTCCATGGAGATTATTGCTGTTGTGATCTTGTATGGATGAGGAAGTAAGATATTTTCCCACTCTGGCCCTTGGTTTCTTCACCTGTAAACAGAGCCACTCAGCTAGTTCTGCTTACTTCTGCTTGGAATATCTCAGTGACCAGGGCTCTCTGCAAGAGGAATCTGCTCACTATGGGCTTCCCAAGTAATTCTCTTGACCTAGGACCTATGGAAGTACTAGAAACATAGTGGTCCTCAGTTCTTCAACTTTAAGACCTGGAGCAAGATTTCATGGATCCTTCCATGGAGGGGCCTCAAGGGTGACCCAGGACCCTCTTAATTTGAGTGTAAAATGCTTTAAGAGTATATTTTCTGGGGGCGCCTGGGTGGCTTAGTCGGTTAAGCGTCCGACTTTCGCTTAGGTCATGATCTCGCGGTTCGTGGGTTCGAGCCCCGCGTCGGGCTCTGTGCTGACTGCCAGCTCAGAGCCTGGAGCCTGTTTCAGTCTGTGACTCCCTCTCTCTCTGACCCTCCCATGCTCAAGCTGTCTCTCTCTCTCCTAGAAATAAATAAAACATTTTAAAAAAAAAAAAAGAGTATATTTTCTGGGATAAAGATCCATATAAAATGTGTTGTTAATTCACAAATCTGTCTACAGTCCAAAAGCTTCCCTGAGAGTTTAGACTGAGCCTCCAATGGCCAGCACAATGTAGATTTTGTGGAACAAAATGTATGAACGTTTGTGAATTGAAATCATCCCCTAGCTGTATGCTTTGTCCAGGTTATGAAGAAGATATGAATTTAAAGTAACTGTTCACCTTCATGGAAAACTCCCAATAATTTTGAGATTACAACATCCTATTGTTGAGTTTTATGCAAATTCCCAAACCCCTCCCTCCCCACATACTCCTCTCCAGCTCCTACAAAGGCTGATGGGTATAAACTGTTTTTTAAAACATAAAGTTGGGAGGCACCTGGGTGGTGTAGTCAGTTGAACAACCAACTCTTGATCTAGACTTGGGTCATGATCTCATGGTTCATGGGATCGAGCTCCATATCCAGCTCTGCCCTGACAGCCTGAAGGCTGCCTGGGATTCTTTCTCTCCCTCTCTGCCCCTCCCCTGCTCATATTTGTGGTCTTTCTCTCTCTCAAAATAAATAACTTAACTAAAATAATAATAATAATAATAAATAAATAAATAAGTAAAGTTGGGGTGTCTGGGTGACTCACTCAGTTAAGTGTTGAACTCCTGATTTCAGGTCAGGTCATGATCTCACTGTCGTGAGATCAAGCCTGGAGTCAGCCTTTGAGCTGGACATGGAACTCACTTAAGATTCTCTCTCTCCTTCTCTCACTGCCCCTCCCTTGCTCCAATTCTCTCTCTCAAAAAAAAAAAAAATCCCAAAACCAGTAGGCTAAGTAGGAAGAACATGCAACTCTTGATCTCAGGATTGTGAATTCAAACCCCATGTTGGGTGGGTGTAAAGATTAAAAAATGGAAACAAAAACACCTTGAAAGAATAAAACACCAAGTAATAAAAATTAGTTTTGTTTGGAGCATCTTTGTTGTTTGTTTGTTTTTAATGTTTTATTTATTTCTAGCAGAGAGAGAGAGAGCAGGGGAGGGTAAGAGAGAGAGGGAGTCACAGACTGAAACAGGCTCCAGGCTCTGAGCTGGCAGTCAGCACAGAGCCCGACACGGGGCTCGAACCCACGAACCGAGAGATCATGACCTAAGCGAAAGTCGGACGCTTAACCGACTAAGCTACCCAGGCGCCCCTGGAGCATCTTTGAAACTCTCCTAGATCTCCTAAAAGCTGTTTATGCTTTTTACAGCCTGTGTCAAGATCTTACAGCCAAGACCTTTTCAAAAATCAAAGGATCCTTTAGAACTTCAGCGAGTCTGGGTGACATTAGGAGAAAGGGCAAAGAATCGCTCTAGCCGTAAAACATCAAAATTCTCTACTCAGCTCCACTTTAGCCCTTATGGATGGCATCATACAATTTAGTACTTCTTTATTGCACAGTTTTAAGTTTTATATTATTAAAATAACATTTCACATGTGGTAATAAATTGAATAGCTCAGAATCACTGATGACAACAGTCTCTATTCCCACTCATGCCCACATGAGAAGCAATGCCCTTAACTACTAGTGACCTCAGTTCTTCAGGTGGTTAACGCCACCTTCGGGGATATCTACTGACTCATGCCGTGAAACACATGGCTGTCACTCACTCTACTTCCCCTCCACTGGGTTTCACAGTTCCACTTGTTCCAGTGTTACTTTTATTCTATTGGTTACCTTGGTACATTTATTTTTTAAATATTTGTTTACCTATTTATTTATTTACTTATTTAGAGAGCACAAGTAGGGGAGGGGCAGAGAGGAGGAATCCCTAGCAGGCTCTGCACTGTCAGAGAAGCCTGATGCAGGGCTTGATCCCACAAAACATGAGATCATGACCTGAGCTGAAATCAAGAGCTGGACACTCAACTGACAGAGCCACCAAGGCACTGCGGTTACCTTGATAAATTTAAATATTTAGGACTTTATTTATTACTTTTTTTTTTTATCACTTCTTAAGATAAAGATATCAGCACTCTTCACCATTTTTTCCATTCTCCTTTCCCTGCCTTCCATACTTCACCTTTTGTCTGGTGCACTTAAACAGAGAGAACAAAAACAATCATATGTGAGATAAGCACACACATTATGAGTACAGCAGGGTGATTTCTCACAAACCAAGTACTGTGTAACCAGCACCCATTCAGACACCACAAATATTCTTTGTGGTATGAGAAGAGTCTAAAGGTGTCCCAAACAAATTGAGTTTTCAGACATGTTTTTAAAAATAGTTGGGGAGAGGGAGGGAGGCGAATCATGAGAGACTCTTGAATGCTGAGAACAAACTGAGGGCAGATGGGGTGGGGGGGGAGGGGAAAGGGAGTGATGGGCATGGAGGATGGCACTTGTGGGGATAAGCACTGGGTGTTATATGGAAACCACCTTGAGAATAAACTATTAAAAATAATTTAAAAATAATAAAATAAAAAATACAAATAAAAAATAAAAAATAAAACCAGTTTATGAAAAATTACAGAGGAAAAAAAGTTACAGAGAGGGAGGGAGGGAGGCAAACCATAAGAGACCCTTAAATACTGAGAACAAACTGAGGGTTGATGGGGGCTGGAGGAGAGGAGAAAGTGGGTGATGGGCATTGACGAGGGCACTTGTTGTGATGAGCACTGGGTGTTGTATGGAAACCAATTTGACAATAAATTAAATAAATAAATAAATAGATAAATAAAACCAGTTTATATCCATCAGCATAGGTAGGAACTATGAGGTATGGGGAATATGCAGGAATTGTGAGAACTAGCATAAAATTAGATTAACAATAAGGTCTGTAATTAAAACATCACTGGATTTGCCATGGAATGGAACATGGTTACCTTAAGTTCATTTTGGTTTGCTTCCAGTTTGGACCATAATTTTCCTGTACAATCATTCCTTTCCTCCCCCTCTCAGAATTTCTGACTGGTTTGGGTTTTTTTCCTTGCATGATATGTCTTCATCATATTCTTACATTAAAAAAAAATTATATATATATATATATATCTCAACTAAAATCCTCCATTTTTCCAGATGCCTCCATCCTGAACTCCTCCATCCTTCTGCTCTGAGCTGAACTGGTTTCCTTTCTGGCAACACTGTGTCTTGAATTCACTGCTCTCCTGAGTTAAGGATACACTGTTTTCTGGGATCCCATTTTACCCTACTTATTTATTTACACAACCTCAAATAGTTTCCTATGGGAAGGGAGCACATGGAAGTTAAATTTTTTCCTGTTTGGAAAAAGTTTTTTGCTTGTTATCTTACTGGATAGATGTTTGGCTGGGTATAGAATTCCAGGTTCAAAATGCTCTTTTTTCTTATAACTGTGAAAGTATTTATTATGTCCAGAGTTGCTGCTAAGCAGCAGTCTGAAATCAGACCAATTCCTGTTCCATTATAGCTGACTAGCTTTGACTCTTTGGAAACTTTTGGGACTTTCTATTCCCTTTATATTTTGGCATTTCACTAGGATATATTTTTCATTCACTGTGGGCCCTTTCAATCAAAATTTGGGTTCTTTTCTTTTAATAGTTTTTTATTTATTTCTAGGAGAGAGAGAGAGAGAGACAGCGTGAGCAGGGGAAGGTCAGAGAGAGAGGGAGACACAGACTCTGAAACAGGCTCCAGGCTCTGAGCTGGCAGTCAGCACAGAGCCCGACACGGGGCTCGAACCCAGAACCGCGAGATCATGACCTAAGCGAAAGTCGGACGCTTAAACGACTAAGCCACCCAGGCACCCGAAATTTGGGTTCTTATTCAACTTTTGGAAATTCTCTTATTATTTCTTTCTCTTCATTTTTTTTTTGTTTCCTTGTTTTCTTCTTTCTCTTTAGTTTTTTTACCCCCTTTTTTTGTTTCCTTGTTTCTTTCTTTGTCTCTCTTTGCTCTCATTGCTTGACTCTTTATCAAAGTTTACTTTTCATCCTTCAATAATTTATCTCACTTTGACAGTAATTTCTCAGTCCTTAAAAGCATCCTTATTCTCCAATTACTCTTTCTTCTTAACCTCCTCTTCTTGTTTTATTGATGTGATATTGTTTTGAATCTCTCTGAAGTATTCATTAGATGGTTTTAAAAATAGGGTTTCTTTCTAATCTTTGAGTTGTCTTTTTTGTTGGCTTGTTTGGGTTTTTAATCTTTCACTATTCCCTATTAAGCTGCTGCTTGCCTCAGAAACCTAGTGACCCATGATTTTCCCTTTGTATTTAAGAAAGAAAGATGAGCAGTGGTGGGTTCTGCTGTTGGTGGGAGTGATGGACTATTTAACTATATCCTTTCCAGAGAGGACCTGTTTAGGAGGTAGTTGGGTGTATTAATTTCCTAGGGCCACCATTATAAAATGCCTCAGACTGGGTGGCTTAAACAACAAATTTCTTTTCTTGCAGTTCTAGGGGCTGGAAGTCTGAGATCAAGGTGTTAGAAGGATTAGTTTCTCCAGAGGCCTCTCTCCCAAGCTTGGAGATGATCACCTTCTCACAGTGATTTACATGGCCTTTTCTCCATGCATACGCACCCTGGTATCTATTTTTCCTCTTCCAAAGATACCAGTTCTATTGGGTTAGAGCCCCACTCCTTGGAATCCATTTAACCTTAATTACCCCCTTAAAAGGCCCTATCTCCAAAGCTAGTCACTTTAGAGGTTAGGGCTTCAACATGTGAACTGAGGTTGGGAGAGGCACAATTCAGTCCATAAAAGTTGGGCATACATGCTGCTGCAGACTGTCAGATTTTGCTTTAAGGTGAACAGGAAGAAAATCAGCTCTCAGGCAGTTGGGCCCCAAATGTTGAATGAGCAGGTATTTCCTCTGAGACACTGCTATGTCAGTTAGGAATGTTTTCAGTAATGCTTTTAAAAACACTCAAATAGCAGGGGTTTTATTTTTCCAGGTAAGAAATCTGGAGCTAGACAGTCAAGTCCTGCTGCAACAGCTGAGCAAGGTCTTTGAGAAGCCAAGCTCTTTCATCTTTGCTCTTTACTATTTCAGCATATTGGCTTTTCGTCATCATGATTACAAGATGGTCCACAGCTCCCAGCATCCCATATGCACTCAGGACAGAAAGAGTGGGGAGGGGCTGGCACCGCCAGGGCTGTCCAAGTTATTAGGGAAGCAGAGCATGGCAGAAGCTCTCTAACAGTGTTTTCCTTTGCCCAGATCTGGGCTACAAGCCACAGCTACAAGGGAGGGGGGCCCTGGGAAATAGAGTGTCTGACAATGGAAACAGAAGCAGTCATATATCTGTGCTGAGGATACAGCAGCCTCAAACAGGATAAGCGTTTGATGAGGGAAGAAAAAGGGGGAGAATATTTTTGGGGTAGATAACAGGTCGTGCCTACCACAGACGCCCACACCTATACCAGAGGTGCACACACTCCTCTAAGAATCATATACCATCCCGCAACACCTGTTCAAGCAGAGTTGAGAGGTTTTCCTTTCTGCTTCCATGGCCCCTTTTTGGCATTCATTCATTGGTTTGGAAACTGCTTAGTCTCTGTTTTCCCTCAGGACTGTGAGCGCCATGCAGGAGAAATTGTGTCTGGTCATCTTAGGATCCCTAGAGCCTGCAAAGAGCCCGACCCAGAGTAGGGCCTCTGATACATATTGATGAAGGAAAAGAGGGAGGGAGAGAGGAAGGGGAGTGGGAAAAGGGAAGGGGAAGCAAGGCAGTAATCAGGAGCCTTTGGATTCTTCTTCTCACTCCTGATGACAATGTCTGTAGATTTGGGGTTCTGGAGATTTTAGTAGAAGATGGTCTGAATTGAACTTCATAGACTTCTCAGATGTGCAAAAACACATGACTTCTTTGGGTTTTCGGTTTCTGAGGAGCCCATACCCTACCAAGGAGTGAGAGTGAGGAAGGAGAGCTGTGTCTAGGCTAGTCTAATAAACAGGAGTTGACAACAGTAATTTCACTTCTTTGAGTCACATGTCCCTTCTCTTCCCCAAGATGTGCCTTGGTATAGAGGAACACTGAATCCTGAAGGTGGCATGAAAGTCACCTGTGGGTGCTTACTGGTCTATAAGGCTGAACATCTCCTCTTCTTGCCCTCCAGGACTGGCCCTTGAAGTATGACTGTCCACATGGCCTCCACTATTAATATCCATGGCTTTGGCCGTGGTGGCCTCTTCATCAGACACAGGCCTCTGAAGGTCCATAGGTTTTCTCAGGCTCTCTGCATCCCTCAATGAGACATAGGTTCCTGAATGCCACACCTTGGAGAGCCAAGGCATTCTGCTACAGGCTAATTGTTGTGGTTGCCTTTGACACCACAACCTTGCCATTTTGCCAATGTCATGTTGAAAATGATGCTAGAGGATAGAGTTCTCCTCAGGGATGACAGTCATCCCTAGACTGTGTTCCAGGAAGCAGATCACAAGCCTGTGTTTTAAGGGTCTCCCATCCCCACTGGATGAGCCTAAAACCCTTACCTCCTCACTTAAGGGACTTAAAATAACTTAACTCCAATTGCAGACTGGTTTCTGCAGGGAGAGAAGCTAGCCCACAAATACAGGAACATAATATTATTTTTAAACACTATGCTGATACAAAACTGATCCACATAAATTTGCAGAGAAGAAATATTTATTATAAACATATAGGGATCTCACGCAGACTCCAAGGCAAGGAGTGAAACAGAAATGTAGTATATGTCTGTTTCACAATCCCTTACAGTAACTAACACATTTCTCAGTGTCAAATACAGATGCTCAAAGAGAGAAACTGATTGGCCAGCTTAAGTCCTGACTAGGTACATACATGGCTTCTAGGGGACTACCCATGTGACAGAGGACACTGTAGGGGGAGTTTTTCTAGAAAGAGAAATTGTTTATGGGAGTGGCAGACACCTCTCAAATTGACTACTGTGATGGAGACCCAAATAAATGATGAAAAGGAACTTAGACTGGTTCTCAGAGCAACACCTCATTAAGTAACAGAAGTGTCTAAAAAAAGATAAGTGTTGTGTTTTTAGCCAATATTCAGTACAAATATGTGCTTTCCAAATATTTTCTTTATAGGGAGATAGTTGACCTGGCATTTCTGCCATGTTAATTCTTTTGTGGGACATTTATACGTTCTGCCTCTCTTGCACATGAGTCATAAGGTGGTAGTGATTCTTTTTTTTTTTAAGGTGGTAGTGATTCTTAAATATGACGCTAAAAACACAATAACACAAATAAATTGAGCTTTATTAAAAATACAAACTTTTGTACATCAAAAGACATTATCAAGAAATGGAAAACACAACCTAAAGAATGGAAGAAAATATTTGCAAATCATATATCTGATAAGGGTTTAATATCCACCGCATGTAAAAACAAAACAAAACAAAAAGCCCTCCAGAAACTTAACAACAAAAAGACAAATAATTCAACTCAAAAAGTGAGCAAAGGACTTAAAATAGATATTTAAATAGATATTTCTCCAAAGAAGATATACAAATGGCCAAAAAGCACATGAAAGGATATTCAACATCATTAATTATTAGGAAAATGCAAATCAAAACCACTGTGAAATACCACTTCACACCTAGCAGAATGGCTATAATTTTTTAAAAAACTGAAAATAAATGTTGGTGAGAATATGGAGAAATTGGGGCCCTTGCGCATTGCTGGTGAGAAAGTAAAATGGTGCAACCACTGTAGAAAACAGTTTAGTAGTGCCTCAAAAAGTTAAACTGAATCACCATATGACCCAGCAATTTCAGTCTTAGGTAGGTACTCAAAATAACAAAAGAAAAGAAGAGAAGAGACGAGACGAGACGAGACGAGACAAGACAAGACAAGAAAAGAAAAGAAAAAAAAGAAAAGAAAAGGAACATGGAAAGGGGGACTCACAAAGATACTTGTACCCAATGTTCATTATAGCCTTATTCGCAATAGTCAAAAGACGGAAATAACCCAAGTGGCTAAAAACAGATAAATGAATACATAAAAGTAGCATATCCATACAGTGGGGTATTATTATTTGCCAGCAAAGGGATTGTGTCCAAATTCTGACTCCTGCTACAACATGGATGAACCTTGAAACATGCTAAGTGAAATAAGGCAGATGGAAAGGGGTATATATTATATGATTCCACTTACATGAAATATCTAGGCAAATTTATAGGGACAAAAAGTAGATTAGAAGTTATGAGGATGAGGGATGTCTGGGTGCCTGAGTCAGTTGAGCATCCAACTTTGGCTCAGGCCACGATCTCAAGGTCTGTGAGTTCGAGCCCCGCATCGGGCTCTGTGCTGACAACTCAGAGTCTGGAACTGGCTTCAGATTCTGTGTCTCCCTCTCCTGCTCGCACTATGTCTCTCTCTCTCAAAAATAAACAATAAAAAATTTTTAAAGAAGTTATGAGGATGAGGAGAATGGGTTTTTTCCTCAGTGTTTACAGAGTTTCTGTTTGTGGTAATGCAGAAGTGTTTGGAAGCAGATAGTGGTGATGGCTACACAATGTTGTGAATGGAATTAATGCCACTTAAAAATGGTTAAAATGACATCTTTTATGTTATGTATTTTTCACCACACACACACAAGAAAAGTGATGAGGATGGTGGTTGAGAATTCTCAGCACTATTTTGTGCAGACCTCCCTAAACATGGGAGCCAGGTCTGCTGACATGACTGTACCGTTACCTCTGTTTGCTTCCTTTGTGGCACCTGGGTGGCTCACTTGGTTAAGCAGCCGACTTCAGCTCAGGTCATGAACTCACGGTTCGTGGGTTCGAGCCCCATGTCGGGCTCTGTGCTGACAGCCAGCTCAGAGCCTGGAGACTGTTTTGGATTCTGTTTGCTTCCTTTGTGAGAAAAAAAGAAGAAAAAAATGTGAGGAGAAGGCAAAAGAGACATTGTTATCTGGACCCCTCTCTCATCTTAATTGAAAGGGACAATATCATACTGTCATTACCATGATTGAAAGACATGGCAGGTGGAGTTAGTGCATACAATGTTCTCCTTTAAGACATGTGGATGCTATTTTGTGTTTATCTCTGGATAAAAATGGGAGCTGCACCCAGGTATATTAGTTAATGTGTATGTCCACATCTAAGGACATACACATTATGTTTGTGTGGTTAAATTCCCCGGATGGAAGGAAATTCATCATATGACAACCAGAGTTAATAGACAATGAGATCCATATGTGCTGAATGTTGAAGCTAATACCATTACTATGTTCTTATAAAATGATTAGGTTTGACCCAGCAATTCCAATCCTAGTTATGTACCAAAGAGAAATGAAAATCTACATCCATACAAAAACTTGTACACATTCATAGCAGCATTATTCATAGTAAAGAGAATGTGGAAACAATACCCATCAACTAATGAATGGATAAATAAAATGTGGCATAGCCACACTGTGGAATGTTGCTCAACAATAAAACAGAATGAGGTACCAATACATGTTACACCTTTTATGAACCAAAACATTATGCTGAGTGAATGAAACCAAACACAAAATACCATACATTGTAGGATTCCATTCATGTGAAATGTCCAGAACAGGCTGATCTAGAGAGACAGAAAGTAGATTCATGGTTGCCCTGGAGTTAGACAGATAGGGGAGTAAGGGTGTGACTGCTACTGGGTATGGAGTTTCTTTTCGTGATAGTAAAAATGTTTTAACAAATGGATTGTGAAGATCATTGTGCAATTCTGTGAATAGACTGAAAGCCATTGAATTGTACACTTGAACTAGGTGAATTATATGGTATGTGAATAATATCTCAACAAGGCTGTTACACAAACAAAGAGATCTTGGCTGACTGGCCATAAGGACTAGGGGAAAGGAAGAAGTCCAAGGGTATTTCTGAGTCTATTCAACTTCACATATAATTCTCTATGGGTTACATAATGTTCTAGTTTTTAAAAAGTGGTTATTAGCATATCATTCCCAAGATGAAAACATATGCATTGAATTAAACATAACCAAAAACCTAAATTACAAAAAACAGCATGTATTTTAAAACCAATGATGAGGAGTTTAAATTGCATTTGAAAGGTAATTTACATAGCGAGATGCAGAGAGAAAATTACCATTCTTGAGTTATAATAAGGTAATGATTTTTATAGCTTTATTGAGATACAATTCACATGCTATATATTTCACCATTTAAAGAGGTGCAAACATCACCACAATCCATTTTAGAATATCTTATTCGCCCCCCAAAAGAAATCCTATACTCTTTGGAATCATGCCTCAGTCCCCTTACCCATTCCCCAGCCCTAGCCAGCACCGATCTTTCTGTCTGTACAGATTTGCCTAGTATGGACATTTTGCATTAAGTGGAATCATATAATATCTGGTCTTGTGTAATTGGCTTCTTGCCTTAGCATGATGTTTTCAAGGTTCATCATGTGTGTATAGTAGTGTTTCTTTTTATTAATGAATAATATCCCATTGTATGAATGTAGCACATTTTATTTTCCTATGTATCAGTTGACAGACATGGGGTTGTTTTCACTTTTTGGCCAGGATAAATAACACTGTGCTGAACATTATCATACAGGGGTGCCTGGGTGGCTCAGTTGATTGAGCATCTGACTTTGGCTCAGGTCATGATCTCACCGTCTGTGAGTTTGAGCCTCACACCAGGCTCTGTGCTGACAGCTCAGGATTCTGTGGAATCCTGTGTCTCCCCTTCTCTCTGCACCTCCCCCACTTGTACTCTCTCTCTCAAAAATAAACATTAAAAAAATTTGAACATTAGTGTACAAGTTTTTGTGTGGACATAGGTTTAATTGGGTTTTTTTAAAAATATTTTTATTTATTTCTAGGAGAGAGAGACAGCGTGAGCAGGGGAGGGTCAGAGAGAGAGGGAGACACAGACTCCGAAACAGGCTCCAGGCTCTGAGCTGCCAGTCAGCACAGAGCCCAACGCAGGGCTCGAACCCACGAACCGTGAGATCATGACCTAAGCGAAAGCCGGACGCTTAACCGACTAAGCCACCCGGGAGCCCCTAATTGGTTTTTTTTGTATATATGTAAGACTGGAATTGCTGGGTCATAGGTAGTCCCTTTTTGAGGTACTACCAGACTATTTTCCAAAGTGGCTATACCATTTCACATCCCTACCAGCAGTGTGGGAAGGTTCCAATTTTTCTACATCCTGGCCAACACTGGTCATTTTCTTTATCAGATTTTATTTTTACGTAATCTCTACACCCAATGTGGCGCTTACACTCATAACCTCGAGATCAAGAGTCACATACTCTACCAACTGAGCCAGCGAGGTGCCCCGTCTACACTTAGCATCAGTCTTTTTGTGATAGCCATCCAGTGGGCTCAAAGTGGCATCTCACAATGATTTTGATGTACCTTTCCCTGATGGCTAACAATGCTGAGCATCTTTTTGTGTGTCCAGTTGACATTTGAATTCTCTCTCCTGACTCTAGTGCCCCTGGCTTGTTTAGACACTTGTGATCTCTTCCCTGACTGGTTTGCATGTCTCTTAATTGGTCTTTCCATCTGGCATTCCACTCCTTAAAATACAATCACAGATCCTATCACTTTCTGCCTAAAATCATGAATGACTTCCAACTGCCCACAGAACAGAACCCACCCTGCTGCGTGTGGCATTCAAGGTCCTCCGCACTCCATTTCCAACCTATCTTTCTATGTCCCATTCCTCTCTGTTTCCTCCAGGGAAGCTGTGCTATGCCTTTGCCCATGCTTTTCCCTGTACTTGTCATCCCTTTCTTAAGTGTCCACCAGGTTGGAGCTTACTTATCCTTTAAAACTGAGATCAAATAGCATCTTCTCCCTGGAGCCAGACAGGGCCCTCAGGTCACTGCACAACTCAAAGGGATGCCATTCTCATTGTAATCTATGTCAGGGGTCAGCCAAGTAGAGCCCCGGGGTCAAATCCAGCCCACCGCCTGTTTTTGTATAGTGCATGAACTAAGAATGATGTTTAATGCTTTTTAATGGTTGGAAATCATAAAAAATACAATATTTCATGACTCAATTTCAGTACTGATAAATAAAGTTTGACTGGAAGCAGCCATGCTTGTTTACGTACTATTGTTGCATTTGTGCTATGACAGCAGAGTTGAGTAATTGCAACAGAGACTGTGTGGTCCACAAAGCATAAAATATCTACTATCTGGCCTTTACGGAAAACGTTTGTCAAACCCTGGTCTGTGTGAATGGTGCCCCAAATTTGGGCAGTGTGAAACCTGTGTGGATGTGCTCCGATAGCCCCGTGCCCAGGCTTCCCTGGAACTGTCTTTATACCTCAACCCTCATATCTATCACATGGTGTAATACTTTGTTTTCTTCTCCCATAGAAGCTGTGCTCCAAAATCCGAGGCTAGCTCTCTGAGTCTCATTCACCTTTGTATCTCCAGAGGGTAGCCAGGGTCTTGCACAGAGAATGACCTCCATCAATGTCTGTGTCACTGCATTGTGTAAAAGCTTTCCTGGACACTGAAGGTGAACTAATAAAACACTGAATAGCTCAGGATTAATGTGACTCACAAAAATGATAGCAGCAAGGCGCCTGGGTGGCTCGGTCAGTTCAGCATCTGACGTTGGCTAAGGTCATGACCTCACGGTTCATAGGTTGGAGCCTGGCATCTGGCTCTGTGCTAACAGCTCAGAGCCTGCTTCAAATTCTGTGTCTCCCTCTCTCTCTGCCCCTCTCCTACTTGCGCTATCTCTCTCTGTCTCTCAAAAATGAATAAATGTTAAAAAATAATAATAAAATTTTTTAAATTTAATTTTTTAAAAAATTTAATTTAATTTAGGGAGCCTGGGTGGCTCAGTTGGTTGAGTGTCCGGCTTCAGCTCAGGTCATGATCTCACAGTTCGTGGGTTCAAGCCTCGCGTCAGGCTCTGTGCTGACAGCCAGCTCAGAGCTTGGAGCCTGTTTCGGATTCTGTGTCTCCCTCTCTCTCTCTCTCTGACCCTCCCCTGTTCATGCTGTCTCTCTCTCTCAGAAATAAATAAAACATTTAAAAAAATGTTAATTTAATTTAAAATTTAAAAAAAAATTTTAAATGCTGGCAAAACTCTACATGCATTGTTTCTGACTTTTAAAAACATTCGCACGCCAGCATACCATGTGTGAGTCAAGAGTCTGGTCTCCTAGGGAACCACTGCCCGGTGTATTTCATTGAATCGAGTTAAAATACTGCAGCTGGTGCGGGGGCATTGGAGAGGTTACAGCACCTGGACAGGCTGGAGATAGCCCAGGCTGCACAGAGTTGAGAGTCAAGCTTCTGGAACGTGGTTCCAACTAGGGTAGGTTAACGTCGGGAGATCTGTCTGGCGAAATCACAGAGATCTGGGTGAAGAGAGGCCTGGGCGGTAGAGTGAGTAGAACCCTAAGCTGCTATACTCACAAACTATTTGGGGAATGCAGGGGAAAGGTGCCAGCCCGCTTTTGTGCAGGGTACCTTGGAGAGGAGGCCCCTGGCCTCCCTTGTCTCATTCGGTCCCCAAGAAGACTGATTTCAGTTGAGGGCACAGCCCCAGAGAGGAGAGGTGCTTGCCCATCGTAGAGCTAGCGTCTGGCAGGCTCAGGCCTCAGCACCGCCCAGCCTGTGCCTGTCTGTCTCCCGTAGGCTCCAGGAAATCACCAAGTCCCTCCCTGCTTTCAGCGAAGGCCTTCAACAGGCCTTTATTACTCTCAGTTTCTCTTTAGTTGCCTGAAGAGTCCTACCCTCCCAATGTGAATTAGAAGGCCTTTGAAGAACTGTGCTGCGTCTCTCTGACCACCCACATCATCCATCAGTCTCTGCTCCCGTCCCTCACTGCAGGTCTGTAGCCAGTGCAACAGAACTGTAAAATAATAGCTAAGACTTCCCATGTGCTTACCATGTATACTGTCTCATTTATATCCCATGAACTGGGTGCAGTCATCAGTCCTATTTTAAAGATGAAGGAACTGAGCACAGAGAGGTTAAATAACTTGCCTAGGGTCACACAGCCTGAAAGAGGTACAGTTAGAATTAGGACTCAAATAATCTAACTTGAGAAAGCATCAGGGCCTAACCAGTATGTTTGTCATCTCTTGCGGATGTCGTTTCTGTTTGTTTTTTTTCCAGTGGGCCATCTTCTGTCTGCCCTCCTATCTTCACACTACATTTCCCTTTTCCTAATGCACACTCCACCTTGCCCAACTCTACTCATTCTTCAGATCTCAGCTAAATTACCACCTCCTCTGGGGAGCCTTCCTTGATTTCCTGGTTGGTTTGCTGCCCAGATGGTTGGTGCTGTCCTCTAGCACCCTCTGATCTCCTCCATGTCCTTTACTGACATAGCTGTTTAC
This sequence comes from Hyaena hyaena, assembly GCF_003009895.1. Lineage (NCBI taxonomy): Eukaryota > Metazoa > Chordata > Mammalia > Carnivora > Hyaenidae > Hyaena > Hyaena hyaena. Next base: position 6,581,596 of record NW_024080639.1, read on the forward strand.
AAGCCTGCCTCCCCCACCTGTAGGCTCTAGGAGGCCAGGGAACATGTTTGTTGTGTGAACGGTGTTCTTCCTCTGACACTTGACCTGACCCAAACTAGGCATTTCATAAGTATTTGTGGGATGAACAAATTTGGCAGTGAACCTCTCAGCAAAACTTTTACTGTGGATCAGTCTGAAGGTAGAACACAAATCACATTTTCGGGCTACTTGTAAGATCTACATGTTCTGGGGGGGCAAAACAGAGACAGAGAGCTGGAGTCAGCCTATTGCTGGCAGCACTCACATAACTGCTTTCCTCTGCCCCCATAAATCACCAAGAATTGGTTGTATTAAATTTATACGTTTTTACCCCTGATCAAAACAACTGGCTCTCGCCTTCAACAATGCAGCTGTCCCAAGAGCCATTCCATCCCGGCCGGAGCCAATAAGCAGCCCAAGGGCGCACTGGTGGTCATGCCACCTTGCAGCAGGTGGAGCAAAGGCTTTTGACTCAACTTCAGGTGAGGAGTGAGGTAAGGACAGTGGGACCACATGGCACCACTCGGGTAAAAAGGAGGGGCGTCTGCATGGCTTGGTTCCCAGAAACAAACATGCACTGGGAGACTGCAGGACAGGAGTGAAAGTATTCCTTTTTCCTTTGACATGGAAAAAAAATCCCTTTGAAATGTTCAAATTTCACTTATTTTTTTTTTAACTAGGAGCATGTGTTGTCTGTTTAAAAATAACTGGAATATTGATTTTTATAATAAAAGTATGTAGTTCTAATAGTTGCAAACTTCCTAACTCAGGGCTCTTGCCCTCGGAGCCGGTGAGGAGGCGGTGCTGGCGGCTGGCCCTGAGCATATTCAGCGGGTTTGGCTAACTGAGCAGCGCAGCCTCGCAGCCACCCCACTCCTGACGCTGCAGTTCCTGCACCTTCTTAGAATGTCAGACTCTCTCAGCTTTCTCCCCAGTGACTCACAGAGGGTGTTTCCCAGGTGCTGGCTGTTTGCTGGCAACCCCGGGCATTTTAGGGAAGGATATACCACTTTCAGATTCCAGATCTGGCCAGTTAGACCACCTTGGTAAGAGCCCAAATGGAAATATGGGGGTTAGAATGTTCATAGCAGCACTCTTAACAATAGCTAAAACATGGAGAGAGCCTAAGTGTCCAACAACGGACGAATGGATCAAGAAGATGTGGTTTATCTATACAATGGAATACTACATGGCAATGAGAAACAATGAAATCTGGCCATGTGTAGCAACATGGATGGACCTTGAGGGTGTTATGCTGAGCGAAATAAGTCAGGCAGAGAAGGACAAATATCATATGTTTGCATGTATAGGAGGATTAGGAGGAACTTAACGGAGGACTATGGGGGAGAAGAAGGGGGGAAGTGGTGGGGGAAAGGGAGAGAGGCAAACCATGAGAGACTCTTGAATGCTGAGAAACAAACTGAGGACTGATGGATGTGGTGGGGCGAGGTGAGATGGGCATCGAGGAGGGCACTTATGGGGGTGAGCACTGGGTGTTATATGGAAACCAATTTGACAATAAACTCTTTGTAAAAAAAAAAAAAGGAAATATGGGGGTTAGGAGGGACTCTTGCTTTCTAGCCTTTTTTTTTCTTTTTTCTTTTTAAATTCTTTTTTAAAACTTTCTGTGTTATTTCAATGTGTGCAATGTGTACATGCTACTTTTGCAAAAAGAAACATTTGAAAGCATAAACAATGCAAATTGCAACCAGTCTGCTGAGAACCAATTCTGTGTCCTGCGGGAGAGGCCCTGGCCCTAAAGATGAGTAGGGAGCTGTGTGCATCCAGAGGGGTTCCCTGTGATTCAGAAGCACAGCCAGGTTAAGACTAGTATCTTGGGCAAGAGGGGACCATGGAGACTTTTAAGCAGGGTGGGAGAGTACAGTACCTGGTCTGCTCATGGTAAGCTTCTTTAAACTTCTTATAAGCATTCCAAACTTTGATTTTTCCCATTCCATGCTGAGCGCCACCTCCCACCCTCCCAATAAATAGGTGAATTCACCAGATGCTCAAGCAGGACATGTAGGTGGATTTATCCTTTTCTCTCCCCTCTCAATAGCTAGTTCTTTGGATTTCCTCTCCAGAAAGTATTTCCAGTTCAGCCTCTACTCTCCACACTCAAACCCAGACCACTCCCCACTGGGTCACTGATGCAGCCTCTCGCTGGTCCCCTGACTCCACTCTTGGGCCTCTGCATCCCTCTCAGACTTGGCTGTGAAAGTATTCTTCCTCGGATCCAGTTAGTTAGTCTCTTGCCTAAACTCTCTGATGGCTCCCCAACACACATGAGGTAAAATAGAAACTCTGTGCGAGATCATGCAGCATTGTCCCCGAACTTGCAGCCTGCTATTTCCCCCGTATGCATTCCACTCTCCACATGGACATTTATTTGGCAATTTTGTGGGTTTTCATGCAATTTCGTGTCTTTGCATGTGCTTATTCTCCTAGGATCTGGATTTCTTTACAGTAATCCATTCCTTTGCTCTCCCCAACCTTCTGACAAAATTATATCCACTTTACCCTGTCTATACTTACTAGCAAAAAAAAAAAAAAAAATTAAAAAAATTCAACATGTGATTTCCTCACCAAACCCTCCCCTTCTGCTTGACCAATCGATCAGGTCCACTTAAACTTAACAAATCATCTAGCTGACTTTTTTTTAATCTTTAAATTTTAAATAGTATTGGTTTCAGGAACAGAACCCATTGATTCATCACTTATATACATAACACCCAGTGTTCATCCCAACAAGTTTCTTCCTTCATGCCCATCACCCATTTAGCCCATCCCCCAACCCGTCTCCCCTCCAGCAACCTTCAGTTTGTTCTCTTTTTTAAGAGTCTCTTATGGTTTGCCTCCTTCTCCAGTTTTATCTTATTTTTCCTTCCCTTCCCCTATGTTCATCTGATTTGTTTCTTAAATTCTACATGAGTGAAATCATTTATCTTTCTCTGATTTATTTCACTTAGCCTAAGACGCTCTTGTTCAATCCCCATTGTTGCAAATGGCAAGATTTCGTTCTTTTTGATTGACCTGGCTGACTTTTTTAAAAAAATTAAAACAAATTAAGCTCAGAACTCAATTTGGGGTATCATTTGAGAGTGCTTAGGAGGGATTTGAGAAAGGGTGTCATGTGTGCAGAGCAGGGTGCCCTAGTGGTGTGCTGAAGCACACCTCAGGAAGGCAATACCAGCCTGACCTGCACTCTCTGACGTCATGGCCACGCAACCACTAACCACGAGAGGTGGTGTTGAGCAGTGAGGGAGGTTTTCCCCCTGAGTCATCTACTCATCTCATGTAGGGTCCTTGTGTAGTAATGCTAGTTAACTAACCCTCAGAGTATCACATCTACCACCCACCTTCTCTGAGCAGGCTAACTTCTTGAACCACAAATACATTTACAGCTGTTTATTCTCTAAGCCAATGCGTACATGCTTGTTTCCAACCAAGATACGCTTTGCTGCATTCCAAGGACCCCACATTTGAAGACTGGTGGACAAGACTGGGGTCACAGATGGTTTTGATACACTGCTTGAGGTAGGTAATTTTCTGAAGGAGGCCAAATTGCTTTGATCGCTAAGTAACAATTTGTTTTTAGTGGAAATATTGGGTGAGGTGAGGCTTGTGCAATTGTGTCCTCACCCTGACTGCCAACATTTTTAGCAAAGTTCATTTCTATCAGCAGAGGCTGCCATGCACCTTGCTGAGCAGTTGCGTGTAGACATAGGCCCGTAATGGGCGTTTAAAGGCACGGAGCCATGTTACGAACTTCTTGTATGAATGCCAGGAGGGGGCAGGTCAGATAGAGGAGATCTCTGGGCTGACCTGGGAGCTCCAGTGGCAGACCCATGTTGTCCATCCTCAAGCTCTGAAGGGCCTCATGGAAACCACCTAGCTGACTCTTCAGCCTCCCCAACATAGGAGCTCCGAGACGAGACAGAAGGGGGTCCAGGGGAGGGGAATGCACTCAGCTACTTTGCAGCCTTTTTTTCAAGCTAGTGTTTGCACCATGACCCCTGGCCTATTTCTGATCTGTTGTTACACGTTAGGTAATTAGTATGTGGAACAGCCCAGTTGACTCACCAGAGTGACTGATAAACCCTCTCTCTTTGCAGTAAGGTGCAGATTTGAATCTACCTGGGGAAGAATGGTATGTGAAGTCAGTTTAGAGTATTTCAGGCCATGTGGAATGTCTGTTCTGAGAAGATCTTCCTACGTTCCACCTAAAAACCACGTTTGTCTATTCGGTTTTGTTAAAAAAGAAAAAAGGGGGGTAGGGAGAGAAAAGGTCTCATTTTTACCTTTTAGGATTGTAAGAATTGTTGCCCAGTCTTAAAGGACCACAAATTCAATTTTAAAAAATTATATAGTAGGGGCACCTGGGTGGCTCCACTAGTTAAGCGTCTCAATTTCAGTTCAGGTCTTCATCTCAGGGTTGTGAGTACAAGCCCCACGTTGGGCTTAAAAACAAAAACTATACAATAAATAAGGGTTTGTGGAAATGAGGTCTGGTAGCCATAGAAGTTTTTGCAACTCTAACTTTTTAAAATGCCATGAATCCCAGAGATTTGTGCCACTCAAACATGTTCAGCAAAGTTGAATGAAGCTGCCATACCGAAATGTAGGACATAAGGATTCACTCAATTAAAAGAATCTGTGATTTAATTGAACTGATGCCCTAAGAATACAGGTAAAGGATCTCTGTTACTCCTGCTTTCCGTAAACCTGCTCTCCGTGACTAGGGAAAGAAGAGCAGGTTTTCTAGGTGGAAGCATTTAACAGATGCCCCGGCCTCCGGTCTGTCCTGTTCCAGAACTGCAAAATGCCTGCAGCTTCGGCATTTTGCCTTTTCCTTCACCATGACTTTCAACCTTCCAGCATGTCCCCATTCTTCCATTTGTCACCTTTGGATGGCCTTCTGTTTGGCAGCTTGAGTCCACACACTCACAAATGCACACCCATAAATTAATGCAGTCTACGTTTCTTAAGTGTTCAAACCCAATCTGGCTCTAATGTATGTGTCGAGAGGCAGCTCCCCTCCTCTCCAGCACCACTCTTGCCCAGCACTCACACCGATGTGCCCCTCCAGCACCCATGCCCTGGGGTGGGGCTGGGTGGGGGTGGGGAGGTGGGCTTGTCTCCACACCCAGCTGCTCCCAGCCTTGTGGTTAAATGATGCTGTTTCCATCAAGATGTGCCCCCTACCCTGCATTCCTGCCTCTTCTAGGGCATGCCTCACCTTTGTTTTTATTTAAATTGTTTATACACAAGGTAGGTCCCTCATAACAGTAAATTCCTTTAGGGTAGGGAATGAGAACTCATACATTTTTCTATTTCCCACTGAACTTACTACAGGTAGGAAAACTATATATATATATATATATATACACACACACACACACATATACATATGTGTATATATATATACACAGGTATATATATGTATATATGTATACAAGTAGAAAAACTATATACATACATACATGTATGTATATATACACACATAGTTATATATAGTATGTATATAGTTATATATATAATATATGATATATAGTTATATATTCTATATATTTTTTTTTAAATGAGCGAATTACGGTTTGAAGAACGTCTCTTTGCTCTATCTCAGTCCAGTTATTGCTCTCCCCCCAACAAAACAAAGAAACTAACCTCTTTATAAAATAGGGGAGGAGAGAGGACTGAGACCTCAAGTGTTTAATAAGCCCTGAAATTTTCTTTTTGTTTGATACTGGAACTCACCTTTGTCATTATAATGAATTGTATTTTTTAGTAGTTCAAATCCTTTTAATTGTAAAGTCATATAGCTAATTGTAAAACAGTGTAACTATATACAAGTAATGGAGTTCCCCATCCTCAACCCCAGGATCATGATCATTACTCAGGATCATGGAAGGGAAGCCCCATGGATGTATCCAGTGCCTTGAACAGAGAGCAGTCAGCTGACACAAAGTCACAAAAAGATCATACAAGATGTACAATAGCTTCATGCTTTTTTTCCCTCTTTTATTTGGTAATGATGCAAATTGGCAGTATCTTGATACGTAGAAACATCGCAATAGTAATAAGATTCCCTTACAGTATTATAAATAATATTATTAAATAAATATTTATTTAAATAAATTAAATAAATAAATTCCCTGGAAATTTTCTACCCCAGAAAGAGCATAGACGTCAGGGTTGCTGTAACTCTGTGCTGTCACTGACAGGGGCATGAGTGAAGCAAAGCCACGTCACCTGGAGCAAGCTTGGCTCTGGGCGTCAAGAACTGCAAAAGGTTTGGGACTTTACCTTACTTGCATGGCAATTAGTTAGCCTGCCACAATTTCATGGACGTTGGCAGCAGACATGAGACTCCTGGGTCAGAGGCAAGGGACTTTATTACTCACAGCAATAGCAGTAGGTCTTGGGTCATCCATGTCTTGTGTCAGTCTCCCAAGCTCTGTTCCCAGGAGGGATGTGGAGAGGACCAGGTGGCACCTGCACTCACTGTGGGTTGCACTGCTTCATGTATTTGGGCAACAATATCTTTTACAATGAGCAGTGAGCCCAATGCCTCCATCTCCAGAGTGAACCATTATCTCTCTCTCTCTCAAGACTGTCAGCAAACCCGCTCTTTGCTCTGCAAAGAGGTATTATCTCTATCTCCAAAGGCTGTTCACTACACAAACACCCTTGAAAACAGTCGAGAACAAAGGCAATTGTGTCTCTGTTCTGTTTGAGAGATCCATGGAAAATTGCCTCTGAAAAGTGAGCTTCCATTTCCGCTGATGCTTTGGGTTAATCAACAAGGATCAGAAACAATAAATGGCAGCAAATTCAAATAAATTAAATATTTACCATGTGCTTCTTGGTAGGCTAGGGTGGTCATAAAACAAATTAACAAGCAAATTAAAAGGGCTCTTTGAAGACATGACAAAGGCTGAAGTCAGATTTATTTAGTCATGTGACCAAGGGTCAGAGAGGTAGGCGAGGGCCAGATCATGTAGGACAGGAGTTTGGATTTTATTCTAGTATGGTGAGAAGCCACTTGGAAATATAACTGTTCAGAGGGGCCTCTCCTTATTCTGGCAACAAGGCTTTGATTCATCCGTGTGAATAATGGGAACATTCAGCCAAAGTGAGTTAAAAATCCAGTTAAAAATCCAGGGGTGCCTGGGTGGCTCAGTCGGTTAAGTGTCAAACTTCAGCTCAGGTCATGATCTCGCAGTTTGTGGGTTTAAGCCCCACATTGGACTCTGTGCTGACACCTCAGAGCCTGTTTTGGATTCTGTGTCTCTTTCTCTTTCTCTGCTGCTCCCCTTTTCACACTTTATCTCTGTCTCTCAAAAATGTATATATAAACATTAAAATATTAAAAAAAAGTTTCCAGTGAGTCTTCATGGAAAGGTGGAAAGATGTGTCCTCTGCCTGGAAGCAGATGGTGTCTCCTCTCTTTGCAGAATGGGCACCCAGAGAATAACTGTGGAATAGAAGGAGTTGAACTGACATCCAATTTACAAGTCCTGAACCACTGGCTTTTTAATAGCTGATCTTGTCTGGGTTATGGAGCATGCACACTGCTAGGGGAATGACCCTTTTTGTCTCATCAAAGTGAAGCTCTGTAGCCTAACAGATCAGACCCTCTGGACTCCTATCTCAACCTAGCTGTGCAGTCCCTGACCATTTACTTAACCTCTCTGGGTCTGTTCTGTCCTCTGAGAAGTGGGGATAACTACAGAACCTATATCAGAGGGTTGTAATGAGGGTCACGGCAGCATGTGAACAGCTCAGCACAGTGCCTGGCCCAAAGTAGGGTCCAAGTCCTATTTTCAGTCAAGTCAAGTGAATGCAGTGGCTCAGAGATCAAGGTTGTTGGAGAACAAAGTCTGAGAACTGTAAATACAAAGGCAGACCCTGAAGGCCTCCCAGGAGAGCAGAGTGGCTTCATCTGTAATTTCTAGCAGGTTTTCCAGGGTTGGTGACTTGTAATAGAAAGTAGTAAAGACATAAAGGTGACAGGGAGCAGACTCGTGTAAAGAAATGGACTTCGGACCCAGACAGATCTCAGGGTGAAGGCTGGTATATGCCTGCTCGACTTTAACAACCTCAGTTATTACATTTCCCAAACCTAATTTCTTCATTTATAAAATGGGAGAAACAATTGACAAAATGGGCCAATCCTACTTGAGTTGTGAGGATTAAGTGGTAATAAGAAACAGCTGACACATGGTAGATAGCCAGCAAATAGTAAGTCTTCTGAGAGCTTTAATTTTTTTAATAAAGATTTGTCTCCCCACACAGAATTAAAGCTGAAAAGTTTCTAGACCAAGAAACTCTTGGTCTAGAGTTTTTTCACTTCACAGATGGGGAAGCACACGGTCTCAGTGGGCTAGACTTAGGGTTCTTTTTCAGCTTCCCGGCCATTGCTTTGCTCCTTGTCCATGGGGCCTGTGTGACCCAGCTTCCCGGAGTGAAGGGAGGCTATCTGAGATCCCCAGCTAGGGAATGAGGTGGGGAAACCTAACCCAGCTGGGACTTTTGTCAGCTCTCCAGCAGGGCCTGCGTCAATTAGTTTAATGGACTCTTTTGTGCAGCCCTGGCCAAGGGGCAGGAGGGTACAGTATTTATTTGCTTTTTCCTTTCACTACCTGGGCTTCACCAGTGCTCATCCTTATATTGACTTAGAGGCCTTCAGCATTTGGAAATCTATGCTTACCCATCCCTGTTACCATAACAACGATGCCAGATGCATAATGTCCTACCTTGTTCCTTAATACCCACAGGAAAAAATGTGACCACTCTCAGATCTTATAATTTTTCCAAGGGGGAAAACAAAAATCCAAAAAACACTGTTGTTAACATAGTTTTAAAATATCATAAAAAATTAGGGCACTTGGCTGGCTCAGTCAGCGGAGTATGTGACTCTTGATCTTGGAGTTTTAAGTTTGAGCCCCACATTGGGTATAGAGATTACTTTTAAAAAAATCATTTAAAAAATCCACCCTCCCCACCTCCCACACCAAATTATTTGGAAGCTGCTGAGCAAGGTACTTACCTACCCTGGCCATTTGCTTCAAGTCTCATCCCTGGCTGCTCTCTACCATGGCCTTCAGATCTTGCAAAACTTATTAAGCTGGCAAAGAACACCTGGAAATCTGACAATTCTCCCTGTCACCTCTGTACCAAGGGTCCAAGTTCAGTGGCAAGAGCTCAATTCTTCATTATACAAATAACTTCACATTCCTGGACCCAAAATTTAACAACTTACTGGGGATTGAACACCCTAAATGCATTTTCACGTAACTTTTTGGTGCCTTTCCACTAACTGATTCTATCAGGTAGGCACAGGCAAGAAAAGTTTGCATCATTACTTAGAGGAGGAAACCAAACTGGGTAGCAGAACCCAATATGTTTTTCTTTTTGTGTTTACAAAATCATTTTGGTTGACATGTTTAGCCAGCAAGAGGGGCTCAAGGAATTATCTGCAAATTGAAGCCTTTTAAATTCCATAATCTCTTTTTTTCCCCAAACATTTATTCATTTTTGGGGGAGAGAGTAAATTCTGTAATCCCTTAAAGATAAGCCTGACACAGTGATCTCTGTGTTTAGATTTCTAGTCTGTTTTCGTCCTATAACTTCCCTTCAGGGAATCTAAGAAAGTGTGAACTCTAAGAGAACAAAAAATGGACATATATTCTAAGGAAGGTGCCCAAGACAAAATGAGGAAGGAAACATTTGTTAAAGGTGTGTGTGAAGGTGCCCGAGAGTTCATGTCCTGGCATATCCCTGATTGCATAGATGACCTCTTAACAACCCTGCTTTGATTCCAGCAACATCACAGACCACTCAGAGATGTTATACACATCACCAGTCAGTCTGAAATTGCCATCAGAACTCTGGAGTTAAGTCCTATCTCCTTTCATTTTCCATCATACCTACTTACCTGTCTTCTATCAATGAAAACATTTCTATCACCTTTGCTGTTATGGGAAAACTAGAGAAGTCACAATGCATGTATGATTTAGTGACAGGGACTACATGTACAAACAGCTCACAGAGAACAAAAATGAGGAGATGCTGGCCAAGCTGTGTCTGCCTGCCCGAAGGGAATATAACATAAGGTCAGCCATAACACAGCTGAGAAGATTTTCCAGAAAGGGCACTCTTTGGATTGGCTCTTGAAAGACGTGAGGAGGTGGATTGGCAGAGAGGTGGCCTTCCTGATAGGGAATGCAATGAGGTGTAATGGAATGAATAATCAATTGGGAGTTAGGAGAGCTTGGGGTCTGTCCAAGGTGCCTTGATGTGGGATCGCTATTTGGGAGACAGGGTGGCTCTGGGTCCTCAATGCCATCTTCTGATGCTAACAATCTCTGATTAGGCTATGAATCTGTGATGGGTCATGAATGTAGACAAGGTAGGAATGAACCTTAGCTGCCAGCCAGCAAAGAAATGGGGATCTCAGTCCCATAACTGCAAGGGAGCAAATTCTGCCAACAACCTTAATGAACAAGGAAATGGACTTGCCCCTAGAACCTCCAGAAAGGTACATAGGCTGCCAACATCATGATTTTAATCCTAAGATCCTACCTGATTACAGGTGAGATCCTACCTGACTTCTGACCTACAGAACTGCAAGACAATGGATTTGTGTTGTTTTCAGCTACTAAGTTTGTGGTTGTTGCAACAGCGGTAGGAAAATGATGCACTACCTGTAGCAGACCAGCTTTGAGCCTCCTCTGGCCATGCCCCTCAGGTGTGAGGAGTCAAAGAAGCCAGGGAGAGGTGCCTACCTGGAGCTCCCTTGTGGACCATGCTTCTGCTAGAGGGGCCTTGGGATCCCTGTTCAACAGCCCTGTTCAACTCCTAAGGCTTTGGGCACCTTCTCCCCCTTTCTGTCCTCCAGTAGATGGACAGAACCTCAAGGGAACACCCACTTAGGCTTGTGTTTGGGAGTGGGGTGAGGCCAGTGCTTGGATACTGGGCTGCCATGTCCACACAGACACAGGTGAGGCCCCTTGATGTGAGGCAGAGTGGTGTGGGGGACAGGTGGGGAGAAAAAGGGGTCGGGGGGAGGGCTAAAGGTGGATCTGGCTCTCTCTTTGCTGCTGTGTTCTGGTGTGGGACTCTGGGAAGGCTGATTTTAAATCCAGACCATGTATTCCAGGTCTTTACGGGGGAATATTTTCCACATAGGATAGTAGAACATATTCTCATAGTCATTTAGCTTGATTTACACTTCTAAACACCTAGACATATGCCTAGGGCCTCCATCTACGCCCTTGGTCTAGCACCTGTAATGATGGCGGCAGGTCTATTGTTTACCCCCTGCCTATAGTCATACCCTGCCCCTCATCCCAGGAATCTCTCCATCCCCTTGTTTTATTTTCTCCAGAACACCTAATGCTGTCTGAAATTATTTATGTGCCTGCTTGTATCATCACCACTGCCTTCCTCCATTAAAATGTAAACTCCAGAGAACAGGTCTGTCTTACTCAATGCTGTTTAGTCAGTGCCTAGATGAGGTAGGTGCTTAATATTTGTGGGATGAGTGGATGGGCAAATGCACCAAGGAGGAAGAGACTTGCACAGGGATAGAGGTGTTTCACTGTGTGGGGGGGATATGGAAACGTGAGTCTTTGTGTAAGCTCTGCCACCAAGCCCTTCCCCACTCTGGAGAATTGGAATAGGAGTCCTTGTGGCCTCTTTAGGTTTTACGTTTCTAAGATATTCCAGGAAAGGGGGAAACCCTAGTGGTTCCTGGCCAAGAGGCTCCTATTGCTAACTTTATTAATTATCTATTGGTGTCTATCAAATTACCCCAAACTTAGCAGCTTTGAACAACACTCATAGATTATTAAACTGCTTTTGTGGGTCAGGAATCTGGGAGTGGCTTAGCTGGGTGGTTCTGATTCAGGATCTCTCATGAAGTTGCAGTCTCGTGGGCCTGAGCTGCCATCACCAGAGGGCTCACCCACATTGCCATTTGCTGGAGGCGTGGGGTCTTTGCTGGCTTTTGGTAACAGGCCTTGGTTGTTGGAGAAGGCCAATGGACTTCTCCAGAGGGCCACTTGAGTGTTCTCATGACAAAATGACAAGACCCCATAGAGCAAGTGATCCAAAAAAGAGAGAACAAGAAGGAAAACAAATGCTTTTCCCCCGTGTTGGAAGTGACACATCATCGCTTTTGTCTTATTTGCTAGAAATGAGTCACCAAGTACACCCCATGCTGAAGGGCTAGGGGATTAAGCTCTACTGTTTGAAAGAAGGTATATTTGTAGATATGTTTTTATTTTTAATTCTTATACTTAAAAGAAAGTTTATTTATTTTGAGAGAGAGAATGTGCATGAGCGTGAGCAGGGGAGGGGCAGAGAGAGGGAGAGAGAAAGAATCCCAAGCAGGCTCCATACTGTCAGCCTGGAGCCTGGCACGGGGCTCAAACCCACAAACCTTGAGATTACAACCCAAGATAAAACCAAGAATCAGACGCTTAACCAAGTGAGCCAGCCAGTGGCCCCCACCCTCTGCTCTTTTGATCTTGCTCCTCCTGCCTTCCTCTCTGAACATGGGCATTCCCTGATGCCATTTTCTGTCTCTGTATCTTCTTGCCCCTGAACATCTAATGGCTCACATGATTTTACCCATCCCTTCTAGGAAGATGATATCCCAAAGCATACTATTCTCTCAAGTTCCATTCCCAAATTTCCTCTTGTCTGCTGCACTCCTCCATCTGGATGCCTCACAGGCCAGTCAGCTTGCCCTGTCTACATTTCGCTTCCCCTCCTGCTATCTGCTGCTCATCCTCCCGCGGTCACGGAAGCTGGGGCATTCTGACCCTTCCCTCTCTCTCACCTCACATGTCCATTTCTCCACTAAGCCCTTCGGATTTCACCCCTCCACTAAGCCCTTTGGATTTTTTGGCTGGGTCCAAAAAAAATCCTTTATCAATGGGCACTAAAATCTGGATTTCATGTAGTTTTCACATGTCATGTAATATTATTCTTCTTTTGATTTTTTTCCCAACCATTTAAAAATATAAAAACTGCTCTTAGCTGGTGGGCTATACAAAAACAGACAGTGGGGTAGTTGGTCTGTGGGCCATTTTTGACCCTCCAATACAGTGTTCATTACATTTACATAGGGATGCCTGGCTGGCTCAGTCACTAGAGCATGCAACTCTTGACCTTGGGGTTGTGAGTTCAAGCCCTACGTTGGGTGTAGACAATAGATAAAATCTTTAAAAATTTACATAACACAGTGAGCTGATTTAAGAACGACATGAAGTAGAGTATAGAAGATATGTGGATTTGGAGAATATTCGGACAGTGGTATAGGAATAATCTAAGTTGTGGCAACACATCAATAAGTGTTGAGCCCATAAAACTGAACAATCTGGTTCAACCTAGCTGTCCAGCTATACTTTTTCGAGGGTCCAACCAAACTGGGCTTCTGTTTGCCCAAGCACACCCTGCACACGTCCCAGTCTCTTGGTCTGGAATACCCTCTCTGAGTTGTTTTTACTCACAATACTTCTGACACCAAATGTGTGAGATTTTCCCACACGGACAGTTCAACTCTCCAGACACCGACTGGATGTCCCACAATTCAATTCAATTCTGACACTAAGTCCCTGGAGCCAGTGTCAGATTCCATAGGTTTAAGGGCTCAATCCCACAAGGATGCCCTCAATTCAGATACCAGTTGCAAGAAATGGGTGCCAAGGTACCCACACATCTGTCTGATTTGGGTGTGAAGTAGGGGCTTCCCACAACCCTTCCTTTCAGGTTCAGTAATCTGCTCAAATGGTTCACAAAACTCAGGAAAGTGCTGTACTTCCCATTCCTGGTTTATTATAAAGAATATTATAAAGGATACAAAAGAACAGCCAGATGGAGAGGTACATAGGGTGAGGAATGGAAGGGTCTGGAACACAGGTGCTTCTGTCAGGGACAAGAACCAAATATATATCTTTTATATCTATCTATCTATCTATCTATCTATCTATATATCATGATGTCACACCTTCCCATTATGCTCACTAAAATCACATCCTTTAAGGGCTATATTAAATGTCACCTCTGTCAAAAACCTGCCAGTGATTCCTCCCTACCCCCTATAAATGCTATTTTCCCTTCTCTTCATGCCCTTTCTCTCAGCAATAGCTTGTTGGCACCTCCATTATTGTATTATAGTTATTTGGCTATTTATCTTACTTAAAATCAAGGTTCTTGCAGTCTGGAACCTTGTCTAGCTAGAATCCCACAGTGTCTGGCACATAGCATGCACTCAGAAAGTATTTCTTGAATCTTGTTTCCTTAAATTGAAAATGGGCTTTGACATTATTGTGGCCCCTGTGTAACTGACATAATGGAGTGGAAGAGATTAGCTAGTCAAACATATAGTAAATGGAGCAGGCCTGGTGGGAGGCTGAGGAGGGGAAAGGTCTTTGCAGCATGAGGCTGACAGAGAGTCTGGCTCTGTCTGTGAGGCGGCATGGCTGGTTGGTCTATGTTATTGAGACCTTAGGCAGGAAGCGGGTCTGAACAGAGAGAAAAGTAGGGCTTCCTGGAGCTTCCCACGCATCTGAGAGGCTAAGCAAAGAGCAAAGTGAAATTCAGCGGCCGGCTCCCTCTGGGCCTCAAGAGAGCGGAGGTCTGAGAAGGCCTCACGATACACATCGCGCCCCAGTTCCGTGGAGTGAATCAGCCTCTGAAGCAATTGGCAATCAGCCTTCATCACGAGCCACATCTTTCAGGTTCGGTACAGACGAGCTTTGTCATTTCTCTGAGGGAATCACTGCCATTTCTCTTCCAGGCTCAGAGCAGCTCCCCCTGCCCCATCTAGCCCTGATGAGATGGCAATTTAAACTGCTCCGATTACTAGGTTTCATTAGGTAAGAAGGACCGATTAAGCAACGGTGGCCCAAATAACCTTAGGGGTACAGACACTTTTTCAAAGCCAGCGGAAGTCTTGCCAAATTAAAGGATGTCAGGATGAGATACTATGAATATCAGTTTCCTTCTCTTTGGCAGTGGAGAGGATTAATTAAATGCTTGTGAAGTGCTTTGAAAGTTTAAGCTGTTAAGAATTATTGTTCTGTGTAATAGGGAAAAAATAGAATTCTTGGCTCATTAAAGTTGTAGTGTTGTAAGCCTGAGTGCTTTTCTCAGGATATCTTTGAAAGCTACATTTTTATTAAAAGAAAGAAAAAACAAGAAAGAAAAGAAATGTCCATGAATACACATATACACCTGCTGGAAAGTCAGTCGGGTTTATCAATGTTTCTGTTGATTAAGGGGTGAACTGCAAGAAGCTGTATCTTACTGACTACCAAAGAGACACTTAGCAAGAGTCCATTGTTCAAATGTGTAGGGTCAGTCTCACGAAAATACTAGCGGGAAGGCACTTGCTTTCTCTTGAGGGAATGAAAGGCTATGAGATTCCATGTGTGTAAATGTGCAGCTCAATGAGCTTTGATGGCCTCTTTCATCCTGACGTGACTAAACCAGGCAGACATCCTTCTGCCTTCACTTTGCTGGCTGATTTGCCCAGGGACGGCTTTGGCTTTGTATCCAGATGTTCTGTAATATTTGAAAGGGTGCCATCCTAGAGGGCTGTCACTTCTCTTTTCATCTTTGTTGACTGAGGGTTCGCACTTCCTTTTGTGTCTGTACTAGCTTCCTAGTGCTGCTGGAGCAAATCACTATAAACTCAATGGCTTAAAACAAGACAAATGTATCTTCTTATGGTTCTGGGGGTCAGAGGCCTAAAATCAATCTCACTGGGCTAATGCCAAGGTGTCAGCAGGGCTAGTTCCTTCTGGAGGCTGCCGGGGAGATTCTGTTTCCTTGCCTTTTCAGCTTTCTGGAGTCTACCTGCTTTTGCTGCTCAGAGCTCTTTCCTACCACCACCCTGATCTCTGCTTCTGTCGTCAAGCGTCCTTCTCTCTGACTCTCTTTCTCCTCTGTTTCCTGTTTAAAGACCCTCGTGATTACATGGACAGTCCGGGATGACCTCCTCGTCTCAAGATCCTTCACCCCATCTGCAGAGTCCTTTTTGCTCTGTAAAGGGACACAGTCACAATGTTGGAGATTAGCTTGTGGGTGTTTGGGGGGCCATTCTTCTGTCTGCCACAGTGCCTATACCCTTGCCCCTTTCTGCTGTGTTCTGTCTACCCCAACCAGGGCCTGCCCTGAATGTTTTACATGGATTAGCTCATTGAATCTTCACTCACAACCACCCTGGAACAGAGAGGTCTCTTACGAAGGCAACAAGGTTAAATTTAATACTCAAGTCTGGAACTCACAGACTTTGGACCCACATTGGGCTCCGTGCTGGGCATGCAGACTGCTTGGGACTTGGGACTCTCTCTCTTTCTGTCTGTCTGTCTGTCTCCTTCTGCCCCTCCCCTGCTCATACTCATGCTCTCTCTCAGAAACAAACAAAAAACTAAACTCACAGACTTTGTCTTCGAAGACTTTTTATTGTCTTTATTGTCTTTAATTATAAAAGCAACACAATACAGGTGATTAAAAATAATTCAAAAGAAGTCAGTCCCCCTCTCCTCCACCTGGTCTTTATCTGGATCCTCTCCCCCCACCCCCCATTTGCCATTTGCCACTTCAGTGCTTCCGGTAGTCACCACCATACCCTACATGTCATACACATTCCTTAATTTTTTAAGTTTATTTTTGAGAGAGAGAGAGAGAGCATGCAGGGAAGGGGCAGAGAGAGGGAGACAGAGGATCTGAAGCAGGCTGCACAGTAAGAGGAGATAGCTGGATGCAGGGCTTGAACTCACGAACCTTGAAATCATGACCTGAGCCAAAATCAGATGCTTAACTGACTGAGCCACCTAGGCCCCATTTTATGCCTTAATTTTTAAATTAATATAGATAGTTGTAGGTAGATGTCCAGATAATATACCATAAAATTTTATTAATTCTAAAATTATTAAAATGAAAATCCTGAACTTGAAAAGAATTCACGTGTAACCCTTACAGATCAGCCCAACTTAGTTGGAACACACAGGCACAGAGCAAAGAGCAAAGCCTTGGAAGCTCAGTGGAATTGAACGTTAACTTTCACTCTACCACTTATTAGTATGTGTCCTTGGAAAAGTTACCCTCTCTTGAGTTTCAGTTTTCTCATCCCAAAATGCACCCTTCCTACATATTCCTAATTTTAAATTAAGTAACCTGTAAATTTAAGTGTGTTAGGAGTTCAGTGAATGCTAGTTCTTCCATGAAAGAAGGAAAAAATACCTAATAGTGAGTGAAAGCATGGACAAGAAAAATGGTAAAAAGATTCCGTCGACAGCCAGCTTTTAAGGACATGGTTCTTGTCTAATAGTTCATTTGCTTAACGAGGATTTTGAGGGCTCTGTGCCAGATACTGTGCTGGACCTTGATGGGGACACAGTGGTGAATGTGTCTCGTCCCTGCCTTCAAAAGGTATAGTGTACTCCTTAGCACATAACAGGAGCTCAACATAAAATTTTTTAAAAGGGTAAATCCTGATGATTATAAAGAAAAGATTTGGATCCTTGGAAACGACTGTGTGTGTATTGAGGCAGGGCAGGGGGTTGGGAAACAGGGAGGGTGAGCAGGGATTGTAGCAAGAGTGTAAGGACATATACTAGTTACATTTTAATGATCTAAGATTGACCTTTGGAAAGTAATTGTTAATATCATGTTCTCCTACAGACCACCAGGTGCATGTAAACCTGCAAGATTTTCTAGCTTCTTGCAAAATTTATTGACTAGCTCATGATCTTTTTCCTGAAGAAATAGGTTGAATGCAAGGAGAAAGAAGTTGTGGGCTAATGTATTTTCTGATCATTTGGGCTTTCTGGGACTTTGTACAGGTAGTCCCTGTCACCTTTTTAGATGTTCATGTTCTGTCTCCAATTTCTTCTCTACCATGTTTGGCAGAATTTGTTTTGGATGCTGTTTGATACATTCACTAAATCCAGACAGTGAATGACTGGCAACAGGTGTGTCTGATAAAGAAAACATTGTTTCTGCTCTGCTTCAGGCATGTCTGACATGTTGGGGACCTGCTTTCCTTTGCAAATCTGATAGGAATCTATTTGGGAGGGAGGAGTGCCTCCCAGTTTCAGGCCAGGAAAGGCTCTCGGTTTGGCTAGCAGCAAAGCTAAGCTTGGAAGGAAATGCTAACATGTCTTCAGAGCTATCCACCTAAGCCGAATGATAAGTGGGTCTTGATGGTCTAACATTAGAGGAGTTAGCAGTAGTTTCCTGGGCAGGACTTCTCTATGATTGCCTGGAAGCAGACAGGCCATCAGTGATCCAGGAGTGATGGGTTTGGTCTTGTGAACTGGTCCATTTTAAAACAACTGTATCGACATTAGACATTTGGAAACATCTTTACTATCTTACCTGGTTTTGCCAACTTTGACAGCATTATCTGAGATTGTGTATAATCCATGCAAAGGACAATTTGTTTTGACTATTTAGAGGACAGCCTGTATGCTTTGACACTAATGCATTCACCAAATTAGTCAGTGAACTAGTAGGGGCTTGATGGAAGAGAAATTTGAAATATGGGCCTTCCAAAAATTCAGGGATTGCAGAGATCTATTCAGAAATCCACTAATTAGAGCAGCACCAGGCAAGGACTAAACAAAGGCAGGATTTGTGCTTTGGGAAAAGGGCACTGGTGACTGGGGGGAGGGAGGGTTATGCTAAGTGAGGCCAAGGCTTTGAGCTTTTGGGAGCATTTGGAAAGTTCCTATAGCATTGTATTGTATTGGAGGGATGATATGGAGTATATCTTATATATATATAACATATATAATAAGGTGTATATATATAATATATATAATAAGGTATATATATAATATATATAACACAAAATATATGTAATTTGACTATATATAATTTGAATTTACGTTTCTTAAATTAAGTAAACTGGTGTGCCCAAAGATCTGGCTAGACAGGTGTGTCCGAGTGCTTTTAATTCATGGAACAGTTTAAAAATATTCATGTAAGAGAATGTGGGGTGAGGAAGAATGTGTATGTATGTGTGTATTTTTAGAGAATTCCCATGTGAAAGAAATAATGATATCTAATTTTGAACATAGTTCAGTTGTTAAAAATCATGGACCAAATGCAGTAAAACAAACACTTTCTACTTATTCTACTTGCTCCTACTTCATCTTGTGGGTAGAATCTCATCAGGCATCATGAAAAAAAATAGTTGTCTTTAAGATGTCGGTGAGTTGGTATCTGACCTATATTAAATATCAATGAATTAATTTAAGATACAAAGTATAGATGTGTCATCAGTGTCTGCTTTATTCATAAGCAGTAAAGAGGAAAGTCAAGTTGATTAATATCACTGGAGTAACTGGAGTTACTAGGGGTCAGCTATAGGGCTAGCACTTTATGTTTCATTGGAGGAGATGGAATTAACATTTGATGTGATTTGAGGGGAGCAGGGTGTCTCCCTACCTTGAAATATTTTCCCTGCATGGCCTGAAAATATTTAGCACTCATCCTGAAATACCATCAAGCAGAGCGCTAGGGGTTGGCTTTACCACTTACAAAATGGTTTTCTACAGATTAGATGTCCTGGAAGTGGAGTTGTTATCGTCATCTTCTTCTTCTTCTTTCTTTTGTTATTGTATGTAGGTTTCACATCCATCGTGGGGGCTTGACATGGGGGTTTGAACTCAGGACCAGAGATCAAGACCTGAGCTGAGATCAAGAGTCGGAAGCTTAATGGACTGAGACATCTGGGCACCCTAGAGTTGTCTTTTTATTCAGAAAAGGATGCCTAATTACTTCACAATTGGGCTATTTTCCTTCAAATGTTTAACATTTATAGTAGTGATGTTTATGTCTCACCTATCAGCTATTCATACCTCCAGTGGGAAAGAACTAAATCAGATGGAGCCCCTCCTAGATCTGATTAAGATTAGTGCAGATGAAATTAATCAAATGAGATTAGCTTTGCATAACCAGGAAGTTGGAGAAGGAAGAAGTAATTTTTACTCTTCTAGCTGAGAAAGACACCAACGAAGTCAAGGAAAGCAAGTGCTAGAATTCCAGGGGCAGAAATTGCTTCTGACTAGCTCACGTAAAAGCTCCAACACTTTCAGATTGCTGTGTCGTGTCTCCAGGGAATGCTTTGTCCTGGGAACCCCTGTGGCTTAAGAGTCCATCAGCTAATAAGGTGACTTCCCTCCTGTCAGCAGTGGGCCAGGTAAGACTGTTATTTTCAGATGGATAAAATGCTGTTGGATAGGAGAATGGACAGGGACATGAGGGGGCCAAAATTTGATTTTGGCAACGCCAGTGTTTGGAACTTTGGCAAGTTTCATATTGGCAAGTTTTCTTTGGTTAATGCCCATTGCACCGGTAGCACAGGCCAAGAGGTTCTGAGGAGCAATTTCCCAGTGTTGCCCTCCTTAGAAAGTTGCCCTCCCTTTACAACCCAGTATGAGGCCATGTGACTATTCCCAATGCATCACCTGTGAAAATGAAAACCTTACCTCCAAACTGGAGCGAAACTTAACTCTGTTGACCTTATAATAATTCCCCCAATCTCCAAAAAAAAAAAAATGTGAGAGGAAACTGCAGTTTAAATAGTGTAAACTTATATTTTGTATGAGTAATGTTGGGCATTTATAAGTACATACCTGGTATGGGATTGTATAAGCAGACAATGTAGAGTAATTTATGGGCAACTGAATGGATTTCTTTTTTTTTTTAATGTTTTATTTATTTCTAGGAGAGAGAGAGAGAGACAGCATGAGCGGGGGGGGGGGGGGGNCCAGGCTCTGAGCTGGCAGTCAGCACAGAGCCCTACGCGGGGCTCGAACCCACGAACCGCAAGATCATGACCTAAGCGAACGTCGGACGCTTAACCGACTAAGCCACCCAGGCGCCCCTGAATGGATTTCTCAGGGTTATTTTGATTATACACATTTTTCTTTATGGGTGGAATTTAGAACCTAATCTTGGTAAGATGTGACACCTCTGCTCTTGGCTCTTACTTACATCCTATCATCCCCCTAAATCCAACTGATTTCACTCCAGATCCAACTGTCTCTCGAACACCCTCCTGAACATGTTCTTTGCCATTTTTTGGTTCAGGCCTTCGTGTCTTGCCTAGACAGATATATTCTCCCTGGTCAGCCTTCACTCATTTTGGCCAGTCTCCTCAGCTGAGCCCCACATCCCTATCACGTTCAGCTTTCGATATACCACTCTCTTTTGTGATCGTGCCTTCACATATGTTACCATAGGTTGGAAGTCCTTTCCGTCTTCCTCTGGAAAACTCTTACCCTTTAGCCAAAGCCATGTTCCAACTTTATCTCTCAGTGAATCCTTTCTTGGCCTCACCAGTCTGAGTATTGTTCATTACATAATTTGGATACCTTGGCCCACAAAGCCCAGCTCTGTCTGGACCCCATTAACTTCAGCATTGTCTATACCACATACCCGTGCCTTGTGCCCTCTCAGTCTCTTCTCCATCCCCCTCAAGGGAAAATAGCCCACAGGGGAGACTGTTTTTCAGTTCCTACAACTGGGCAGGCTTCTTACCAGGAAGGCTTTCTTCTGAAATGCTTTTTCCCTTATTCTTCTAATTACCCCACAATCTGGTTAATTCCTTCTAAAACTTCTGTTCTTCTCAATCACCTATCCTATATTATCTATCTGGCCTGTTATGTATCTTCTTGGCATCAGTAACTTTTTTATTTCTTTTGTAACATTTTCCACAGTTGTAGTGATGTATTTGTGAGATTAATATCTGTGCCCCATTAAATTGTATACAGGGCTGATGAATGCAGGGCTAGTTTCTCTATTCTCAGAGCTATTCTACTGTATCTGGCATTGATGGAATGAATGAGAAGAATATATGAGTGAACGTCTTCCTGACTAGGTTAAGCTCCATGCATGTCCAAGGACAGTGTATGACAGAACATACTAGAATCACTATGTAAATACTTATTGTTGAAGAAATGAATGATAGAACACATCAACAACTACACATAACCCAAGTTCTTCATCTTTTGGGCTTTGGGGACAAGCATAATAGAAATATATTAGTATTATAGCTTGCAGCTAAGAACATGTGGTCTTTTACTTTCCTAACCTCAAGAAACACTGGATATGCTAACAGTTCCATAGAAAGAGAGCAGCCACAATAAGAATTAGGTTGAAAACAGAAGTAGAGGTATCAACACAGATCAGTCTACAAATTTGTTGAGGGAAACCAGAAATTAGCAGCTTGCATCAGTACCTAAAATAACTTTGTGTCTTTGGCTTTCGATCTGAAACTTTGAGTGTGTTCTCAGCAGACTGCTTGCATAAAAATTTACCATCCCCCCAACTTTCCTATTCGTGAGGAGTTTTGAGATAATGGGGAGACTACTCTCTGGATGGTTTCTAATATCTCACCTAAAAAGTACCTTTTTAGTTTTCACATGGAATAGTATTTTTTATGGCGCATCTTACATGGAAATCCAGTTTATAAATGTCTCAGACACTGGAGTTTGCTCAGATATATGCATTGTACCCAGCAAAGAACTGTGAATGGCTTTTTCTTTTATTTTTTATTTAAAAAGAAATGCAGAGTCCCATGAGTGGGACTTCCAGATGCGCAAGGACACAGGGGAAAGGCGTGCTTCCATACTACCCACTTTTCAGCTAAAATAAGCCTTTAAAACTCGCCCCGGTTTTGCTGAAGAGCCGATCAAACCAAAGGGAGGGGCTTGGGCTTCTCGTTTAGGGTTGGGGTCCCAGTCGGTGGGCGCCGGCTTCTTTTCCTTTGGCAAAGAGTAGAGTTGGGAAAGGCCGGTGGAGGCGCCGTTTGTGAAACTAGCAAATCCGACAGGAGGGGCCGTAAAGGGGCAAAGGTGCAGGACGACCCCTTGGGCCGCGCGCTAAACAAAGCCCTGCGGGGGACGCGCGACCAGGAGTTCTGACGTGTAGGTAAGCGCTAGCTTCCTCCGGGTGGGGACGGTTGTGGGCGAGAGCGTGACGTGCCCGCGTTTGTTAGGCGCAAGCTGTTAGTAGCAGCAACGGTAACCGAGCAGCCACAGCAAACCGACACCCTCGGAGACCCGCACCACGATGCTCGCGCAGGTCGCAGTCGGCCGGACGAGCGCCTCTACGCCTGCGCGCCCGCGGGAAGCCCCGCCCCCTCCGGGCTGCCGGCGCGCGGGGCCGCGCCTCCTCATGGCGGCCGCCGCAGTGTGTGGTATTTAGCGGGGGCGCGCGGCGGGCTCGAGGACGCGCGAAACGACGGCGGCGGCGGCGGCCAGGGGGGAACCGGGACAGCCGTTGCAGGGCGCGCTCTCGAGTGGCGGCGGCGGCCCAGGGTGTCCCGTCGGTGTCAGCACGGGGAAGAGGCGGTGGCGCTGCCCGCGGTAGCGGGAGTTCGCGGCGGCGACGGGGCGCGTTTGAGCCAGGACCGGGGTCCGAGGCGCGCTCTCCGCCCACAGGTAAGTGGGGCCCGGCCAGGAGGGAGGAGCCGGTTGTGAGGGGCTCTCCGTGAGGAGGACGCCCAGGCCCGGTAATGGCGGCGGGGTCGGGTCGCGCCACCCGGGCGGGGGTGCGGGTAGCCCCCAGCGCCGGGCGCCTTTGTCTCGGCCGGAGCCCGGCCGCTCGGCCGAGCGCCGCCCCCCGCCCCTCCCCTCCCCTGCTCGGCCCAGCCCGCCGTCGCGAGCCGGCTCGCCCCCGCCCCCGGAGCTCTGAGCCCGGGAGCCCCGTGGTGGGGGTCGGCCCCGCGCGTTCGGGCGAGGGCGGGGAAGGGCCTCCTGGCCGCCCGGCCCGGCCCCCGCCCCGCGCCCGGGAGGCGGGCCTGGCGGGGGAGGCGCCGGGCCCTCCCCGCGCCCGGGTGCCGGCCTTTGTTGTGAAGGGTCCCGGGGTGTGCGGCCAACATGGCGGAGGTCAGCTGAGTGCGGGCAGTGGCCGGCCCTTCGCTCCAGCCCCTCCCCGCGCCGCTCTGGGCCCGGGGGCCGGCCGTGCAGACTTGGCCGTCCTTGGTCTCCAGTGCCTGCCCGCGACCCCAGGAGCGGCCGTCCCCAATGGCGCTGCGTTCTTGCTCCCGCTCCCGGCCTGAGCCTTCATTGTGCGGTGGGAAGAATGCAGCCTCCTCCCTTGTTTATGTCTTTAGAGAGGGGATCGCGTGAACGACTGGCCTGGGACGCCCTAGCTTTTTATTGTAAACCTTGGTTTTCCTAGGCTTCATTTGTCGGGGTAGTTTGGGGGCCTTTCTTGAGTCTCTGAGATTATAATTTAGGAATGTGGGAAACCTGGTCCACAGTGTTGCGTAGGTTTTTCTTTTCTCCATTCCTGGAAAGATTCAGAATTTGTTTGCTCGGACATCCAGAGAAGTCCCAGTTTGTGTGTGCAGAAAATCAGATTGTTTGGCTGATTTGTCAAAGTCACAGAAGCCTTAATTTAAGTCTGGATATAGGGCAGCGATCAGACAGCCTGCTCCTAGCAGTTGAACATTTACCATTTCTAGATAAGGGGCTGTCAAGGGTAAATTGTTAACTCTTCAGAGCAGTTGAATGTTGGGAGCAACAGACTCTCACGCTGCCAGCTTTGGTTCCATCCTGCCCCACCCGTTTGCGACCTTGGGCAGAATGCTTAACCTCTCTGTGCTTCATTTTCCTTATCTGCAAAATGGGTTTAATGACAGTACCTACATCCAGTAGGATTGTTGGGAGAGTTGATGAGGTGATAATAGGTGAAGGGCTTAGAGCAGTGGGGTTAGTGTTAATAAATGTTTGCTGTTAGGGCTCTTGTTCTTTAATAGCTAATGAGTTCATTTTGGCATGATGGATATGTTGGAAGTACGCAGACCAGAATATGTGAGCTCACACGTTGTACATTGTTAGTGCTTGAGTTTTTATTTTATTACATTTTGTTAGTTTCACAAAATGAAAAGAGGTTTAGGTAGTTAATTGACAGGCCTTCTGAGATAGTGGCATTTGGAAATTTATATAGTAAGGAACTTGGATAGGTCATGTGTGGTATGGAATTTAAAAAATGAAAGTGATTAAATGAGGTTTCCTTTTAGCACTTTTACATTTATGGATCAGTTTGCTTCCAAGGACTTGTGTTAACAAACTTGGAAGAGTGGAGCAGCGAATCCTTTTGAATGTTAGGTGTCTATGGGGTTACCACCTCTTTTAGACATAAGGGAAGAGCAAAGGGTGGTATAGTTATAAATGTAATAGTCTGGGGCGCCTGGGTGGCTCATTCAGTTAAGCATCCCCCTTCGCCTCAGGTCAAGGTCTCCCAGGTTCTTGAGTTTGAGCCCCATGTTGGGCTCTGTGCTGACAGCTCAGAGCCTGGAGCCTGCTTCAGATTCAGTGTCTCCCACCCTCTCTTCCCCTTGCCTACTCACTCTTTGTTTCACTGTCTCTCTGTCAAAAATAAGTAAACATTAAAAAAAATTTAAAAAATGTAATGGTCTGGTAATTTTATCAGGGAGATAATTGGTTGAAATTGTGGAGAAGAGGATATTGGTAGCTGTTAGGAGAACTTTGTGAGAAGTATATTTTGAGACCTAAAGTGGATTATACAAATTGTGTAATTTTTCATTCTGGAAATTACAGAAACTTGTGATCTGGAATGATTAGTGGCAACCCTAAAGTTTGCTTTGCCAAAATCTTCTCTTAGATATATTGTAGAATTGGTTCAGATACCCCCTTTTGGCATTTTTCCAGCATAATTTAGTAACATTTGTTAATATTTTAAACTGAAGTACAGTATAATTAATAGATGTGGCACTTTTCAGGATAAGTATTACACAAATTATAAATTCAGAAACAAATTTAATTCACTTTGTTCCTTCTGAGCTTTGGGAAGCTCTTACAAAATTGATGAAGAGCAATATTCTTTAACTTCTGTAATTGAAAGAATATTATAATTAGGCTAAGACGAATTGGAATTACAATGGAAATATTTAGCCAAGACACCAGTGACATAATGTGAAGAGTAGGATTTTATTTTCAGTGTATACGGTGTTCTGAAAACAAGGCTTACATAACACTGCAAAGTGACCCCTTAAATTGTTTTAAAGCTGTTGTTGACTTATTCAGTTTCTAAAAGGTTGGAGGTTTCTCATTTTTGCTTAAAGAGATGTTAGGGACTTTTGGCTATGATTATGGAATTTCTATACACACCTTGTAAATGTTTAAATTCTGAATATTTTTGGTATACACAGCCTTGAAACAAAATCAGTATATGAAAGCCTCAGACTTCCCATCCCTCCTTGCCTCCTTTCCCCCAAAACCAACTGGGGTTAATTTTTTCTCTTTATAATAGTAAAATCCTTAATTAGTTCTTTTAAATAGTGGTTTTTCTGATGCCCTTAAAATTATTTGGTTTTGCTATAGTTATTAGAACACCTGATGCATAAGGGCAAGAATTGTTTTGTATTCCTATATCCTCAGTGTCTAACACTCAATACTTGTTTCCTGACCTCCTACTATCTATAATGCTGATAACATTTTAGACCCACGTATTCTCTTGCCTGCAGGTAATTTTTTTAATGAATTTATTTTTTAGAGCAATTTGTATTCAGATCAAAATTGAATAGAAGGTGCAGAGATTTCCCATGTTCATCCCGCCCCAGTGATATCCTTCCCCCTTATCAACATCCACCACCAGAGTGGTATATTTGTTACAATTTGATGTACCTACATTGGCACACCATTATCACCCAAAGTCCGTGGTTTACATTATGGTTCAGTCTTGGTGTTATTTTGACAGATGTGTACTGAGTGCTGCGTGTCCACCACTGTAGCGTACAGAACAGTTTCTTTGCCCTAAAAACCCTCTCTGCTCCACCTATTCATTCCTCCCTCCCTCCCTCTGGCAAGCACTGGTCTTTTTACTGTCTCCATAGTTTTGCCTTTTCCAGAATGTCGTATAATTGGAATCATACAGCATGTCGCCTTTTCAGATTGGCTGCTTTCACTTAGTAAGATGTGCCTTCTTTCACTTAGTAAGATGTGCCGAAGGTTCTTCCGTGTCTTTTCATGGCTTGATAGCTCAGTTCTTTTTAAAAAAGCACTAAATAGTATTCACTGTCTGGTTGTACCATTTTATCCACTTACCTACTGGAGGACAACATCTTGGTTGATTTCCAAATTTTGGCAATTATGAATAAAGCTGCTATAAACACCCTGTCAACTCCTTTGGGTAAATAGTAAGCCACAGGATTGCTGGTAAGAGTGTGCGTGTTTAGTTTTGTAAGAAACCTCCAAACTGCCTGTTAGGATGACTACCATTTTGCATTTCCACCAGCTGTGAATGAGCGTTCCTGTTGCTCCACATGCCCACCAGCATTTGGTGGTGTTGGTGTTCTGGATTTTGGCCATTCTCCTAGATGTGTACTGGTATCTTCTTGTTCTGATCTGCATTTTCCCTGATGACCGGTGATGCGGAGCACCCTTTCATATGCCCATTTGCCCTCTGTATGTCTTTGGTTAGGTGTCTGTTAAGGTCTTTGGCCCATTTTTAGTTGGGTCGTTAGTTTTATTGTTGAGTTTCAAGAGTTCTTTGTATATTTTGGACAACAGTCCTTTATCAGATAAGTCTTTTTTACAGATATTTCTCCCAACCTGCGGTTTTTCTTCTCATTCTCTTGACAGTGTCTTTCTCTTGTCATTTTTCACTTCTGTGTACCAAGGTAGACTTAAAATTTGCATGTTGAAAAGTAAAACCTTGGGGCGCCTGGGTGGTTCAGTCGGTTAAGCGTCCAACTTCGGCTCAGGTCATGATTTCATGGTTTGTGGGTTTGGGCCCCTCATCGGGCTCTGTGCTGACTGCTAGCACAGAGCCTGGAACCTGTTTTGGATTCTGTGCCTCCCTGTCTCTCTGACCCTCCCCTGCTCATCCTGTCTCTCTCTCAGAAATAAAACATTTAAAAAATTTAAAAAAGAAAAGTAAAACCTTTATTATTCCCAACTGTCCAAGGCTCTTACCCCCTATATTCAGTTAGTCATAAGGTCCTGATTTTTCTGCCGTTTGGTTATCTCAAATCTGGCATTGCTTCTCTCACTTGTTTTCACATTTATATTCACCGTCTACCTTCTAAGTGGTCTGTCTGTGTTTGGTCTTTGCCTCCTTCCTTCAGTTCTTCCTACTGTAGTTTAAGAGAGTTTTCTAATGTAGGTGACTTAGAACCTCAGTATAAAGTCCAAAATTCCTTTATAGTCATAGTACACAGACTTTCCTGAGCTTGTTCTTGGTATTTCCCTGCCATTTGCAATTATATACTTGTAAGTGCCTATGTGCACCATATTCTCTCTCTCCCTGCTAAGCTCTGTTATCTCAGCCTAGACATCACTTAGCTGAGATACTGTTCCTGGACTTCCCACCCTGAATTGAGTGTCCTCCATCTGTGTTCCCATAGCATTTTCTGCTTCTCTCCACTCTAACAGGTATCCCCCTGAACTGTAATTGTTTGTTCTACTTTGCTCCCCAATAAACTGCAGTCTCTGTGAGGACTTGGGTCTTCATCACCCTTGTTAGCATTGTTTCTGGCGTGTAGTTCATGCTCAGTAAATATTTATTGAATGACTGATAAACTGATACCTCACACTATCCTTAAAATGCGTTAGAGCCATATCCTCCAACATTTCCTTTTGCCCTACCTACCTGGTCAAGATGGATTCTTTTTGTTTCTCGAACACTTTTTGTACTTTAAATCTCTGTTCCTTTGCTAATTATTGTACTTAATCTCTCAAGTGTCTACCTGTGCTGCTTTGGACAGATGATTTAAACGCTCTAAGCCTTAGTTGTCATTAGCATGCGAACAGCCAATTAAGCATATTGCTGCTTACCCCATCCCAGATATCCTAGTGCTTGAGTGGCTGTGTAGTTGAGGGGTTAAGGAGACAGGGCTCTGAAGAATCAGACCTGGTTATGCCTCTTGGCTCTATCACTTACTAATTGTGTCTTTAAGCTCCTTGAGAACAGGGACACTGCCTACTTTTGTACCTTAAAAGCACATTGCCTATCCATAGAAAGTGCTTAAATAATTTAAAAAAATATTTTTTGAGTAAGTTACTTAATTTCCCTAAATATAACCATTTACATTCTAGTGAGGGAATAAACAATTACAGATTTTGATATGTAAAGATCTTCCTCCACTTACTATGGGATTATGTCTTGGTAAACTCTTCGCAAATTGAAATTGTAGTTAAGTTGGAAACGCATTTCATACAGCTAATCTGCTGAACATCATATAACTTAGCCCAACATATCTTGAACATACTGAGAACACTTATATTGGCCTACAGTTGGGCAAAATCATCTAACACAAAGCTTATTTTATAATAAGGTTTTGAATATTTCATGTACTTTATTGAATACTGTACTGAAAGTGAAAAACAGTGGTTATAAGTATATTGATTGTTTATCCTCCCAATTGCCTGGCTGACTGGGAGGTGTGGCTTGCTGCTGTTGCTTAGCATCATGAGAGGGCATCATATTGCACATTGATAGCCTGGGAAAAGATCACAATTCAAAGTATAGCATATTGCTTTTGCACCATCATAAAGTGAAAAATCATAAGTGAAACCATTTTAAGTCAGGGACCATCTGTACTATAAAAGAGTTACAGGTACTAAAGTAAAAAATAATGGCGATAGGAGGGACACCTGCTATCAGAAGTGGTGACATTTAAACTATGATAAAAGCTAGCTCTTTGAAGGAGGGAAGGGAGAACCTCTTGGAATGAAGGAGAAGCAGAGGTCAAGTCCCTGAGGCTGTAATGAGCTTGTACTTACTGTTCTTGAAGTTGGGGGAAGAAGGTATTGCTGGAGCAAATGGATGATGGGGGGAGCTAGCCAGGGATCAGATCCTGCAGAGTCAAAGTAAGGAATATGAGTTTTATTTTATGGGTACTGAGAAGCCATTTGAAGGATTTAAGAGTAGCATAATTCACTTCTAACTTTAAAGGTAGCTTTAGCTGTTTGGAGAATTGATTGGTTAGACAGGCCCTTTCTTTGATTATGACCTGGATTAAGGTGGTGGCAGTGAAGACAAAGAGAAGTGGATGGATTTGAGATATATTTGGGAGACAGAATTAACAGGATTTGTTGATGGATTAGATATGAGAGGTGAGGGAAGGAAGGAATTAGGTGGTTTCTGGCTTGCGCTGCTGTGTGGAACATGGTGCTGTTTACCAAGGTGGGAAATATTAGAGTGTGTTTCGGTGTTAGGGGGATGGTCTGGTAGCAAAAGAGGGAGGGATTGATGTAAGAGGAAGGGGTAATAGAAGGGGTGTGAAGTCTGAGTAGGTGAAGGGATAATAGAAGGGGTGTGAAGTCTGAGTAGGTGAAGGGATAATAGAAGGGGTATGAAGTCTTGAGTAGGTGAGAGGACAGACCCAAGTGCAGGGTCACTTCTTTATTCTAACATGAGGAAAGGAGGTGGTCAGTCAGCATTTGATGGCTTCTGTGGTATTTTCTGAAGGAAACATGGGTGAAGCCATCAGTTTGGGAGTATTTGTAGTTAGTGAATACCAGACGGTGGTAGGTTAAAGATGTAATGGAGAAAGACACATTGAGAAACTGAGCAGAGGGAAAGAGGAGAGATGCTGTGATGTATTAGCCATTGAGGATGCCTGAGACTGTTTTCAGTAGATCCTAGGAGACTATCTAGAGCATAGTATTTCTTTTCATTTTTAATTTTTTTAAATGTTTATTTTTGAGAGAGAGAGAGACAGACAGACAGACAGCAGAGAGGGAGACACACAATCCAAAGCAGGCTCCAGGCTCTGAGCTGTCAGCACAGAGCCTGACAGGACATGAGGCTGCAACTCAGGAACTGTGAGATCATGACCTGAGCAAAAGTCAGTGCTTAACCGACTGAGCCACCCAGGCGCCCCAGTATTTTTGTTTCTAAACGTAAACTTTTTTTGTTTAAGTATAGCATAAATAGATAATGCAAAATGCTCAATTTATACCTATAGCTTGATGCATTTTCACAAAGAGAACACACTGTTGTGACCAGCTCTCATGTGTCCCAATTACTTTTACTTTTTTATTTAAGTACCTTTTTAAAAAAAAAAAAGTTTGTTTTTGATAGAGAGAGAGCATGTGAGTAGGGGAGGGGCAGAGAGAGAGGGACAGAATCCAAAGCAGCTCCAGCCTCTGAGCTGTCAGCACAGAGCTCAGTGATGCTGGGTTTGAACTCAACAAAGCATGACATCATGACCTGACTCAAAATCAGACGCTTAACCCACTGAGCCACCCAGGTGCCCCTAAAAAGTACTTTTTAAAATCTTGAGAAACTCTAGGCTGAATAATACAGATAAAATAGTTGTGTTTTGGTTCAATTTATTCTTTAAGCTTGAGCCACAATGAGCAGAATATTGACAAAAGACCTTTCATTAGGTCTGAGCTTTCCCAGTGGCATTCAACTTATTTGTGGTTTTTGTTTTTAATAGCAGGGGGTGTGGGGAGCACATGGGAGGAACTAGAAAGAGAAGGTTGGAGGGAAAAC
This sequence comes from Hyaena hyaena, assembly GCF_003009895.1. Taxonomy (NCBI): domain Eukaryota; kingdom Metazoa; phylum Chordata; class Mammalia; order Carnivora; family Hyaenidae; genus Hyaena; species Hyaena hyaena. The sequence goes on from NW_024080639.1 coordinate 6,613,120, forward strand.
CTTTGGACAACTAATCTGTATTTTTGAAGTAGATATTGATTGTGAGAAGTGTTTTCTTAAATACTTAGAGGAATTTAATGCCAGTCTTGAATTTTATAGGAAGCATTATACTTGTTACAGTTATTTATTATTGTCATGTTGACATGCTTAGCTAGTGATGGTTGATAGAGTGAAATTTAATGTACACTATCTTTGCAAAGACTCTGCCTTAGAAAGATTGCTTCAGTAATTGGTTTAAATAAATGGAGTAATCTAATTGTTCAAAACTCTTGCTTTTTTCTCCTTTGCATTTTACCTTTTGCTCTTTTGAGTTTGGTTAAAACTCAGGCTTGTGTGTGTGTGTAGGACCCTGATTTAACTTTGTTAGGGACAACTTCAGATGTCTTGTTAATACAGATAGTTGTGAATAAATTTCTGCAGACTGTATTCTTTTCATTTTGTTTGGAGAGATGATCTAACAGATTTTATTTTGTCTTATAGTTAATTTTTAAAATACTAAATTTTTATACGTATAAACTAAAAAATATATATGTATATGAAATATGTGAGTTTTAAAAATGCTTATTTTGAGAGAGAGTGTGTGCACATGCACGTGTGTACCCACACAGGGGAGGGACAGAAAGAGAGGGAGAGGGAGAGTCTGAGCTGTCAGGTCAGAGCCCAGCACCGTGGCTCGATCTCATAAACCATGAGATCATGACCTGAGCTGTATTCCAGAGTTGGATGCTTTACCAGGCATCCCTGAAATATGTGGATTTTTATATGAATGGACTGTTTCAAAGTTTTTCCCCTATTAGTAGTCATATATTTGAGGCATTTTAAGAAAGAAAGAAATCGAAGAAAAAAGTATCAAGTTGACAAAATCAGCTCTTGATTTCTCAGTGTTTTGGTTTTTTTTAACTTCTTTTTTAAAAGTTCATTTTGAGAGAGGGAGCGCGCGAGCAAGCACAGGGGAGAGGCAGAGAGAGAATCCTAAGCAGGGCTCCTCACTGCCAGCATAGAGCCCAACCAGGGCTCAGACTCATGAAACTGAGATGGTGAACTGAGCTGAAATCAAGAGTTTGGATGCTTAACTGACTGAGCCACTCAAATGCCCCTCTCAGTGTTTCAATTTATATATGAAGTCACCAGCAATTTATTAACAAGAAAGTGTGAGGACACAAAATATGCACTAAAGTTAAATTTCCCTTTTTATTACCGGAATAATGTATATGCTTTAATTTGAGGAATACATACAGAACTGCAACCCTTATCTTGCCTATGATCATTCATAATCCCATTGTAAACATTTTGGAATAGTTTCTAGTCTCTGTGTGTGTGCCTTTTTTTTTTTTTTTTTAAGTCTGGGGCAGATATTTTAAAGTTAAACTCTTTGAACTGATGTAAATCCTTGTAGATATTTTCTTAGTAAATGATTACCACTTGTCAGTAAGTACATGTTTGAACTGTGTAATTCCAAATTATGACGTTTATGCTTATAGTCTGTATCCTTCAGTTTTTGATATTTTGTGTCCCTGTAGTTCAGTGGTCCTGTCTCTGATCTCTGGTTTCTGGTTCTATGCTTTACTTGCCTCTCTTCTTCTCCAATCCCTTATGTTAATTCTTTAAACCACATTCTGCAGTTTGGATGCCCTTCCAGTTTCTTTTCTGTCTCATTACATGGAAATACATGCATACATACATACAGACAACAGCCATATCAGTGTGCATATTTACTTTTTTTGTAACAAATAGGATTATGATACGTGGCTTTTTTAAACCCACTCATTTAAACAGGTTAATTCTTAGATATGAGTCCATCTTATTAAAAAAAAAAAGGCAGCATAGTATTCTGTTGTATGGACTATATTTTAGTCACTCTCTTAAGATAGGGCTTGAATTTTCAGTATATTTGCTGTTATAAACAGGAATGCTATTGGCATCCAGATACATACACCTGTGCCAACATGTAAATTAGAAGTGGGACTTGGAAGCACTTACTGGGTCAAAGGGTATACACACTTTAAATTTTGAAACAAGCTGTCAAATTTTATTAGAAGCTTCCACAGTGGACATTTCCAGAAATGTAGCTGAGTCTCTCTCCCCAAATCTTTGCCAATACTTGGGGTCAAATCTTTGAAAACAAAATCCTCTCCTTAAGAAGTTTTTGAACTTTTTTTCCTTTTTCCTAGAGTTTTAATGCACCTGTGATTCAAAATAAAATATTCCATTAGCTTTTTTTTTTTTTTTAAATTTTTAAAATGTTTGTTTATTTGAGAGAGACAGAACATGAGCTGGGGATTGGCAGACACAGAATTGGAAGCAGGCTCCCAGCTCTGAGCTGTCAGCACAGAGCCCTACACTGGGCTTGAACTCACAGACAGCGAGATCATGACCCGAGCCAAAGTTGGACCCTAAACCGACTGAGCCACCACAGTGTCCCTAGCTTTTTTTTTTTTGTTAAAGGGTAATTCCCTGTCCTTACCTCTCTAGGTATCCTTTGCCAGAGGCAGCTATTTTTCCTGAGCTGGTTATTTTTGGATTTACCATCTTTGTCTCTAATATGCTTCTGTTGTTAAATTCAGATTTCGGTTTTAGGCATTATCTATTCAATTCCTATTGTGGATTTAACTTGTTTTCCTGCCTCCATCACATGTACATCCCTTTCTATTTACATACTCCCTTAATTTAGTAACATTATAATTTTGTGTTTATTATTATAAAAGTTATTCCCAATTTGAGCCATATAGTAAGCTGCTTGTAACTTTTTTCCTTGTATCGTTTAATTGGAATTTGTATAATTTTCCATGTCGTTAATACTTGTCTTTTTTCTTTCTGCTTTTTTTCCCCTCTGTGTTTACTAATACCGCCGTATATTCCTTACTACTTGTCTAAGTGTTCAGATTGCGTGCTGCCTCATGTTGCTGCCTTCTGCTAGTGAAAAGTTGTCATTGTCCGTGTTCCCTGTACCTTTCTTTTGGGTTAAGTCTCACTTAACTGTAGCCATGTAGTCCTTTTTCTTGGTTCATTCCCTTACATATAAAGGGCTTGTCCTCCAGGAGCCTCTTGAGAGCATTTCCAGGGGAAGTTCTGTTTTGAAACTTTGCATCATTATTCTGCCCTCAACACTTTTAGGATAATTTGGTTGTGCATAGAATTCTAGAACAGTAATCATTCTCTTTGAGGATTTAAAAAACATTGCTCTATTGCATCCAGCTTTGGATGTTACTACTCAAAGTCCAAAGTTCTTTTGCTTTCTGATTTATTTGTTCACTCAACACATAATTTATTGAGCCTGTGTGGTAGGTAGGCACTGTTTTAAGTATTTTGGGATACATCACCGAACCTACCTTCCTGCCTTCCAGAGTTGGGGTGGGAGGGCCGCTACAGCAAGCATAGTAATTCAGTTGTATAGCCTGATAAAGGGTAATACATTCTGTGGGAAAAAATAGAGTAGAAATGGAGGAGGGGAAAGGAGGGAAGAGGAAGAGGGGGTGGAATGGGTGAGGATTAGGAGTGCATAGTGGAGGGTCAGTGGGCAGAGTTCTGATCACTGTTCTTAATAGAGGGGACAAGGTAGGCCTCATTGAGAAGGTAGCATGCAAGCAAAAGTAATAAGGGGGTGAAAGAATCCGTTATATGTACATCTAGGAGGAAAGTATGTTAAAGCAGAGGCTCCAAGGAACAACTTAGTTTTATGGAACCAGGAGGCTAGTGCAGTAAGTAAGGGGGAAAGAAGTGGGAGATGGAGAGATAGAGTCCACCATATTGTATAGTGTCTTACAGGCTGTTTAAGATTTTAATCTATTACTTGGATAAGGGTTGCCAATGAGGAGGGTATTGAGGAGAGGAGTGACATAACCTGATATAAATTTTAACAGGATTTTTCTGACTGCTATGTTTAGAACATATTGGGGTGGGTGTGGGAGACAATGATGGGAGCAGGGAGACTGTTTAGAAGAATATTGTGAAGGATATTTAGAGGATAAGGTGAGGGATAATGGTGGCTTGGACTATATTATATTGTGGTAGAGGTGGTAAGGAGTGACTGGATTCTGGATATATTTTTAAAGGAGACACAGATTTCCTGGTGGTTTTATTTTTTGTTTTTATTTTTTAAATTTATTTGGAGGGAGGGAGAGAGGGAGGGAGAGAGAGAGAGGATGAGTGGGGGAGGAGCACAGAGAAAGGGAGACAGGATCTGAAGCGGACTTTGTGCTGACAGCAGAGAGCCTGATGCTGGGTTCAAACTCAACAAACCAGGAGATCATGACCTGAGTTGAAGTCAGATGCTTAACTGAGCCACCCAGATGCCCCTCTGGTGGTTTTAGGTATGTAGCCTGAGAAAAAGAATCAGGGATGACTTCAAGTCTTTTGAACTGAGTAACTGGAAGGATGGAGTTGCCATCAAGGGAGGGGAGGTGGTAGGTGGAGAGTTCAGCTTTGTTCAACACTTTCCCCACCCCCGCCCCCAGGGGTATCTAGGAAGCAGTTGGATGTATAAATCTTGGGTTTAAGAGAAATCTGGAGGGGTTTTTTGTTGGCTTTTTAAATCTGGGCTGGACATACACATTTTAGTCCTAGGAAATGTTGGTGGAATTTGAAAACTACAGGACTGAATGAGATCAACAAAGTGAGGAAAAGTGGACCATGGACAACTCCCAATTTCAAGAGTTAGGGGAGAAGAGCAGGAATCAATAAAGGCAGCTGAGTAGCTGGTGAACTAGGGAAACTATGTGTAGAGTGCGTGAACATAGTTTATTAGGCAGGAGCCAGTGATCAATTGTTAGGTGCTGGTGACGATCAAAACTTGCAAATTAAATATACCTGCTAAGCCAGTGAAATTCAAATTATAATCATTTTACTAAAGCATTGGATACTGTCTGCTAAATTGAAGTCTTGAAACAGTATGGCTTATAGAATTGACTGTGGTTATATGCTGTAGGTTCTTTTTCTGTTATATGAGAACTGCCCTGCAAGGTGTGGTCACCATGTGTTGCATTTTCTTACCAGCGTATAAATGCTTTAGGGAAAACCATGATGCCACTAGGCTTTGTTTCACACAAATGCATCATTTGCATTTGAGGTCCCCTTCTGCTTTTGTTGGTAGCCTGTCATTATTAGAGTACTGTAGTACCAATTGGAGTCAGCGTGACCATAAATGCGAATGGGAGCATTCAATTATTTGGCTACCAGATGGAGTCAGATGATTCTGAATGTGCTACTACTGCTTTTTTAGATTATTAAAAACAGGAAAACAAAACATTCAATTTTTGTAGAGAAATGTAGATCTCCCCCTCTTCCAAGAATAGAATCTTAGGTTGAGGACTTTTTTTTTTTAAGGTTATTTATTTTGAGAGAAAGAGTAAGCAGGGGAGGGCAGAGAGAGACGGAGAAGATCATAAGCAGGCTCCCTGCTCTCAATGTGGAGCCCCATACAGGGCTTGAACTCACAAACAGTGAGATCATGACCTGAGCTGCAACCAAGAGTCAGACACTTAACTGATTAAGCCACCCAGGTGCTTCTTGAGGAAATTTATTTTATTTTTTATTTTAAGTTTGAGGAAAATTTGAGTATAAGTTAATTCATGTGTTAAATCCTTATTTGAAATAACTGAAATTATTTGGTTGAAGTTTCAAATATAATGCTTATGAAGATACAAGTTATAATGATTTCAATGAAATATGATTTAATTTGAAAAGGCTCCACAAATTTTTTGATGTGGCATTTCTTTCCCATAAATTCCATTGGTTTTCTACTCTTTTACTAGAAAGAGCTACCTATCATACATCATGTTAAGACTCTATAATATGATTTTTACATTTCTTTAATATCTTCCCATACCCAGGCAATGTATAATTTTCTGTTAGCTTAGTATCACCAACTCTTTATAGATTACTGCCACTTTTGATCTGCTTTAAAAGTTTTGGCCAGTGTGTGTGGGTGTGTGTGTGCAGGGATTACCTACCATGTTTATCAGGTAGAATGTGGAGTTGAATGGGTTGTATGTTCTAGTGCAGAACTGGCTAGCATAGCTTAATGCCAAGATAGAACAAAAGAGGAAATATCTCCTGGAATGTGTGATAGTTTTACACCTTCAGAGAATATAAAACATAATTATGGTAGTAAACAGTTGTAGTCAGATGTGGACACAACTAAATGAATATTGGACAGTTTTATCTAGATGTGTAAGATTTGCTTGTATTACAGTAGTGATTATGTTGTAATCATGACTGATAGAGTTTTGATAAGTTCAAGTGTGTTACCAAAAATTCTATTAGTAATGTGTGGTACAGAATAAAAACATTGAGAAAGCCTGTTTGACCCTCTTCCTGCTACTTTTACTCATTTCTGTGCTCTTGCCTCACTTGTTGATCCTTTGATTTAATGTCTAATTGTTACTGACAAACATTATTAGATTCTACCACTTTGATACAAGAAATTTTAAAAAACAACTACTTGTTAGGGCTAAAGGTTTAATTTAAAGAACTTAGCAAAATTTTAATTTTTTTGGCCAGTTTTGTAAATATTGAAAGATATGTTGGATGCTAAATTAAATATTGTCCCAGTATGAGATTATACTGTTTTTGAGGGTTATTTGAAAGAAATGAGATTTAGGGACAAAGCAGAAAATGTGGTTCTGTGCTTATTCTTAATTTTTCTGATCTTTAGTTTCCTCATCTGCAGTATAAAGTTAGAACGTAGGTTATGAAGCTTAAATAAATACTATGTATGAAGCTGACACAGTGTCTGACAGCTTGATAGGTGCCCAGTTTATGCAGTTTCGTTCACAACTAACTCTGTATTCTTTATCAGATTTTAGATATCATCCCAAATTGAGGTTATAAAAATGAACTCAGTAGGTTGAAACAACAGTTTCCAGTAAAAATACTGTATAATCCTGGTCTTTTTTATTTAGTGATTGATTACAAGGCTCACTGAAACTCTGTAAACATTACCAGTGATTGTATTTTTTTTTTTAATGTTTTATTTATTTCTAGGAGAGAGAGAGAGAGAGAGAGAGAGACAGCGTGAGCAGGGGAGGGTCAGAGAGAGAGGGAGTCACAGACTCTGAAACAGGCTCCAGGCTCTGAGCTGGCAGTCAGCACAGAGCCGGACGCGGGGCTCGAACCCACGAACCGCGAGATCGTGACCTAAGCGAAAGTCGGATGCTTAACCGACTAAGCCACCCAGGTGCCCCTCAGTGATTGTATTGTTAACAATATAGCAAACATTCCCATGTGTTTGATCTCTGTTAATGTCCAAAAATCTGTTTTTGGTTATTTTTTAAATTTATTATTATTTTTTAAATTTACTATTTTTTATATCTTTTATTTTGAGAGACAGAAACAGAGCAAGTGGGGGAGGGGCAGAGAGAGAAGGAGACACAGAATCTGAAGCAGGCTCCAGGCTCTGAGCTGTCAGCACAGAGCCCAACGCAGGACTTGAACCCACAGACTGAGATCATGACCTGAACTGAAGTCAGACACTCAACTGACTGAGCCACCCAGGTCCCCCTGTTGTTGGTTTTAACATTGCACAGATGAGAAATTTGAGACCCACGATATTGTAATTTTGCTCAATATCAAATTAATTAGTAAGCTTAAGTAGGAATTCAGGTTTGAGCTTTTGATTCCAATCAAAGTCATTGGTGTTTTCACTATACATAGGCCATGTGAAATGTTCTTGAGATATGTTATCAGTAGTGCATTTCTTTTTTTTTTTAAATTTTTTTTAATTTTTATTTATTTCTAGGAGAGAGAGAGAGAGAGAGAGAGAGAGACGGCGTGAGCAGGGGAGGGTCAGAGAGAGAGGGAGTCCCAGACTCTGAAACAGGCTCCAGGCTCCGAGCCAGCAGTCAGCACAGAGCCCGACGCGGGGCTCGAACCCACGAACCGCGAGATCATGACCTAAGCGAAAGTCGGACGCTTAACCGACTAAGCCACCCTCAGTAGTGCATTTCTAAGAATGGGGATTACTGTGTAGGAATTGGTGGGTTTATTGAACTCTGATGTTATGAACATAAACATTTTGAAAGAGAACTGGTATGGAAGTACATCCATTTTTTTTTTAAGATTCTGTTTATGATGATAAAATGATTTATTTCACATAGTATTTCTTTTTTAAAGTAGGTTTTATTTCTTTAGGGCAGATTAGGTAGCAATTGAATAGAAGGTACAGAGATTTCCCATATTCATCCCGCCCCAGTGATATCCTTCCCTCTTATCAACATCCACCACCAGAGTGGTATATTTGTTACAATTTGATGTACCTACATTGGCACATCATTATCACCCAAAGTCCATGGTTTACCTTATGGTTCAGTCTTGGTGTTATTTTGACAGATGTGTACTGAGTGCTGCGTGTCCACCACTGTAGCGTACAGAACAGTTTCTTTGCCCTAAAAACCCTCTCTGCTCCACCTATTCATTCCTCCCTCCCTCCCTCTGGCAAGCACTGGTCTTTTTACTGTCTCCATAGTATTGCCTTTTCCAGAATGTCGTATAATTGGAATCATACAGCATGTCGCCTTTTCAGATTGGCTTCTTTCACTTAGTAAGATGTGCCTTCTTTCACTTAGTAAGATGTGCCGAAGGTTCTTCCGTGTCTTTTCATGGCTTGATAGCTCAGTTCTTTTTAAAAAAGCACTAAATAATATTCACTGTCTGGTTGTACCATTTTATCCACTTACCTACTGGAGGACAACATCTTGGTTGATATCCAAATTTTGGCAATTATGAATAAAGCTGCTATAAACACCCTGTCAACTCCTTTGGGTAAATAGTAAGCCACAGGATTGCTGGTAAGAGTGTGCGTGTTTAGTTTTGTAAGAAACCTCCAAACTGCCCGTTAGGATGACTACCATTTTGCATTTCCACCAGCTGTGAATGAGCGTTCCTGTTGCTCCACATGCCCACCAGCATTTGGCGGTGTTGGTGTTCTGGATTTTGGCCATTCTCCTAGATGTGTACTGGTATCTTCTTGTTCTGATCTGCATTTTCCCTGATGACCGGTGATGCGGAGTACCTTTTCATATGCCCATTTGCCCTCTGTATGTCTTTGGTTAGGTGTCTGTTAAGGTCTTTGGCCCATTTTTAGTTGGGTCGTTAGTTTTATTGTTGAGTTTCAAGAGTTCTTTGTATATTTTGGACAACAGTCCTTTATCAGATAAGTCTTTTTTACAGATATTTCTCCCAACCTGCGGTTTTTCTTCTCATTCTCTTGACAGTGTTTTTTGCAGAGCAGAAAATTTTAATTTTAATCAAGTTCATGCGTTTGATGTTGTTTTTGAACAGTCTTTGCTAAATTCAAGGTCATCTAGATTTTCTCCTATTCTTGTTTACATTTAGATCCGTGATCCATTTTGAGCTAATTTTTGTGAAGGATGTGAAATCTGTGTCTAGATTCACTCTTTGGTATGTGGATGTTCTAGCATCATTTGTTGAAAAATCTGTCTTTTCTCCATTGCCCTTGCTCCTTTGTCAACGATCAGCACAGTTATTTTAAAGTGAATTTTTAATCTCAGTTGTGAATTCTCTCTAAGGTTATATCAACAGTAAATGCATTCTACTTGTAGGGGCATCAGGGATAAGTGAGTTCTGGTTGTATGCATATGCTGTTCCTTCTCCTTGGAATGCTTCATGCTGTTTTACTTAATTTAGGCATTCCTTCAAGAAATAGTTAAGTACCTGGTCTGGGCTGGGTACTGTCCTAGGTGCTGGAGACAGTAAAGTGAGCAAAACAAACAAATTTATTCTCATGAAGTTTCTCAGTGCAGAAGTTGTGAACAAAAAATGAATGATTCAGGGATCCTGGGAGTTCTCAAGAACCTTTCAGGGTCAAACTTTTTTTTTCCACAGTAATGAGATATGAGAGTACAGTGGAGTTTCCCAGAGGCTACATGGCATGTGGCATCTTAACAGATTAAATGCAGCAAGCAGATAATGAATATCCAATTGCATTTTATTGCATCAGACATTAAGAAGTGCAAAAATGTGAGACATAGACATTCTTTTCCCTATGAAAATGGGAAATGTTTTTCATAAACATTTAACATGTAATGGATTTTTACACGTAATTTATAATAATATTAAAATAAAGAAATACTTAAAAATTTATTGGACTGAACTTCTATTATAGTAAATATCAATACATATAAACCACATAGACAAAAGGCTCTTTTGAGGTCCTCAATAATTTTTTAAAAGTACAAAGCAGTTAAGACTATGCTTTTAAAAAATTGGCCAGGTAGGCTTAAAGGGCTTAGAAGTTAAAGGGTTAGCTAATCAATTCTAAAGAAATCATAGACAATATGTAAGTGAAAGGGTGTAACTAGGGTCCAGTAAAACTACTTACAAAAACTAGGAACTGGCTTGCAGTTGTAGTTTGCCAACCACTGGTGTGGCACTGATACCAAAAATCCTTGAGAACTGCAGTTGTGAGTTAAAAGTTTCTTTTGTAATTGGAAGCAGTTAGGGGAGAGAATAAGCAATAAGTAGACAGAATTTCATTTTTTTCTCGTATTTTTCTAAAGTTTATTTTGAGAGAGAGAGCACATGTGTGTGAGTAGAGGAGAGGCAGAGAGAGGGAGAGAGAGAAGCCCAAGTGGGTTCCATGATCTCAGCATGGCTCCAACCCACAAACTGCCAAGATCAAGAGTCAGATGCTTAACTGACTGAGCCACCCAGGCACCCAGTAGTTGGAATTTCAAATGGAAACAGATATTGTGAAGACAATGAGAACGGTCATTTGGTCTTTAGATAAAATTGATCACGAAAGGTTCCTTAAGGAGCTGACTTTAGTTAACTGGTTACTTGTTGAGGACTTGACTAGGTATCATCTTTCCTCTTCTCCCTCCTCTCCCTCCTACTCTTTTTTTTTTTCATAGTTTATTGTCAAGTTGGTTTCCATATAACACCCAGTGCTCATCCCAGTAAGTGCCCTCCTCCATGTCCATCTCCCCCCTTCCCCTCTTTCCCACCCCCAGTCAGCCCTCAGTTGTTCTTAGTATTCAAGAGTAATTAAACTTAAAAGAAGAAGAAGTTTAATTTGTTTATTTTGAGAGAGAGCACAAGCAAGGAAGGAACAGAGAGAGGAAAGAGAGAATCCCAAACAGCCTCTGCACTGTCAGTGCAGAGCTCCATGTTGGGCTCCAGTTCACGAACTGTGACAGATCATGACCAGAGCTGAAATCAAGCGTCAAGTGCTTAACTGACTGAGTCACCGGGTACCCCTCATCTCTCTCTCTCTCTTTTTTTTTTTTTTTTTATCTCCCTTACTACATTAGGGATCCTTTGTGTTGGGAGGCAAATCAAAGGTAGTTTAATTAAATATTTATTTTTATTTTGAATGTTATTAAACCTAAATTCAGAAAAGATTAGTTTTTCAAGTTGAATTATAAAATATCTAAAGCATATTTGCTTTAAAAGGATTGAGGAAATTATACAGCTGAGCATAGAAAATTGACCTAAGTTACATGACATTAAGCAAGTTATTTCTCTGTATAATTCTTCTTTTCCGAAATTGAGAGAGTTGGCTAAGATTTCTTCTAAGTTTAACATCTTCTGGTATTGTTTGCCGTGCCCTACATTGCCATTTGTTTCCCTCCCCCATCCCTTCTAAATCGTCCCTGATCAGATAAACTCCAGCTTTCATTATTTACTAGTTCTATGATCTGAAACCTTTAATTTATAAGTTTATTTTCTTATCCTTGAGGTAGGGGATAGATACTTAATCCAGTTCATTGAAATGGTTAAGTCATGGCATATGTAAACCTTTGAAGACAATACCTGGTACATACTAGGTGCTTAATAAATGGGGCAGCTGTTTGAAAGAAAAGAGAGGAAAGTCTCTACTTTGCCTTATTATTTAGCTTGCTGACCCTGGGGCCCATTGAGACTATAGCAGCAAGAACAAAACCAACAACAAACAGGCAAGCTCCAGTGAGAGGCATGGAAATTAAAAATGAAAACTCCTGTAGAGGGGGTTAAAGAAGGACAAGAACAGTGTAATCCAGATTTATGTGGCCATTCCAACTTCAGGGGACGTGGAAACAGCCATTTCTGCCATCAAAATCTCTGTCCTTTATTGTAAATTGAGGGTATCTACATAATTGAAAAATGCTTTACCATGTCAAGACATAAAGTAGTTTTACATATTTATTTATAAAAAATGTTTTTTAATGTTTATTTTCTGAGAGAGACAGAGTATGTGTAGGGGAGGGACAGAGAGAGGAAGGGAGACACAGAATCTAAAGCAGGCTCCAGGCTCCCAGCTGTCAGCACAGAACCCAATGCGGGGCTCGAACTCACTAACCAATGAGATCATAACCTGTGCCAAAGTCGAACCCTTAACTGACTGAGCCACCTAGGCACCCAAGACATAAGGTAATTTTAGCAAAATGAAATTCATGAATTAGAACTTGATGAGTTCTTTTGGAATGCAGTGCAAAACAAAGATTGGAATTTTGAGAGAAAAAAAATATGTGATTGGAAGATAGATCCAGCAGAGAGAGTCACTATCAGACTTATGTGCAGAAAAGAACTGAGTAGATGGAAAGGATCAAAGAATAATTAGAAGTCCACAAAGGTGAAAGACTTGAGCATTTGGATTGAAAAGACTCACCTAGTGTTTTGTTTGCCAAGTGCTGATGGCATATACTTAGATGTTTTGGTGAAAATTTCTTTCAGAGACAGAGTCCTACAATCCACTTGTCAGGGGTAAAATGTTACCTGTAAAGGAATAAGAATAAAAATGGCATTAGATTTTTCATCTGCATCATTCTGTGTCAGAAGAGTGTGAACAGACTTTAAGAATTTATATAGTTATTAGGGGAAAAGGCTTTGACATGAATGGTATACTTGTGCAGTTTCCATAAGGGCTTCAGACTGCCAGGCCCTCAGGCTCTTTCTGAAAACTTTCTTGAGGTGTGGTGGCTGTACCAAAAAATGAATCATAATTAAGGATTCAGGGGGAAAAAAGATAGGTCTTTTGTCTTTTTTCTTTTTGGTTTTTATTTTAATTTCAGTTAGTTAACATGCAGGGTTACATTAGTTTCAGATGTACAGGATAGTGATTGAAAACTTCCATATGTCACCCGGTGCACATCACAAGCAGTTCTTAATCCCCGAGGATGGTCATTTGTTTTGTGATATAATTGTGAAAAATGAAACCAGAATGGTTGCAGTTAGATTTAAATGATTTTTGACAGTCTTGAAGTTTCATACAATCCTTACCTTGGCAGGTGGGAAAAGGAAAGTTTTACTATTAGCTTGTTAAAAACGGGGCTTGCCTTGTTTTGGGAGATGTTAGTAGTCTCATTCTTCATGTTAATAAATTGTAGATCTGATATAAAAATATAATGGTAATTGCTAGTAAAATAGAATGAGGATATAGAAGCAGGAATTTCTGCAGTGATGAAGACATGGTTATACTGTTACCTCCCCCAGGCTTCCACCAAAAGAGGATGCAGAGACTTTGTTGAGAAAATGGAAACTCTCAGATTGAAACTTTCTTAACTTTCAACTTCCTGAACTAGACATCTTCTGTCTTCTCTGTTCTCACCATGGAGAAAGTATTTCTTTTAACGAAGTCTAGTCACTCTGTCTTGAGTTTTGAATCCCCCATCACCAAAAACTTCATTTTATCATATTGTTCCATTTCTTGGGATTTTGCCTCTCTCCATAGCCATGGTTTTTAAATTCACACAGCATCCTGTTCAGTCTCTTTTGGTCTGATTTACACACTGGCTTTATCTCCAAGGTTGCTTTTGCAGAGGTCACCAGTAACTTCCATATTGCCAATCCATGAACACCTGTTGGGCCTGATCATACTTGACTTCTCAGCAGATTCCACATGGTTGATTGTGCCATTACTTTTACTACTTCTTACTGTAGATTTTTTTTTGCTGTTTATGTAATTGCACTTTGCCAAAGATTTTACTGTTTACATTCTAATTTATAATTTTAATGCCTAAGGTTGGTGGACTTATTTCCCTATTTAAATGGAGTCATTAACTAACTTTAATCCTTTTAAAAGATCACCGCTTCTAAATTACTTACTTTGATTATTGCTAGTAACAGGGGTTCATGGGTGCTATATTCCATGAGTTTTCACATGTTTAAGCATGTCTACTTGTTGCCTTTTATTTTTTCTCATTACAGAAATAGTACAAGCTCCCATAAGTATATATATAATAAAGCATAATTTATTCTAATATTTGTACATGTGTTAATAGATCTTCTTAAGTCTGTACCTTCCCTTGACTTCTCATTTACTGCCCTCTTTCTGCTTTTCTCTCACCTTTGCTTTCCTTCTCAGTCTTTTAGGCTTTTGATACTCATGTTAGCCTCAGCCAGCAATTGGCCACACCTAGGGTTAAAAATGCAGAGTCTCAGGCCCAGCCTCAGACTAATTCTGATTCTGAATCAGAACCTGCATTAAAATGCAGAATCCCTAGACAGAATCCCTTAATAAGATCTCTGGATGATTAGTGGGCACAATAAAGTTTGAGAACTGCTGCAGGCTAAGGGCCACTGCCTCTCTTTAAGGAACCTTTCAGTCTTTAAATCTTGGCATTTCTCTGGTTTTAGGCCTGCTCCTTGTCTCTATGACTTTAGATGGCACTCTGAGCCCTTTTGTGTATCAACTGCTTTTCTGCTCCCACTTTGCATGTCATCTATTACTGTATTTCAGTATCTAGCACAGTGCCTAATGGGTTCTGATTCAGTATATGCTGCTTTTTACTGGGGTGGAAGTCTCAAAATAGAGTGATTTCAACAGTAAAGACAGATGTACTTTGCTTTACACGTTTGAATTAGGGTTTGCACTTTCCTCTCCATTTACTGGGCTGGATCACCTTTGTTCAGACTTTTTTGTTTTTCCATCAGCCTTCTACCAGGTCTTTGTCCTGGGCTTTCCCCATTTCAGATCACCAGTCTTGCTAGACACATAAATATTTCTTCTTTTGTAGCAACAAGAGTTTTCAGAATTATCTTCAGGAAAATAGAGCTTTTAGGAAAATATGTACAATTTAAGTTGCTCTTATTTGTTACAGTTTTGGAAATTAAAGTAGGTTTTTTTCTTAGCATTATTGTTTTATAACAAAGTTTGATTTTTTAAAAAAACTTGGCATTTTAAGCTGTTAAATTTTTAAGGAGACTTGTGTTAAGTTTAATTTTGTCAACATGTGAGAAGTAAATCTTAAAATAGAAATGATTTTTAACATAGCATTTTCTGCATAATACACTTCACAGTGTCAAATGTAGAAAGTACCTTTTTCAAAAAGGAGTTATAATTATAAAGAAAGGAAGAAAAATTCTTAAATGTGTGAATGGAAGCGTTTTATTTAACTCCTTGATTCCTAATAGAACAAATACGTAATCTGAACCTGTACTTTATTTTTACAGTGAGTATTATTACACTTATTATTATTAGTTCTAGGAGTAATTTTTGGAGAAATAAAAGAGGGCTGGTGATATTTGCATCCCATCCTTTTTACTAAATTAATGCAAATTTTACTTATTTTGACAATTGTTTTCACCACTCTCAATCAGTTTTTTGATAAAAGTTTATTGATAAAGCAGTTTATTTATTGCCCCCATGAAGAAAAAAATTGACAAAAATCACACATCCATATCATGATCCAGGCTGTACCTCCCATGTATGTTCTGTTTGAAACTTGCTTTATAGTACCCTGGTCATTTTTCCGTATGAGACTACAACTTCTCCATTTTAAATGTTTACTTTGAAAATAGTAATTGTAGGGGGCGCCTGGGTGGCTCAGTCAGTTAAGCGTCCGACTTGGCTCAGGCCATGATATCACGGTTTGTGGGTTCGAGCCCCGCGTCGGGCTCTGTGCTGACAGCCAGCTCAGAGCCTGGAGCTTGTTTCAGATTCTGTGTCACCCTCTCTCTCTGACCCTCCCCTGCTCACGCTGTCTCTCTCTCTCTCAGAAATAAATAAAACATTAAAAATTAAAAAAAAAAAAGAAAAACGTAACTGTATTAGCTTCCTGTTACTGCTATAACATAACATTTTCACAGGTGTTAGGATGCAGACATAGTTGAGAGGGGCATTATTTGCCTGCCGTAGTAACATTTTGTAAACTGCAAAAGGTTGTTCTATATTAATTACTAAGCATGAGGTATGGCTAATCAGAGAAGTTGTTCATCAGCCCTTTATAAAAAGAAACTAAGATTCCCACATGAAATTGATAATAAAAGTTTAAGTCCAGGGGGGCCTGGGTAGCTCAATCAGTAAAGTGCCCCACTTCAACTCAGGTCATGATGCAGTTCCTGAGTTTGAGCCCCACATGGATTGGGCTCAGAGCCTGCTAGGGATTTTCTCTCTCTGCCCCTCCCCACCTCTTGTGTGCGCATGCTCTCTCTCAAATAAGTAAACTTAAAAAAAAGTTTACATCCATCTACTTTTTACTCTATGTTGATGTGACAAAGCAGTGGTTAAATACTCTGAAAATTACTGAGACAGCATTAAAGGGTGACTTTGAAATATTTCGATATAGATTAAAATCTACTAAATTTTATACCAAACTGGGCTTGAGATGTAGGCTTTAGAAGGTATAGGTAATAGGGGGGATGAATCACTGGAATCTACCCTTGAAATCATTATTGCACTACATGCTAACTAACTTGGATGTAATTAAAAAGGAAAAGAAGTAAAAACGAAAGTATAGGTAATAGGGCACTCTTGACAAATTTCGGGATTTTGCTAATGTATTCTAAGGGTTTGTCTTCGTGTAATGTAGTTTTTTAAACCTATCTTTATTAAAAAAATTTTTATGGTTTATTTTTGAGACAGACAGAACATGAGTGGGGAGGGACAGAGAGAGAGGGAGACACAGAATCTGAAACAGGATCCAGGCTCTTAGCTGTCAGTACAGAACCTGATGTGGGGCTCGAACCCACAAACTGTGAGATCATGACCTGAGCCAAAGTCGGATGCTCAACCGAGCCACCCAGATGCCCCTAGTGTAATGTAGTTTCTGTGAAATTTTCAGCTCTGTTTAAACCAGTGTAAATATTCTATCTGGTCGAGAAATTCTATTAAAGTTTATTGTGCTAAAAATTAAATGGCAGTTGATCTTTGGCATACATGTTTAATCACCTTTATAAAATAAACATTATCTTTTGGAACCCACACTTTCTAGGTCTCTAACTAGTTGATGAACTCAGGTGAGGCAAGAGACTTTCGGAGATAATCAGGTGAATACTTAGTATTTTGGGCTATGTATCATCTATGATATACATAAATTACCCATCTTCCTTAGTCCAGACAAAAGCTATGTGAGGCTGGAAATATTTTCCCAGTTTTATAGCTGCAGGTGGTGAAGACCAGGTTTGAATCCAAGTGTGTGTAGATGACTCCAGAATGCTTCCACTTTTATTGTCCTTACTCACTTGTTGAGTGGTTTTTCTGTAGATTAATGGTTTTCAGATGGTGCTGTAAGGCTCTGTACAGATCCTTGGAAGTTTGGGAAAAAATGATTTTTTTTCCCCCTTGAGGAATCAGTCCTTCCCTTTGACTTGTTTTTTATATTTGGGTTTGGCTTTGTTTGGAAAGAGTTGCTCTGCCTAAAAAATTTGAAGCTTCCTACCCTAGAAACCTGAGACCAATCTAGAATGAATATATATCATAAAATAAAAATGTAAGTAATAGTAATTTATATTTGTTAGCAGACAGTGTGTTTTCAGTGGTCTTTCCATTCCTAATGATGTTTTGTGTAGCTTAATGTTAAAATAAGGTTGAAGTGATTGAACACACTATTAATAGGGTGGGCAAGTGTTTAGAATTAAACTTTCATGTGGAAGTGGGTAAGCTACAATTCACTGCACAGGGTTCTCTTCCCACTCACTACCAGCTCCTGCTGTGTTTATAGGCTGCCCTATAAGCATGATGTAATGACAGGTTAAACCCCTGAGTATACTACCTGACGCAGTGCAAATCTGAGGCCCAGGACTTTACTGGGGCACGGGTAATGCTTCTTTAAAAACAAAACAAGCTTCTCTGTTTAATGAGGCCATTTAAGATGGTTTTCCCAGAGTGGGAAGAGAATATAAGCTCTATTTGGAAGTTGAAGAAGGAATTTAATATGGTTATGTGTGTTTACTACTCTCACTGCAGTTTTTTCAAAGGGTAGAGGGTGTTTAAAGTATGGTGCCAACAGGGGTTGAAGTGGTGAAGTAAGGTAGAATTGCGGAAATATGGTAGTTTACACCCGGTAAATAGTTACCGAATGAAGAGGGAAGAATACTTTCATTCTATAAACACTTAAGTGTTCACAGTTAACCAGCAGAAGAGCACTTGTCCGGCCATACATTTCCCATACATTCTTTGTAGGTCTTAGGTTGAAATCATACCAGATTATCAGTATCTGCTTTGTTCTACAGAAGGGCATGTTTCTGCCTAAATGTAAGCTGGTGGAAAGATGCTGAGGTGTGCACATTGTCGCTGGGGTCCAGGGCTGGGTCTGAGTTGCACAGCGCAGTGCCCTGGAGCAGTCCCGGGCTAGGAGGGCGGAGCTTGCAGGCGAACCCTCCGCGCGCCAGCCCCGCCCCTGTGGTCCCCGCCCCACCAGCCCCGCCCCACACTAGCTGCGGCTGGGCGCTGCAATCCTGGGGCCGGTTGGCACTGCGGGCTGGAGCAGGCTTTTCCAGCAGTGGGCAGGCCCCAGCCCTGGACTACGCGTGGGTTTCCCCGCGGGCCGGACCCAGCAGTAGCTCCAGAGTTGGCTCCGAGAGCGCGCTTGCTCCAGCCTCCTCGCATCGTAAGGCCCTGTCCTTCCCCCGATCTGGTTAGCTAATGAATCTGGGGAAGACAAACTTCCAGGACCGACGGTTTAGGGCCCAGTAGAAGACGGCTCAGTGATGGCGCCCATTTTTGGAAACGCAGGCGAATTCGAGCTCGCAGGGAGGTGTGGTCGATTCCTGTTGGGACGGGAGAGGCTTCATTTCTCTGCTGCTGCGGTAGCCGGTGCTTTTGAAGAGTGAATGGAGTGTTACAGAGCAGGACACTTACCTTCGCTTCTTGAAAACTTGACATCGGACATGCTTAGGAACAGAAGGTGTCCAGGAGGAGCCTCTGTTACAAATTGTATTTGCTTCAGGGGTATTATAGGCTATGAGCTGCCCGACTTCTCATGACCGGGAAGTCTACCTCACCTTTTCTGTACTCCTGGAGAGGCATCTTGCTCACATGTTTACCTGCAGCTGGGACAAGGAAGAGAAAAGGTATTGACATTGACATTAAGAGACTGACTGGGTTGCTTAAACTATGAAGTGGGAAAGTTGTAAGCCAGTGGAATCTGGATCAGGGAGTGGCTGCAGCATAATTGAGCTCGAGTTTGCAGTGACGTTTCTTTTGATCTGCTGTACTTTTCTGTTTAAACCAAGCTTCAGGTTACATCATCACTCCTGCAGGGTTGTCCAAAGCCACTTTAGTCCTTGGTTCCTACTGCAGGGCTGCTATTGGGTGGGGATTTTTTGTTTGTTTGAATGGGAGCTTTGGGAGGTTTTAACAGCTGCTGTCCTGTAATACCGCCATTCACAAGAAATACTGCCTCACTTCACTTGTTTTCACCCTTTAGATAGAGATTTAAATCCAGCTTTCTATGGTGTTTAGGAAAATAATAAAGATACATTGTAACATAAGCTGGATGATTGATGATCAATGTATAGCTGTTTGGCTAGGTCAAGAAATTAATGAAATGTTTTTCTTCCTTATATTTTCCAGGTTATATTATGTGAATACAAACTGAGTTTACTGCCCCTTCATGTAATTTGGTTTAGTCATTTGAAAAGGCACTGGTGGTTTAGACTGTTTTTGCTCAGGGAACCACTTTCCAATTATAATGTTGCTCACTTAAGTGAGCAGTATAGTATAAGATAGACCATGAAACAAGCATATAGCATATATAGGCGGTGTTTTGGCAATGCTGAACCCATTGTTTCACAAGTGATGGAAAATGCATGGATCATCATATGCACAAAGAATCTTACACCTGGGTTATACAGTGTTTCAGTTGAGAATTGATTCCTGTTGTTCCTAAATCCATGTGATAAGCCACATTATGATGGAATTCTGCAGTTTTGTAAACTCTTGAATTTTGGAATGTTTAGTGACTGTGGCATTACCATTTATTTTTTTTGCCACTCTGAACCCTCCTTTGAGATGTCTATCCTTGAGTAATCTAGAACCCAAATTGTATTTATATGGTTACATTGGTAACTAGCATTGGTTTTTCAAAGTTAAATTCTTTGCAACAGAATAACAATTATAAATGAGAAAACATTAAATTTGAGAAAATCAGGTTTCATTTTATAGAAATAAGGCTTACACAGTTACTGGGAATACACTTTTAGGACATCAGTAGACTGATCTTTTATTACCCCCTCTCCCCCCAAGATAAATATGGCCTGGTATCCCAGCAAAGGTAGATTCATGGGGAAGGTGTTTGCTTTATCTTTCATTTAGCCTGACAAGTTATATTGTCATTTCTTCCAGATGACATTTATCTCTTAAGTAATATTTATTGCTGTGCTGGTAAATGCTTTCACAACACTGGTAGGGTACAAGAAATTCTTAACCTGTTGACTGTACTGTCCCCAATATTGTGTGGCTCTCTCTTGTGCTTTTATCTTTATTTACCTTCTTTTTTGACTCTTTTTCTCCTTTGCATAGTATATCTGATTTATATTGGGGAATGGAATTAGAATAGAAAGATGTACTTTCTCTAAGTACCAAACTTAGAACTTTTGAAGATGGCCTTCCATTTTTCTTCTCCCCACTTTTTGAGGTGTGGGGCACTAGCTGATGTTAGCGTTCTAGGGGAAGATTTCCTAGAAGATGGATGATGGGATGGCAGCAGACCCCCTCCATTCCCCAAATCTATGTCTAAAGCAGATAGCTGTTTACCATTAGGCAGAGTTCACCAAAGCTAGTGCCCTGGTAACCCTTTGGATCACTTGTAGCTCCCTGTAGCTGCTGGTGGCTGACTCAGAATGGAAAAGAAATAGACTGAGCAGGGGAATTGAACACAGGGCAGAAGGAGGAGAAAGTCCATTCAAAACTATTTGATCGGACTTAAGCTACTTAGTGTTTCTTAGTAGTTTATGGTCCAGTTTCTGTTTCAGCTAGAAACCATCCAAGGGGATTTTTAATAGTTCTTAAACAGGAATTATGCGTGTGTTCCGGAACATTTTGATAAAGAGCTTTTGTCTGGTATACAATTCCTAATAATCAAAATGTGTAATTAGTGTAGTGTGATTTATGGTTTTTAAATCCTGTGTCTATGTTCCTGAATTATCCTTTTGTTCACAGTACATTTGCATGAAACTTAAGTATTCTGGCATGTAAACTTTATTTATGAAACAAATGATAGTCGTAGCTATTTTTCTCCTGCCTCCTTTTATTTTTATTTATGTTTTTGTTACAGAAATGAGCCGCCAGACTGCAACAGCATTACCCACTGGAACCTCAAAGTGTACGCCGTCCCAGAGGGTGCCTGCCTTGACTGGCACAACTGCATCCAATAATGACTTGGCGAGTCTTTTTGAGTGTCCGGTCTGCTTTGACTATGTGTTACCACCCATTCTTCAGTGTCAGAGTGGCCATCTTGTTTGTAGCAACTGTCGCCCAAAGCTCACATGTTGTCCAACTTGCCGGGGTCCGTTGGGATCTATTCGCAACTTGGCTATGGAGAAAGTGGCCAATTCCGTACTTTTCCCTTGTAAATATGCCTCTTCTGGATGTGAAATAACTCTGCCACACACAGAAAAAGCAGACCATGAAGAGCTCTGTGAGTTTAGGCCTTATTCGTGTCCGTGCCCTGGTGCTTCCTGTAAATGGCAAGGCTCTTTGGATGCTGTAATGCCCCATCTGATGCATCAGCATAAGTCCATTACAACCCTGCAGGGAGAGGATATAGTTTTCCTTGCTACAGACATTAACCTTCCTGGTGCTGTTGACTGGGTGATGATGCAGTCCTGTTTTGGGTTTCACTTCATGTTAGTTCTGGAGAAACAGGAGAAGTACGACGGTCACCAGCAGTTCTTTGCAATTGTACAGCTGATAGGAACACGCAAGCAAGCTGAAAATTTTGCTTATCGACTTGAGCTAAATGGACATAGGCGGCGATTGACTTGGGAAGCCACTCCGCGATCTATTCATGAGGGAATTGCAACAGCCATTATGAATAGCGACTGCCTAGTCTTTGACACCAGCATTGCACAGCTTTTTGCAGAAAATGGCAATTTAGGCATCAATGTAACTATTTCCATGTGTTGAAATGGCAATCAAACATTTTCTGGCCAGTGTTTAAAACCATTGCATTCAGTTTCACAGAGAATAAGGCACCCGTCTGCCTGCCAACCTGTAACTTTTGGTAGGTGGAAGCTAGACACATGAAGGTAAATAAAAGGAAAGGCTGTTAAATACAGGAAACAGTTGCATGTAGTAACACTAATATATTTAAAACTAAGTCAGCAGTAAACCACTGAAAAATATATATATATACACCCAAGATGGGCATCTTTTGTATTAAGAAAGGAAGCATTGTAAAATAATTCTGAATTTGTGTTGTAGATTGAGTGTACTGTTGAAAAATACCGGGTTTTTGTTTTGTGTGTGTGCCCGCAAGTTTGTGTGCGTGTGCGCGCGTGTGTATGTGTGTGTTTATTTTTTTCTTTAACCGACAAGCCATGTTGAGTGGTCTCGGACCACTGCTTTTCCCTTTGTGAGTCAATACATAGTGCTGCTGTGTGTGTATATTTTTTGTGTGTATTTGCTAATTTTTATTCTAGTTTTTCATTAAATAAATTTGACTTTCTTTTCTGTTGTAATTCAGGTTTTTTCTCACTTTTTTTGTACCTTTTTAAAGTTAGTGTCTTTGATATGCATAATTGTTTATGATAAAACTTATACATATGTGTTCAGTACGTATTTTCCTTTCCTCCATTAATCAGTTCATTAGAAATATTTTAAATTCAACTCTTTCGTGAAGGTATGAATTACAGAAAGGAAAGGTAACATCAGAATTCTCAGAAGGTATTTAAAGCAGTTATAAGATGGTCTCTGTCTCTCTTTCTCCACTTGAGTCACATCTTTGAACTTATTCTTTAAAAGGTTAGGGAATACTGATTTTTTTTTTTAATTCTGGAAAAAAAATCAGGCTTATTTTTTTCTTCCAAATATCTTGGACAAATCACATGTTTAAAATTTGTTCTTGTATTTATTGGTTTTGCAAAAGAAGGCATCGTCTTACACAGTATTTGTAATCAAAAGCAAATCATTTAAAAAAAGGCAGTTTGCAAAAAATGTTTTTGGTCTTTTATAATTCTCATTAAAAGAATATCTGGCAAATTAAAAACTCTTACGTGTCTGCTTTAGCTCTAAGTTTGATTAAAATCCAAATAGTTCTATTCAGTTCTGTACTTCATAACTGAAAATAGTGTGTATTTTGAAGTGTGATAGAATTATTCTAAGCAAATGAATGTTTGGCCTCTCTTTACAGAGTTTAGTTTTTCTTCTCTCTCACATTTGTATTCTCACAATTCTGTTAGGAGACTAATTATAGTTAGTTAAAATGCTGATCACTTTTTCCCCCTTAAGAAACCCAATGAAGAGGGGTTAGTATTTCACAGCCTAATGGTTATGAGCCTGGGCTCTATAGCAGACTTCCAAGGACCTAAACGCGATTCAATTTCTCCCCTGCTTATCAGCTATGGGACGTTGGGCCCCAGTTTTCTAATGTGTATGATAGGGTTAATTAGGGTAGCTACCCCAGAGGATGAGATGTGATACCAGTAAGTTAACCTAGAACAGTGCTTTGCACATAATAAGCACCCAACAAATGTTAGCTGCTATTATTATGCCTTTAACTAGCACCATATCTTTAACTTGCTAATTACCCAGAGGCACCTGACAGGATTCTGCAATTGCCTTCAGAATGGCCAAAGATCATTTGTGTTTAGGACTCTTGAGGAAGAACACAAGGTTAAGTCCCACTTTGTGTTCTGTTGCTACTGCTTCTAGGTGTAATGAGGCTGAGTGATCTGGGTTTGGATCAGCTCCCTCTGGTTGCTGACAGTAAACGAACATTGTATTTTTCCTCCCCTGTAAAGATGGCTGAGTAGATGTGTGAAGTCCTAACAGTGATCCATGAAATGTTTTTAAATGCCCCAATGCTTGCTCTCCCACTGGACATAAGGAACCCTAGATCTGGATGTGTGTTTCCAGAGCATAGATTTTACTGGCAAGTATTTGGGTAACTTGCAGACCCCATGCTCCTCCCAGGCATTCTCCAGTATCTACACGTGTCCCAGCATTCTGTAACACAGGACTGTCAGGTCAGCATCGTTTGAACGTTGCACTCTCCTCATCTTCACGGGAACACGGACTTCAGTACTATTGCTTGCATTTTACAGGTAAGGAAACAGCTAAGCAATCGGAAGAGCCTGACTTCATTCTCCAGAGCCCAGATTAAGTCACATGAGAAGGGAACATGGAAAGTACTGGATCTGGGGATTGGCACAGGCGGACAGGGAGCAGAGGGGAAGTGACAAGAGTCAGGATACCAAGAGTGGAGACCCTGCCAGGGTGGATGGCAGCCTTTCTCTGGGGACTGGACTTTTTAAAAACATGGTGTGCACTAACACAGGCCAGCTGGTTCTGTTCTCAATGCCCCTTCCTTCAGCACTAACCAGCATCCTTCCCGGGGTGTGTAGACCTCGCCACAGCTTTACCTCACTGAATAGTTTCCACAAAGACTAATGGTTGATATTGTCATCTTTGCCCAGCGCCCCTTCTATGTTGTTTTGGGATCCGATAACCTCTCCAGGTGACTCTGCTAAGGTAACAAGTCTATACCAATGGTTCCTGATGTTGACTATGCATCAGAATCCTCTGCAGGTCTTCCCAAAGCAGGTTTCTGGGCCTTCACCACCCAGAGTTTGATTCAGAAGATCTGCTGGTGGGCTCTGAGAATTTACATTTCTGTCAGGTTCTCAGTACAGACACTTCCGTTCAGGTACCACACCTAAAACTGACGCTCTGCTCTGTACCTCTCCAAGGCCAGTAATGATTCCACTGAAGACAAGAATTCCATTTTTATCAATCAGTTTATTCAATTAACATTTCTGTAATCAACACTAGCCATTTGAGTGAGGTTTGTTACTGTCGTGATCATGTTCAAAGATTAGGGACACAGCTTACCTCTACTGGTATGAACAAAAACCTTTTCAGTGCCATTTGGCACTTTGTAACTTGTAATTCTGAAAAGTCAGGATTTGGGCCTACAGTTTGCTATTTAAGAGACCGGGTATAGTCTTGACAGTAAAGCCACCATCAAAAGCTGCATTAAGAACTTCATCCAGACAGCTTGCTGTAACAAAACTTAAATCCTGTCGTACATTGCCTGGGATTTCTTCGAGGTCTTTTTCGTTCCTCTGAGGAATAATGACTCGCTTCAATCCTGCTCTGTGTGCCGCTAGCACTTTGTCTTTAATCCCACCCACCTAGAAGAAGAGAAGAAAGTTACTCAGATTTCTGGTCATCCTCAGGCTGTGAAAGATCCCTGACACAACTTTTTTTTCATGGCTATTTTAAAACACCTAAATCATCTTCCATTTTGTTAAAGCATGAGCTAGGAAAGCCATTAAAAAAGGTTAATAAACAGTAAATTCTTTTACATTTCAGTTTGTGTTGAGTCTTTTTAATGGAGGAAAATTACTATATTTTCAGTAATGAGCACCTCTTACATCCGGGATCCCTTTTTGCACTGTCAAGGTTAGTATTTCCATTCTGTAATAAAAATCTTATCTATAGGTTCATTCTGAAAAAGCATTACATTATTTTGACCGCAACTACCATTCCTACAGAGCTTACTTGTATGCCAGGATTATTCCTTCCGTACAAGTTGAAAACCATAACCTTTGTGCCACTTGATGAAGAAAATGTACCCCAATGACCTAGGCTCTTATGGTGGTTTTAAAATATGTCCACAATGGTCCCTTCATAAAAGATGGAGTCTAATTCTCCTCACCCTGAATGTGGGCTAGGCTGAGTGACTCATAACAGAGTGTGGGGGCAGTGATGCTGTTATGACTTTCAAAGTTAACCCATAAAAAAATAAGAGCTGCTGCTAGATCTGTCTCTCTTGGGTCTCTTGCCCTGGAGGTAGCCAGCGCCATGTTTGAGTTCACCCAACATCTGGAGAAGCCCTGAGGTGAGGAACTGGGGCTTCCTGCCAACCAGGACCAATTTGCTAGTCACGTGAGTGAACCATTTTGGAAGCAGACCCCCCAGCCCCAGTCAACCTTCAGACAACTGTGACTGGGCTGGTGTCTTGACTGTACGATGGGACCCTGAGGCAGAAGAACTCATCTAAGCCTCTCTTGAATTTCTGACCCACAGAAGCTGTGAGAATTAACAAGTATCATTGTTTTGGGTGGTGTGTTATGCCGCAATAGACTCCAAATGCAGCTCTCAATCATACCACCCAGAACACATAAGCCCTGGAGACAGTTCTGAGACTTCCAGCCACCTGCACCAACACTGACTGCTCCAGGCCCTCCTGCATAGCTGTCCTCTTTCCAGGCTTTTCTGTATGCTGCTGAAGTACGCTTTGAAAATACTTTCTTCACAAAGAGTCTCAGACAAATGGACTCCTTGCATGTGTGAAAATAACCGTTTTGCTTTCACATTTGATTGAAGGTAAGGCTGTGTATACGAGACGGGACTTAAAGTCCTTTTTCATCAGAGTTTTGAAGGGACCGCACATCTGGTGTCACCGAGGAGACTGATGAGAGGGCTTTCTCATCAGTTACCTGAACAGCTGGAGACAACCTCTTTCTCCCAGCTGGTGAAGGTCTTTTCAAGTTGAAGATAACCTTCAATCCTGGGAAACGTTCTATTCCATTTTCTGTCTGCTAGAATGCCTGACAGTTCAATGTTGGATCTGCCTGCCTTTTCTATTATTTTTTTCTGAATAGTTTTTTGACTAATTCTAACACCAAAGTTTTAAATCCAAGTTCTTCTTCTCTTTCTTGAATGGTCTTTGCCAGCTTTAGCAAGTCTTTCACTTAAATTCTGTTGCTTTCCTTCTGTCTCAAGGGACAGGTTTAACATTGGAGGCTTAACTCAAACTCTCCCTGTGGGGCTAGGAAAGCCTGTCCCTGGTTGAGAGTGAGGGACCAGGTAGAACCATTTATTCTATGGAAATTTCTATGAATCCCCAGAAGAACCATTTATTCTATGGAAATTTCTATGAATCCCCTGGTTTTGTTTCCCATTTCTTTCCCACTCTCCTAGTCTGTGCTTTTGGGTTCTGAGCCCTTGCTTTTTCCTATCTCCAATTCTGTTTCATCAGCCAGGATACTATCTTCCAGAAGTTGACTGAACTCAGCTGCTGACTTCCTGCTCATTTCTAAGTGCTTGTATTATTGCTTTCACTCTGCTTAGTCTAGCATCTTGAACTATGAAGCTAAAGAGTTCATGGTCAGTAAAGCATTTACATTTACTCTTACTAGCACAGCTAGTATTAACCATTATTAACCACTGGCTCTTGAAATGCAGTAATTCCTGGGTAAGGTGAAGAAAAGGGATCCGACATTTCTTTCAGTACAGACCTACAAATGTATCATAACAATAGGGTTTAGAATATGGTTGAATTCCTGGCCGAATTTTAAAAGCCGATTTTTTTTTAAGTTTATTTATTTTGAGACAGAACAAGAAAGAGAGGGTGAATGTGTGTGCATGCGCAAGTAGGGGAGGGGCAGAGAGGGAGAGTGAAAAGGGAGAATCTGCTCATAGGTGTCAGCACAGAACCCGATGTGGGGGTCAACTGATGATTCTATGATCTATTTTCACCATTACCTCATAAAATAAAGGTCCTCTCAGAATAAAGAACCTAAGTTTCTTTTCTCATTGTGCTGGGAATTGTAGACTGGCACTGGTAATTGATGACTTAGAACCCTAAATTTGCTCAAGTTCTCTGCATTTTATGTGTTTTTATAAGTAGTTTAGGGTATGGAGGGGAGCCCCAAAGCCCTATATATATAAAACTTTTTGAGAATTTAGCAATTAGGACTAGGCTTGTTACAGTTTCCATTTTATACTTATTTTTCTATAAATCTATCAACTACAATAACCTACAGGACAGGAGGTGTCACAGGAACTTATAAAGTTGAAAAGTTCTCTTGAAGTTTAAAAACAGCTGCTCCTCCTGCTTTACACAGAAGCTGTCTAGTTAACAATTTGCTAACTAGAACAGAGCCTCAACTCTTCACCTCATTGGCTGACACTGCTGATGACCAGACTGATACTTTTTTTCCCTCATGAGTCTTCTTTCTTAGAAGGGAGAAATTGTCAGTTTTTCTTTTATTTGATCAATATTGAAAAATATGAACTAGTTACAAAGTATAAAAATGTAATGTTTTTTAAACTAAGGCATTTATAGAAGAAGGCAAACTACTATGAATTTAAACTTAAAATTTAAAAAACTGAAAACCATATAAATTGCTTTCTTAAGACTTACTGGAAGAACAAGACCCCGCAGTGTGATTTCTCCAGTCATGGCTACATCCGAACGTACCAGCCGCCCACTAAAAAGTGAGGCGAGACAGGTTACTATGGTAACTCCAGCAGATGGTCCATCTTTTGTGACAGCACCAGCTGGGAAGTGCAGATGGATGTCTGTGTTGTCAAGAAGATCAAAACTTCCAGAAGCTTAAAAAAGGAAATAAGGATTTTAATGTAGGAAAATCGAAC
The DNA here is from genome assembly GCF_003009895.1 of Hyaena hyaena. Classification (NCBI taxonomy): domain Eukaryota; kingdom Metazoa; phylum Chordata; class Mammalia; order Carnivora; family Hyaenidae; genus Hyaena; species Hyaena hyaena. Next base: position 6,641,882 of record NW_024080639.1, read on the forward strand.
CTGCTTTTTTTCCTCCCAAAAAAGAAAATAAAAAAGATAAAAATGAATGTTGTGGTTAAATGAATTTCTCAAAATATTAATGGGCAGTATAATCAGGATGGGGGTCTGGAAGAAGAATTTCATTCTACTCCAAGTGGAACTGAAAACAAACCCTTGGAATTAGTTTCTAGTTTAGGCACTAGCCAGATAGTCCTAAAATGGGAACTAGAATTTTCTAAGGGCATTTAAGCAAAGGTCTGTACTTTGTTGGAGGTGTTAACTCTTAATTTAAAGCTCATCTTAATCCTGTCACAGAATTGTGAGATGCCTTCCGAATCATGACCCAAAGGCTCTTCCTTGTTTCGGTTGTACCTCCACTGGGGCTGGGCCGCTCACCATTGGTCAGATGGTATTTCTTCGCATTGCTGCGGAGCCAGCTAATCGCGAGATGGGCAGACTCCTTCATGACATCCCCTAGCTGGCCAGTCAGAGTCAGCTGACCTTCGCCATCCATTCGACTTGCCTCCACGAACATGATTTCCCCACCTAAGGGGGTCCAGGCCAAACCTATTGCCACTCCTGGTTGACTCAACCGCTCAGACACCTTGAGAGAAAGGAGAAAAATGATCAGTTCGGTAAATAGGAACCAAATTACTTTCTAGCCGGCTAATCTAATCACATGTCACCAGAACCTACTTCTTCAGTTTAAGCTTCAACCCAAAGTACTCATTACTTCATGTGATTTGAAGTCACCACTTATGACACGTGGCTTTCTGCCAGAAGAAAAATTAAACTTCCTATTTGGTATTTATCAGAAACAATTTTACCTTAGAAGGTGCTGAATAATTAAGAGCCACATCTAGTTCCTGCCCTAATTTTGAAGGAAAAAGCCCATTTTATTTATTTGAATATTTTTAAAAAATTTTTTTAATGTTTTTCTGAGAGAGAGAGAGAGAGACAGCATGAGCAGGGGAGGGTCAGAGAGAGAAGGAGACACAGAATCTGAAACAGGCTTCAGGCTCTGAGCTAGCTGTTAGCACAGAGCCCGACATGGGGCTCGAACCCACGAACAAGGAGATCATGACCTGAGCCGAAGTCGGATGCTTAACCGACTGGGCCACCCAGGTGACCCTATTTGAATATTTTTATTGAGCTACATATAAATACTCCAGAACCTAACTTCATTTGTTTCAGAAAGCAGAAGCCCTCTTTCAAATATATGTTTAAGAACCATTAACTCCAGAAGCTGAGAGTGAGACTATATATTAAAATCCCTAGATTTTACTTCTCTGCCACTTTTCTTTTCTCTGTTACTGCTGCAGAAACACTATAAGATATCACTTCACGATGCCCCAGATCCTTTTGCATGCATTTCGGGGCCTACTGTCAGCCCTCACTGCCACTGTAAACTGGACGCGACACTCACCTAAAACCATGAGCCAGGTAATGTGCCAAACAGTTCATCCCAAGTTAAGAAAGCACATGAAACCTAACAGTACAGTCGAAACACAATCACCCTCTGAGCCTCCACCTTTCTAATACTACAGAAGTTACCTGTATCAGGAATGAGGCACAAGGTGTCAACCCACCGCTAATGCGGATATGAGATTCTTCCACCTGAGGGAACTTCCTCACTGAGAGCAGCAGGATCAATGGTCTGAGTTTCTGGTTAAAGGGCTGGGTTGCTGATCTCATTCCTTTTCCAAGGGACTTAGATGGTGAAAATCTTGACTTTAAAATACTTCAAAATCATGTGAGGCATCCACACAAGCTATTGGGCACTTACATTTAGTAGTAAACCTGACAGCATTATTTTAAAAGTTTGTTTCACATTTACAAATTTATAAATTTAACTCTAATTAACTTCATATTTAATAAGTTAGGGACTTGAAAGTCCAAACTATAGTGTTAGTTGATTCTGTGTACTGGATCTCACCTCTCAGCTTTGCATTTGCACAAACCTGTTCTAGATTTACTTGAAGAGAAAGATGAAAGATCAATATGCAAAGGATCAATGCTATTTAAGAAAAACATAGAAACAACTATTTAGAAAAGTGTTCACAAGGCTTGTTTTGTATTATAAATCAATTCGCTATACCTTCACGCCATCTACCTTGGGTGGGATTTTCCAGTGGTTCCTATTTCACCACATGGCTCTTTTCTAGAGATGAGTGAACTAATCCTAGAGAACTATCCTCAATGCACTGAATCATGTGTTAATTTAACAGAAAAAGCCATCTGGGAGAATTCTGTTAGCCGTAACAAGAACCATCCCTTTCTTACAGCTCTATCGTCACAACTCATTTCTCAGAATACCAAAAATGTCCCCAAAGAATCAAGAGTAAGGTGCTGGTTGATTACTATGTCACTTTGAGAAACCAAGCCAGTTTTCCAACACTCTCCATCTATTGGGAGGCTTGGTACTTGGGGTCAAGGCAACTGGTGCATGTTAATTAAAAGCATGGGGGGCAGGTAACTATAGAAGTTCAAACCAGAATCATGCAGGCTCATAAGCACTTTATTTCTGACTGGATGGTAAGTGTTCTCATGTTAACCTGAAGATGGGAAAATGACAATCTGTGATTTAACAACACACAGGCAGGAAAACAGAGGGGTTTGATTACCAGCAAATCTAGCACCTCTGTGATTTAAGGCTAATAGCAGTTATCTAAGAGGTAAAGAATCTTTATACACAACGTAGGGCTTGAACTCACAATCCCGAGACCAAAAGCTGCACACCCTACCGACCGAGCCAGCCAGGTGCCCCTGGAGTTGTACTTTCTGAGGGTGTGTGTTCTGAAACTGTAACAATCAATCATCAAGTTTCTATGTATTTTTCCCTCAGAAATGATGGGAGTGCAAGTAAATGTGAATGTACAGGGTAAGACATGTGCTCCTTTCCTGCTCAGTCATCTTATGATCCCCTTCTTACATAACAATTTGTTTTCATGTTTTTAAAAAACATGAGACAGAGTGAGTGAGCGAAAGCACAAGTGAGCAGCGGAGGAGCAGGGGGAGGAGACACAGAATCTGAAGCAGGCTCTAGGTTCCAAACTGTCAGCCCAAAGCCCTATGCGGGGCACCAACCCACACACTGTGAGGTCATGACCCAAGCCGAAGTTAGATGCTTAACCGATTGAGACGCTCAGGCACCCCAATAATTTGTATTTCAAACACTCCTTAAAAAGTGAATCAACACGGGGGGTGAGGGGGCACCTGGGTGGCTAAGTTGGTTAAGCATCCAATTTAGGCTCAGGTTACAATCTCACGGCTTGGGAGTTAGGGCCAAACATTGGGCTCTGTGCTGACAGCTCAGAGCCTGCTTCAGATTCTGTGTCTCCCTGTCTGACTCTCTCCCACTCACACTTTCTCTCTCTCCCTCAATTTATTTTAAAAATAAACATTTAAGAAAAAGTGATTTGACACAATAATTTCAAAACTATGTTTATCAGTACTTTTCTATTACTTTCTAATTCCATTAGGGGACTGTGGAATCATCAGTTATATTAGCCAAGACCAGCCTTGGCTTGAAGCAGAAAATGCTTTCCCCACCAGATGTCAAAGTGGAACATGAGCATCTCAAGTTCACTTTTGTTGCTCAATTTCCCACCTGTGTACTTTTGTGCTTCCATTTCCTGAGTTGTTAACTACATCTTGTTCAACAAAAATGATCAATTTCTTCTGTAATAATTATGTCAAGCATGTAAATCAATCATCTAAATATGCAGATTGAAGAAGTGTTGAAAATATTTAATGAAAAACCTAATTAATAGTTGCATTCTTAACAGTTCAATGGACAGCAGTGTTTAAGGAGCACTTGAGTACTAATCATGGCCAATTTCCCACTGTTCTCCCTCTTGATTAACTAGAGTGATAATTGATTGAAACAGTAAATATGTACAACTCTTTGTGACTGTTCCAAGCCCAGATAAACGCTCACAGTTTTATTAGCTTATTTACTACTGCAGTCTCATGAGAGGGATCAAGAGTTTTACATTCACTCAACAGTGCTTTACCGAGCATCCAAAGCTAGGCTCCATTACAGACTGTAGGGGCAGGATATCAAAGTGAATAGCTCTTGGAACTGACAGACTACTTGAGATTGTTAGATAAAGGCACAATTCTACTCCAGCATGGAGAGAGGATGACAGAGGACCTACCAAGTGCTTTCATCTACAGAGCCCTAAAGAGGCAGGGATCCCTGTGTGGGGAGATGGGACAAGGTTACAGAAGAGGCTGAGCAGAGTCTTAAAACATGAGTAAGTTTGCTGGGCAGAGAACGGCCAGGAAGCCATCATAATAGAGAGGCCAGCAGGTGCCAGGATTGGATAATTCCATGGGCCTCCTTTCCAGGGACAAACCCAGGACCACGCTGAACACACAGCCCGAGCCCCCCGACGGCAGTGGTCCACGTGCAGGCTGGTTGAGCACTGGCGCTTACACTGTACACTGGTTTCTCTCAGACCTCAGAGAGCAGCTCTGCTCCTGCAGGGCCGTCACCGCAGCAGCTACCCATCTGCCAACTTCTTTAAATTCTTTGTACTAAGATCCTAAGCCTGGAATTCATGAATATTTTATTTTTCTCGTAAACTGGTTTCCATAGTGTTTAGAAAAGGGAAGGTCAGATCCCATTTGCTTTGGAGAGGGGCTGGGGTCCAGGACTGTCCGTTCTCATAGCCGTTGTTAAATGGCCCCCATCTGGCCTGATGCCGCACTGCAGAGCTGGCTGCTTTCAGACCCTATCAGTAGAATTTTTTCTTGGCATAACCCACCCGTGTGGGCGCTGGGCCAGGACGAGTGTGCAGCATTGGCACCGTAGTAAACAGCATGTTTAAATGTCGTGGAACGGAGAAGTAATTTACTGCCACGATTCCTTTGGGCATTTCATTAGTGTTTACACTCTGCCCATTTCTAGCACCTGATTTTGTCTGTTTGAAAGGTAAGCTGATGGAAATCTCCTGGAATTTACCTTTGGATGCATTTCTATTCAAGATGTTTTAAAAAATCTGCATGTCTATCTTTCCTTTAATATTATTATTTTTTAAGGGCAATGACGTTTGGATAAGGACTTTTTGTACACCACTGCAGGAAGCCAATACTAAGGCTTTATTAATACAAAACATGAACGGAGTTAGGAATACTCAGATACCTAACACAATCTCAGGACTAGCAAGATAGACAGAATGTAGACACTTAAGGCATGGATGACTGGTTTTCTGAGGCTGAAAATTAAATTTATCCTGGAAAGACTAGAGCTTACCTGTTCTTCTGTGTCATTACATTTACAATCTGTGAATTTAAGACTGTCACCTCCAGAGATATTTGGTCAACTGCAAGATTGGCCAGCTAGGGTATGGGGTATGTACCCAGTGATGCAGAGGCCTCTCCTGCTTTCATTGGGATGCAAATGAAAATTGTAAGATTTTAATTTCCCACCCATCCCTGGGGTGTTCACATAACCAGTAAGAGTAATTACAATTGAGCTGACCACTGTTAATGGCAATCTCCTGACCAGATCAAATAGCTGTGGTTTGATTCCTGCACCCTTCTTAATTCCTCTGCATCTCGATGTGGCCTGCCTAACCTGTGCTTCTGAGGAAGGACTCTTAAGTAACCTGTGCCATGTCAGCACACACAGCATGCGGGACACCTAGGCTGCTGCTGCCACCTTCACCCATGTCTGCTTCTTCCCACCTTCTCTTCCAGTGCAGGGAGATCTTTCCTCTCCTTTCCTTTCCTTAAAGTACATTTAACTGAACTTGTTTCTTTAGGAAATTTCCTTGTATTGGAAAAGGTGACTTATGATACTGTCCCTAAGTTTGAAATCTAGACTCATTTTCCTAGAACTCATTTTCCAACCCATGTAGGGAATTCTAAAGGGATGTTAACTATTAATAAAAATGTGCTGTCTTACTTTCTTCCTCACTGTTCGTTTGCTAGGTCAGCCACACTTTCAACATATTTTTGCGGACTCTCTTTGATGAGAGGAAAGAATAGTATTAAATGCAGGTATAAAATCAGGACTACAAAGACAGTAAAAATAACCTTCTTTTTTAAGTATATGTATCTTTTTGTGATTGGGGATGGGCCTGTTAGTTTTAGGGAGTGCAATGGTGGCAGGAACTAGCATTGTTCATTTTTTTAGCAAGTGACAGGCACTACGGTGGGTGTTTTCCATACATTAACTCACCAATTCTAAAATTCACCCGAACACATACATACAATTACTCACCGTGTCAGATGAACACATCACACTCAGGGAGGCTGAGCTCATCACCTGGTGAGGGACAGGCCTCCCTGCTCCTCTCAGCTCTTCTTCCTCCTCCTTTCTCCTAAACCTGTTTGCGGCAGCTGGCTTCCTCACATTCATTCCCTTCTCCCCATTTTCTGCTTTCAAACACTTTTCTCCTTTCTCATCACACCGTGTCCTATCCCCCGCGTCCCGCTATCCCACCTGCGGCCTGCTAGCCTCCCAGCCGACGCTCTTCTGCTACCTGGCTTCTGTGTTCTCCGAACACCTCCACAGTTCCACCAACGGTTTCCTCACCTTAACTCAACCACTCTCTTCTGAGCACTTATCACCAACAGATACCACACAACCTCTGAAATCTGAATTCACCCCTCCACCCATGATCATTTTCTTCTCCTTCCAGGGCACTTGTTCTCGAGACCATCACCTCCGCCGCCTTCACATCACACATCTGCTCTGTCCTAGCTTCAGTTCTCTCCTTGTGTGACGAACCAACCCGTGTGCCATCACCATTTTCTTGTAAGCGACTCACTATTCTCGCCCCTTTGTTCATTACTCTCACAAAGAGATCCTCATCACACACATACCATTTCTTCCCCCTCACTCGGGATCCCACCCCCATCTCACCTTCCCAAAGACTCTGTCCCCACTGACCCTCTAGCAACATCCATCGTACTCTCTCCAGGGGACCGCTGTTATCAGCAAACAAGGCTGTGTTTGGAAACATTCTTCCTGTGGCTTCCACCCTCCCTTCAAGCCACCTCATTTCTCTGCAATCATTCATAGCCAAACTTCTGAAAAGAGCTGCCCACACAACAATTTGCTTTCCTGTCACCTCCCACTCTTTGTCCAACATACTCCCAAATCTATCATGCCCGCCATGCCCTGCGGACCACCTCTTTCGAGGTCATGGACTTCCATGTCAAAGCTAATACACAAACAGCAAACAGACTTGGATGTCCCCTCCTTCTCAAGGGTTTGTTTGCCATGCTCCTTTGTTTTCATGGCAGCATAAAACCCATTTCCCTCTTACCTGTTACTTCCTAGTTTCTTACCCACCCCCCCGTCCCCCGAGGGCTCCTCTTCCTCTCCATGACCCTAACTGTTGGCATTTTTAGGGGCTTCCCGAAGGCCACGGGCTTTTTTCTAGGTATACTTTTCCCTCTGGTGACCTCAACATTTCTAGGACTTTAAATGTTCTCTTTTCCGACAGCTCTTAAATTTACACTCCACTTTAGACCTCTCCTCTGAGCCACAGGCCTGCATGTCCTTACGTCTCCTCTCCTGTGCCTTGGACATTTCACACTTAACATGTTCACGAGGCTGCACCAGCCCTTGCCTTCCATGCCTGCCTTTCCCACTTCAGCTGACAGCACTGCCATAGAAAGATCCCGTTGCTCCCACCTGAAGACTGTTTCCTTTGTTCCCCCCATCATCCAACAGCAAAGCCGAGTCTACCTATAAATGGGTCTCCAGTGGTGTAGAGGAGTGGCCCCAATGTCAGTCCCGCCTGTGTGTCTTCCTCACAGCACCAACCTCAACTTGGAGTTATGTGTGAACCTGTTCATCTTTGCGATGGAAGCAAGCATTGTGAAAGGGGAGACTGGGTCCGGACTGCTCACTACTGTATTTGCCAGCAGCACCTTAATGTGTATTTACTGAATGAATGAAACTCTACGAGAAATGACGGGCCCTAGACTTTTATCTTTATGGAGAACATAGGCATTTAAACCAAAAAAGGTGCCTTACAACCCTGTGGGATCACCTCAACACATACTCCAACGTTCCTAATGTAATCTCTCTCCAGACTTTTTACCTAGGAGCACACGAAGTAGAGCGACAGAGACTGGCCACTGTGAATCCCTACGAGAACCGAGGCCTCCCAAGGTGCCGGTGCGCCATCTCTCACACGTGAGAGACAGATCACACCTCTGGAGTCAGTCAGGCCTGAGACAAATCTTAGTTCTGGCAAAAGCTGTGTCTTCCCGTAAGTTACTTAAACACTCTAAGCCTGCTTCCTCAAATGTTCTTAGAAAGAGGCCATGACTGAGGATTCAAAGATGTCTTACTTGTTAGATGGTGTTCTGTGGTGCTTGATACCTAACAGATACACATAAAAAGTGGCCAAGAAACCCATCCCAACCTCTCCCATTCCAAAACACAGCACTACATTTGGTAAGAATATAAACAAAAATCTGACGTACAGCAGATGGCTTTTTTATTTTTGGAACTGCCATACTTCAAGCCATTCTCTTTTAGCAGAGAAAGGCAGGAATTAGCTTGGTATGACACAGTACTGGAGAAGAGCAGAAAGAATACTGGACTTGCCATCAGCTGGTCTGAGTTTGAATATTGACTTTGCCCTTTGTACCTTATGTGAATTTAATCTCATTTGATCTCTTCAAGCTTCTTGAAGTGTAAAGCACAGTCATGGCCGTCAGGGATAATACAAAGATGTTCCATAAATCTTAACTTGGAGATGCAAAAGCTCAGGCAAGGGTGATTAAGAAGTTTGGAGCTGAAGGTCATCAGACCATTAGAGGCAGACAGAAACCCTGGGCTACAGGGTGAAGTCTCTCAAGTGTGGAAAAGATGAATGAAATGTTCCAAACTCCCAAACACCAGGTCTACCATTTTAAGATGCTATTTATAAAGGCAAAATGCCTACTGGACTCTACCTTTCAGATTCATGTTGGTGAAAGTGCTCAGATGTCTAAGGGGAAATAAAATGAGTTTCTTCAGAGCTGCTGAACAGTGTTTGTGACACTTCTCATTTCTGTTCTTTTGGCTTTTTGCCAAAGCTCCAAGAATGTCAACAATGCTTCCAAACCTAATAACAGAAATGGCCAGGAGAGAAGGGTGTATTCAACAGAAACATATATCAATTTGTTTTATCTGTTGCTCTAGTTTAAATTCCCCCAAAGGACTGCTGGAACGCACTGTTCCAGAAATCTCAGAGAAAAAAGCCCACTGGAAACGCAGGAGTCAGAACCTGTTTACATCCTCACTTTCAAGGCAATTAATTGCATTCTCTCAGAACAAAAAAAAAAAAAAAAGGTTTTACTCACTTTCTCCACCAAGGGAAGTTTTGCTCCATTTCTTACATTTCAAAATTTAAACCCACGATAACTGAAAAATTCAAATACCCAATTTGCCTCTGATTCGATTGTTCAAGACCAGATTTACTGTTGAGAGTACAAAGTGCTATTCTTGTAACAGAGTTTTATAGAGAGGCTCACTAGCTTTAATGACCAACTCAGAGTTTAAACAGATAAACAAGATGGGTTTGTGACTACTTTTCCTCTCCTCAGTTGTAACACTTGAGGAAAATCCTATCTACTGGTAAGTGATTTTATTATTTTTAAAATTTTTATTTTAATGTTTATTTTTGAGAGAGAGAGAGACAGACAGAACGTGAGCAGGGAAGGGGCAGAGAGCGAGGGAGACACAGAATCTGAAACAGGCTCCAGGCTCTGAGCTGTCCGCACAGAGCCTGATGCAGGGCTTGAACTTGTGTACTGCGAGATCATGACCTGAGCTGAAGTTGGAAGCTTAACCGATGCACCACCCAGGTGCCCCTGGTAAGTGATTTTACACATCAGATGGAGAGATTCTCTTCTGTATAATTTATCAGATTTATTCTTCTGAAAATCTTTTTTCCCCCTTAAACCAAAAGGAAGAAGGTGAAGCTTCTGAAGAAAGATGATATGTTCAATAGTATAATACAAATTTTTTCTAGCAACTGACCTGTAAAAGCCCACATAAGAATCCTATAAAATGTATCAAAATCCCTCAGTAAACACAGATTCAACACCCCTCCATCCAGCTGCTTCAACTCAGTCTTAGGGCTCAGGCCTTTCTGACTGGATAGTCTGCTGTGAGGAGCAGTTAGGGAGAAAGATGGAAATAGGGCTTCGTGGTTTGGGCCTAAAAGAAACTTTTTAAAAACTTATTAATAATGAAATGACAGATACTTGAAATATGTCATCTGGGTCTGCCCTAGCAGGCAGTCTGAGGCTAATGCTAGGTTCATGTTTTCAGATATTTTGTACGAAGCTGTTTGCCTACTGTCTCCCAAGCCTTTGAAAGCACACACAAAAAATCCTTAATAGAAATAGGAATATGAATTCTGAGGAGGAAAGTCAGAGACATTGTTCATAAAATGGAACGAGAAGGTAGAGAATGATGCCAGATTGGGTATCCAGAAGAGGGTCTGGCCAGGGTCCCTGGCTGTCTAAACAGCATTACCATCACATAAAGCACTAAAATTCAACACTACAGAGAAAAAAAGTTTCCAATCTCCAAACAAAATTCCGCCTCCCAAATCACCTGGTTCTCTCTCTCTCCCAACCTGTGAAGCAACCATCAGAGTAAACTGGTGGGTATCAACAAAGGAAATGAGAATGATCACCTCCATTTCATACATGGGGGGCCCAAGGATGTCTTTCAGAGCATGGAAATCAATCAAAATCGGCATTTCGGGTGGTAGGGCTAAGTCCGTAGTGTCACTGATAGACTCAGGTTTTGCATCTTCTAAGATGTGTTCTTTGCAACCTAAGAGAGAAAAATATATTTAGAGATTCTCAGAGATTGGCAGCTTTGCAAATTCATTAGCAGTATATATTAAACAGAAGCACAGACTGATTTAACAGATCAGTCACCTTTATGCATTTATTCAGGCACAAAAATTCACCTTGTGATCTACAGAACCCCGGCAGAGAATCAGTCTTTCAAGAGCCCCTTGAAGGTGATGTAATGTATTGTCTTGTTCGTTTATTCAAACCTGTTTGTCCTCTACCCCTAAGGCACAACTTTGCCTGTCTTCTTTTATTATATTCTTAAGCTAGGAACAATGCCTGGCTCTGTTCAACTTTAGAGAACAGATACTGAAGGGCCAAATGCAATAGGTTACTTTGTATAATTTCATTAGATCAATGGAACACAGTTTTGAATTCCCTCTTCAGAGGAGTTCCATCAGGTGTCCCTGACAGGCAGCATGAACTTGGAAATGACAGATCCCAGTATAAGCAGTGCTTCTTTTGGTAAACATATAGCTCAACTCCAAGATTATCACTTTCCAATAAAAACAAATATAATGGCAGTGCCAGGGTAAGAAAATATGAAGCCTGGTCTGAAATGCCCCAAATGAAGGACTATTCTCTTTACCTGCCTAAGAGCGCTGCTTGCTAACAACTTGTTAGAGTATGGACTCATTTTGGTTTGAGCCTAGACATACAAGGAGCAAGAGCCAACTGACCTATCAGACCACTTTCTACTGGTCTCTGTAATTCGTTTGAGGGAAGAAAAATGTTACTTAGCCAGAAACCTAAAAAATAGATGTTTAACATACATGAGGGACGCCTGGGTGGCTCAGTCTGTTAAATGTCTAACTTTGACTCAGGTCATGATCTCACAGCTCTGGAGTTGGAGCCCTGCATTGGGCTTGCTGCTGTCAGTGTGAAGCTGGTTTTGGATCCAGGCCCCCTCTACCCCTCCCGGCTGGCGCACAAACGCTCTCTCTCAAAAATAAAAACATTAGAAAACTACATAATATCTGACTTGTATTCATCCTCATTCCTAGTTCTGCTCTTCTTTTAGCTTTGCCATACATAATTCTTCTAGTTCTTGTACTATCTCAGAAAATGTTTTTTAATTTTTAAATAAAAAAATATCTAAATATAATTATTGTCAAATTGGCTTACATACAACACCCAGTGTCTCATGAAATGCTTAGGGCATCTTTCTTTCATGACTTTTTTTTTTATAGATATATACCCTTCCTTCTGGAAATGATTACTGTATACGGTAACACACGATATATTGTCATTATAAAGTCACCCCTGTCTATTTTATTTTTGCTGTGATTCTTCTATTCTGATATCTCATGAAGTTAAAAGAATTGTTTTTCACTAACTCCTTTCCTTCTAAAAGTGATTCCTAAACATGTTTAACAATATTAGACCCTAATTTTAGACTCTAATGATAACTGGAGACATCCTGGGATGTTCCTAAATGAGCCCCCGTGTAGAACAACCTTGCTATGACCTTCACTGTGAATGGCTCCCTTCATCTGCTCTCCTACAGGGCCTTACGGGTTCCTCTGCAAGACTGAATCATGAGAGATACAGGGCAGAAAACTGACAAGAACTCAGCTTTTTTGCCTCTTTCTGGCCATCAGACTGTAGGCCCAGCATTAAACCCTGCGCTATCTATCTCTATAGAATTCAGGAGAAAATCCTCTGTAGATTGCCAAGTGCAATGCATGTGTTGTACCTTAAATGTAAGTCTGGAGTTATATCTATTCTATAGTCATTTCTTCATAACGTCATTTCAGCTTTCAAAGTTTGGATCCTAGGAAGTCTTCCCTGATGTCTCCAACTTCCCATAGCACTTTTCTGTCTCACTAACTGTAGCAATCACTGGGTTACTCAGCAGCTTGTGGAAATGGGAGGTTTTCTGCTTGCTGCTCTGTGTGCAGCCTGTCCGAGCAGTATCAGTAAGGAGGGCAGGAAGGCACTTCAACAGCCAGATGAGCTCCATTAGATCTCAAAGCAGCACAGAAAGCAGGTGTTACTGCTTAATTAAAATTAATACACAGAAAGAAAAGCATCACTTGTGTAAGGCTACTGCTGTACCCTAAAAATGAAGGGTCCTGAAACTTCAGCCTATACACAGAAGAGGCCGTGAGGCCCTTTCTCCTGGTGTGCTGCTGGATGGGCTTTCCTGAGATCTAATTACTGCTGCCAGCCTGGAATTCACGATCACAGGAGGAAGTCATGCTGGAAGGGTGAAAGCCAATCCACAATTACGTAACCAATGCTTCAGGACATCCAATCCCTTTCCAAGTGGGGTAGTGAACTCAGGGCTTGGAGCATGGAGGGAGTGGCGGTGGGGAGAGATATTTCTAACAAAACTAGGCCTCATTAAGATAAAAGATGGCAATTTACTTCAGGCTTTAGGAGCAGCAACTGAGTTATGAAACATTTAATAAACTTAAAACTAATCTGTGCTTCAATATGTTCCACCATTAGAATACAAACCTAGAGAACTAAAGCTCACACCAAAAAGATGGTGCTGGCTAATCAGGAACGACAGGCCAGCACTGGATTTTAAGAATCATCCACTAGGATCTACAAGTACTGCAAAGTGAGAGTAAGGAGCTACCAAAAATTCAGAGAATTCACACTTCAATTCCTCATTAAAGCAACCAACCAAAACATCATCTCAACAAAGATGCCATTCAATTTTTTTTTAATGTTTTATTTACATCAGAGAGAGAGAGAGAGAGAGAGAGAGAGAGAGAGAGAGAGTGAACAGAGGAGGGTCAGAGAGAGGGAGATACAGAACCTGAAATAGGCTCCAGGCTCTGAGCTAGCTGTCAGCACAAAGCCTGACGTGGGGTTCAAACCCACAAACCGTGAGATTATGACCTGAGCCGAAGTCAGACACTTAACCAACTAAGCCACCCAGGCGCCTCCAAAGATGCCATTCAAGGCATGAAGCCTGGGTTATAGATGAAAGCCCAGTATCCTATGCACAAAGTTTCAAGCACTCAGCTCTAGTGCCGGGTCCCTTCCCCACATCAGGGGGATCAGTACCAAGAGAAGACAGGGGCAGAGTCCCAACGGTTCACTACTGGCCTTGCCCCCGACTGTAGCATCCCAGCAAGGGGTGCTTTTTAAGGCAAGGCAAACAGCAACAATTAAAAAAAAGTTCAATCTCTGTTGACATAACACATGCCCTGTCCTGCAAGTGCTTCCTAAACGGCCAACAGTCATGTGAAAGAGGATGGTTTCACTAAGCAGCAAAGAAATGTAAATTATAAAAGCAAGATACCATTTCCTGGCTACCAAATTAAACTAATGAGCAAAGAAGTTTAAGAAATGAAAAAGATCAGTGTTAAAGAAAGTGAAGAGGTCTTCCCAAACACTGAGCTTATGGAAATCTAAAAAGTGATTCAATCTTTCAGAAAAGCCATTTGTCAATACACTGAAAGACTCCCAAATATTCACACTCTCGGACCCAGCGGTCCGATTTTGCAGGAACCGGTCTTTAAGGTCACAATGAGAGGTGTAGACAAGTGTTATGTAGGCAACGGTTTTGACAACAAACCTACCTGCTGCAGCACTGGCTATATTTAGGTCCAATAGGAAATTAGATCTAATATAGATACTCAAATTAGGAATATGGTTAAGTAAAACTGTGGAACATCCATCCAATAAAATACTACACAGTCACTAAGATTGTTTCCCAAGAGTTTTAAAGTAATGTGAGAAAATTCTTTTGAAACAATGTCAATTTGTAGAAAGGGGAGAGTATCCACTTTCACATGGCACAATTTTTACCAATATAACATAATATAAATATACATGAGAGTCCGGCTCTGTGCTGACAATTCAGAGCCTAGAGCCTACTTTGGATTCAGTATCTCTCTCTGCCCTCCCCTGTTCACTCACTCTCTCTCTCTCAAAAATAAACAAACATTAAAAAATAAAATAGGAGCACTTGGATGGCACAGTTGGTTAAACGTCCGACTTTGGCTCAGGTCATGACTACACAGTTCGTGGATTCCAGTCCTGTGACAGGCCCTGTGCTGACAGCTCAGGCAGAGCCTAGAGCCTGCTTCAGATTCGGTGTCTCCTCTCTCTCTGCCTCATCCCTGGTTCATGCTCTCTCTCTCAAATATAAACAAACACTTAAAAATAATAAAAATAAAATAAAAAAACTGGGGCACCAGGGTGGCTCAGCAGGTTAGGCATCTGACTTCAGCTCAGGTCATGATCTCACGGTTCATGGGTTTTAGCCCCATGTTGGGCTCTGTGCCGACAGCTCAAAGCCTGGAGCCTCATTCGGATTCTGTGTCTCCCTCTTCCTCTGCCCTCCCCCTGCTCACGCTTTGTCTGTCTCAAAAATAAACACTAAAAAATAAAATATAGTAATATATATGAGAATGAATGACATGCTATAGTCCAAAATGTTAAAGTTATTCCCTGAGTTATGAGATTAAGATTACATGATGAAATGGTCAATCAAAGTCTCCAATCCTACTCTGACTTCCTAGATGGCCTTGAAAAAAGTTACTTTACCTCTGTCTCTGGTTTTTCTAATCTGTAAAACCATAATAATTATAGTAACCCTCATGGAGTCACTGGGAGAATTTAGCAATGTTTAAAGTCAAATATGTGTAAATAAGAGGAAGTGAATTATATAGTTGGAGAAATATTTTACACAGACTCTGCTAAGACTTGCAGGTCTTACTCTAGCCACTTTTGTTAGCAGAAGACAAAATGCAACCTAATTCCACCCAGGGCCCCAGAGATAGGGCTTTGACACAGTCACAGAATGGCTGGGAATCACATAAATTTAACATATGTAAGAAAAAAAGAAAAAGAAATCAAAACTCAAGATTCTTCAATATGCTATAATATATATGACTATTACATTACCAAAATTTTGTTTAGAAATAATTTTGAAATTATTGAAATAACTGAAATATAGAAATATTCTTAAAAGTAATAAAGTGCTATAAAATAGGGGTTGAAAAGAAAGGATGTGGAAAAGTAAAATGAGTAAAATAAGCTAGCTCAACCTCACTCTACTTCAATTATTTCTTTACTTAAATAAAACTGCTCTAAAAGTGGGAGGAAACTGAAGTTCTTCTTGTTGATTAACTCTGCTCAGAGATGTCTCCAAGCTCTTCTTTCATCCCCGTTATCAGCCTGTTTTAAGAGTCTAATTCAGGACACAGCCAGGATGGTCAGGGAATAACCAAGGAGTTTCACTGCATGAAGGGAGCAGATAAGGGAGCAGCACTCTGGGGCACAACCTGCAATGCAGTCAGTTGCTCTGCTCAACCGTGGCCCCCCTGCAGCACAACAAACAGACGTGTGCTGTGGTGATGGCTGCTGGCACAGCAAGAATGCAGTGGGGGCTAAGCCAGGCTCTGGAGTTGATGTCACACGGTTATTAGGAAAGGATACTCTATAGCTACAAACGCCTCATGAGAAAGGATTAGGCTTTCCTGAGCAGCTGTCCCTGGGACACGATTGGATCGAGTGCTCCTTTCCACCCACATTTCCCCCTCACAGAGGAGCATGACTTAAATGAAAGCAGGCCCAAAAGCCCAAGAATCACTGTGGGAAGGAAGGAGAGAGGAAGACATTAAGAAGGGAGATAAGGAAGAAGAATACAGGGCTATAATACCTCTGAAAATGCCAGTAGCTTTGTGTTAAAAAGAAAAAAGTTTCTTGTTTTCTGAATAAATCTTGTGGCAAATAGTGTCTCTTGGCAGGTGATCTAACCAATGGAAAGTAGCAGAGGCCAAGAACCCAAAAAAGCTACTAACGTACAATTCCCCAGAATGTAGGGGAAATGAAAATTGAGGAAACCAGACAGCCCTAGGTCTTCTATAATCATCTTTACTGCAGACAGAACATTTTAGTTATCACTTATTCTCTGTACTCTGCTTAACGTCAAACATGCACTACAATCTCAAGTGCCAGCTCATGAGCTCAAAAGCTACATTTTCTGGCATAGCGATAGTAGAAACCCTTTCATCTTGATTATGGAAGGAGTGTTCATTTTCACAAAGAGTAGGTTTTTGAAAAAAAAATTTTTATGTTTATCTATTATTGAGAGACAGAGCATGAGCATGGGAGGGACAGAGAGAGGGGGAGACACATCCAAACCAGTCTCCAGGCTCTGATCTGTCAGCACAGAGCCTGACATGGGGCTCAAACTCATAAACTGCGAGATCATGACCTGAGCTGAAGTCGGACACTTAACAGACTGAGCTACCCAGGTGCCCCCCAAAGAGTGGGTTTTTAATGCTGGCAGGGTAGAGTTGGAGGAGGAAAGAATGGAGTATACCATAATACTGTTAACTGCAGCCAACAATCACCAGGACCCAAACACAGGGTTAATTCTTCAAAGAAATGAATACTACCTGTTTCTGTCATATTAATACAATGTCCATGGGAAATAGTTTCCTGAGAATGTTTGGGTCCCATTCTGAGGATTAGCAGAATTCAGGAAGAATCAGGAATTCAAATAAGCATAGGAGAAAACCATGATATATAAAATTTCAAAGCCCAGGCAGAAAGTCAAAGCTGGCCCAGCTCTCCATTTTACACTCAAGGAAACTGAGAGCCAGGGAAGTTAAACCAGCTGTCTTAAGTGCACAGCAAATTGCACAGCAAATCAGAGACAGTACCAGGATTCCTGGCTCCTGGCCAAGGTTACCTCTTTTGTTCCAACCCTGCTGTCCAGTTTAGAAAAACTGTCTGTATTTCAAGAGCTCCTTGACATAACAAGGCAGCCAGGTGGGAAATTTAGAGATTAGGTTATTTTCTTCCTAACTGGAAATAATCAACCTAAGTGGTAATACAGACAAGGATTTTCTTTTATGAGTTTTGTAAAACAAAACAAAAACTTATGAAAGACTTGGAAATGGGTGGAAAGAGACTGCTGTGTATTCTGTCCAGTGTATTCTTCCAGCCGGTCTGTGTCTTACTGCTTTGAAGCTATTTTTCAATTCTGTATGTATAGTAACCAGAGAGTAATGCAAATGATGCTCGTCCATAGAAATGAAAGTGAACTTTGTCCAGTACAGGTACAGCAGATCCTCTCCCTTTCCCAAGATGCTGGTTTTGCACATTTCAGCATTCTTGACTGCCTCTGTAGGTATGTGTGCACTTTCTGGATCACCAGAAAACCAACTGTTAATAGGTTAATAAAAATCTTTTCATGCGTGGTCATTTTATATTTGTATGATAGTGATGATTTTGCTATTAAGAGTGATAGATCTTCCCAGCAGCCAACTCTTAACCATCTTGAGTAGCTAATATTTTTCAATTAAAAAGATCTTAGGGTCTCAGACAGATATACAAATACACCATATTGCTTTAGGTACAAAAACACGAAACGTCCATTTTCAGTATTCTTGTCTTTGGGTAGATCCTCAGAAATATACAGTAGATGTACAACTCACCCTCCTTACCTCCAAGAGCCCTTGGAGTCAAGAGAGCCTGAGTTTGTGGTCCAGCTCTTTCCACCTGTAAGCTCTATGACTTTGAGAAATTTCCTTAACTTTTTAAAAACTTTTTATTATGGCAACATATGTATCATATAATATGGATTTTAACCATCTGCAAGAATACAATTCAGTGGAACTAAATACATTTGCAATGCTGATATAACCATTACCACCATGTATACCCAAACTACTTCATCATCTCCATATACACTCTGTAGCCATTAAATAATACCTCCCTCTTTATCCACCGTTCTATTCTACTTTTCTGTCTTTACGAATGTGCCTATCCTAGGTAACTCAATATATGGAATCACAGAATATTTACCTTCTGTGTCTGGCTTATTTCACTTAGCACAAGGTTTTCTAAGCCTAGTCATGTTGTAGCATCAAATTTTCATCCTTTTTTCCCACTGTATGTATCTATCACATTTTGCTTATCAAGTCATCTACTGATGGACAACTGAGTTGTTTGCGTCTTTTGGCTATTGTGAATAATGCTGCTGTGAATACTGGTATCTGAGTCCGTGTGTTCCACACCCTTTTGGATATACACCTACAAGTGGAATTTCTAGGTTATATGGTTTACTTTTTGAGGGACTGATGAATGGTTTTCCACAGCAGCTACACCATTTTATGCTCCTTCCAACAATGCATGAAGGTTCTAATTTCTCTACATCTTTACCAATGCTTTTTATTTTCCTGTTTTTTCTTATAGGCATGAAGTAGTATCTCACTGTGGTTTTCATTTGATTTACTAACTAGTGATGTTGAGAATCTTTCCATGTGCTTATTGGCCATCTGCCTATCTTCTTTGAAATGTCTATTCAAGTCCTTTGATCATTTTTGAATTGAGTTGCTTTTGTTGGTTAAAGTTGCAGGAGTTTTTTTATACATTTCTGGATATCAATCCCTAATCAGATATATGATTTGCAAATATTTTCTTCCATTCTGTGGGTTTTTTTTTTTAACTTTCTTGATGGTGTCTTTTAGTGTTCTATCCATAATTTCATTGTAAAATCTAATGTCATGAAGATTTTCCCCAATGTTTTATCTAAGAGTTTATAACTTAAGCTCTCAAATTTAGGACACTGATCAAATTTTAATTTTGTATTAATTTTGTATTTGTTTGTTTTGAAAGGGCCTAACTTCATTCTTTTGCATGTGAAAAGCATTTTCCCAGCACTACCTGTTAAAAAGACTTTCCTTATTGAATGGTCTTGGCATCCTTGATAAAAATCAACTGACCATATATGTGAGCCTTTATTTCTGTGCTCTCTATTCTATTCTACTGGTCTGTCTGTCTTTATTCCAGTATCATACCATCTTAATTAATGTAGGTTAACAGAAGATTCAAAGTCAGGAGGTGAGAGTCCTCCATTTTGATCTTTTTCTTTTTTTTTTTTAATGTTTTATTTATTTCTAGGAGAGAGAGAGAGACAGCGTGAACAGGGGAGGGTCAGAGAGAGAGGGAGTCACAGACCGAAACAGGCTCCAGGCTCTGAGCTGGCAGTCAGCACAGAGCCCGACGCGGGGCTCGAACCCACGAACCGCGAGATCATGACCTGAGCGAAAGTCGGACGCCCAACCGACTAAGCCACCCGGGCGCCCCCATTTTGATCTTTTTCAAGATTTCTTTGGGTAGCTGGGGCCTGCTGCAATTCCTAATGAATTTGAAGATCGATTTTTCCATTTCTCTCAAAAAGACTTGAAGTTCCAGAAGAGACTGTACTGAATCTGTAGACTACACTGAAACTGTAGATCTCAACAATGTTAAGTCCGTCTATCTATACTTTCATTTATTAGGCCTTTTAAAATTTCTTTCCAGTAATGTTTGGTATCTTTCACCTCCTTGATGAGATTTATTCTTATGTATTCAATTCTATTAGATGTTACTGTAAATGGAATTTGTTTTTCCATTTTGTTTTTTCTCATTATGATAAGTGTAATCTTTAATACCAATCCCCTATTTCTCCCATTCCTGCTTGCACCTCCCATCTAGTACAGTCAACAGTTTGTTCTCAATAGTTGAAAGTCTGTTTCTTGGTTTGTCTTTTGTTTTTTTTCCTTTGCTTGTTTTATTTCTTAAATTCTGCATATGAGTGAAATCATATGGTATTTATCTTTCTCTGACTTATTTCATCTAGCATTATACTCGCTAGCTCTACCCACATTGTTGTAAATCACAAGACCTCATTCTTTTTATGGCTGAAAAATATTCCACTATGTATGTATACACCACAACTTCTTTATCCAATCATTAGTCAATGGACACTTGGGCTGTTTCCATAGTTTGGCTATTGTAAATAATGATGCAATAAACATAGGGGTGTATGTACCTCTCTGAATTACTGTTTTTGTCGTTTCTGTGTAAATACTCAGTAGTGCGATTACTAGATTGTAGGGCAGTTCTATTTTTAATTTTTTGAGGAATCTTCATACTATTTTCCACCATACCAGCCTGCATTCCCACCAACAGTGCAAGAGGGTTCCTTTTTCTACATCTAAATATTCGCCAACACCTGTTGTTCTGTGTTTTTGATCTCAGTCATTCTGACAGGTGTGAGGTGATATCTCATTGTAGTTTTGATTCCCATCTGCTATTATAAATAGAATTGCTTTCTTTTTTCCTGTCCAGAATGTTCATTTCCCTTATCATTTTAAGCTTTCACTTTCTCTTCTGAGATGAGAGAAATAGTATCTACACTTCAAACAGTTGTTACAGGGGCAATGGACACAGGATATACAGGAATAATGAAAGAACAGTATATCCACTAAGTTTAGCCTTCAAGCTAGTCTACCTAGGTTAGAATCTTGACTCTGACATTTACTAGCCTGTACATCCTGCTTAGAGGATGTCTGTAAGCACCATTTTTCCCAAAGGATTTGCTCACTTTGTCTCTGTGCCACATTTCAGCAATTCTCACAGCATTTTACTTTTTCATCATTATTACATGGTGGTCTGTGATCAGTGATCTTTGCTGTTACTACTGTAATTATTTTGGGGCACCACAAATCACGCCCATGTAACAGGGTGAATTTAATCGGTAAATGTTACGTGTTCTGATTGCTAACGACGGCCATTCCCATCTTCTCCCTCTCCTTGGGCCTTCCTGTTCCCAGAGACACAGCAATACTGAGATTAGGCTAATCAATAACCATACAATAGCCTCTAAGTGTTCAAGTGAAAGGAAGAGTCACACATACACTTTAAGTCAAAAGGTAAAAATGATTAGGCTCAGTGAGGGAGGCATGTCTAAAGCCAAGAAAGGCTGAAAGCCGACCCTCTTGGCCAAGCAGCCAAGTTGTAAATGCTAAGGAACAGTTCCTGAAGGAAATTTAAAGTGTTACTCCAGTGAACACATGAATGATAAAAGTTAAACAGCCTTATTGCTGATATGGACAAAGCTTGAGTGGTCTGGAGAGAAGATCAAACCAGGCACACATTCCCTTAAGCCAAAGCCCAATCCAGAGCCAAGGCCCTAAGTCTCTTTAATTCTGTGCAGGCTGAGAGAGGTGAGGAAGCTTCAGAAGAAAAGTCTGAAGCTAGGAGTAGTTGGTTCATGAGGTTTAAGGAAAATAGCCATCCCTATAACATAACAGCACAAGGAGAAGCAGCAAGTACTGATGAAGAAGCTGTAACAGGTTATCCAGAAGATCCAGCTAAGATAATTAATGAAGGTGGCTATAGTAAAAACAGATTTTCAATGTAGATGAAACAGCTTTCCATTGAAAGAAGATGCCATTAAGGACTTTTACTGCTAGAGAGGAAAAGTCCATGCCTTTAGAGCTTCAAAGGACAGATGACTCTCTTGTTAGGAGCTAATGTAGCTGGTAACTTTAAGTTGAAGTCAATGCTCAGTTACCACTCCAAGAATCCTAGGGCCCTTAAGAATTAGGCTAAATCTACTTTGCCTGTGTTCCAGAAATAAAACCACAAAGCCTGAATGACAGCACATCTATTTACAACATGGTTGATGGAATATTTTAGGGCCCCTGTTAAGATCCACTACTCAGAAAAAAAGATTCCTCTCCAAATACTGCTGCTCACTGACAATGCACCTGGTCACACAAGACCTCTGATGATGATGTAGGAGATTAATGCTGTTCTCATATATGCTAAAACAATATCCATTATGCAGCTCATGGATCAAGGAGTAATTTTGACTTCCGAATCTTATTTAAGAAATTCATTTATGTGAGATTATAGCTGCCATAGATTAGTGATTCCTCTGATGGATCTGAGCAAAGTAAACTGAAAATCTAGAAAGGATTCACCATTCATTATGGAAGGCATTAAGAACACTTGTAACTCATGGGAAGAGGTCAAAATATCAACATGTACAGGAGTTTGGAAAAGTTGATTCCAATCCTCACAGGTGACTTTGAGGGGTTCAAGATTTCATTGGAGAAGTATCTGCAGATGTGGAAAGGATAAGAGAATCAGAATTAGAAGTGGAGCCTGGAAATGGGACTGAATTGCTGCAATCTCATGACAAAATGTTAATGGATGAGAAGTTGCTTCTTATGGATGAACAAAGAAAATGGTTTCTTCAGATGGAATCTACTTCTGGTGAAGATACAGTAAAGATTCTTGAAATGAGAACAGGTGGTTCAGAGTATTACATGAAGTTATTTGATACAGCAGTGGCAAGGTTTGAGGGGACAGACTCCCAATTTGGAAAGTTCTACCATGGGTAAATGCTACCAAACAGCATCGCATGCTACTGAGCAATCATTTGTGAAAGGAACAGTCAATGTGGCAAACTTCACTGCTGTCTTATTTTAAGAAACTACCACAGCTACCCCAAACCTTCACCAGCCACTACCCTGAACAGCAGCTATCATCATTGAGGCAAGATCTTCCACCAGCAAAAATTATGATTATGATTCACTGAAAGCTATGATGGTTAACATTTTTAGGAATGAAATATTTTTAAATTAAAGTATATATATTATTTTTTAAGACAATTCACACTTAACAGACTAGAGGATAGTGTAAATAGTGTAAATATAACTTTTATAGGTACTGGGAAGTAAAAAAATTCATTTGATTCACTTTATGGTGGTGGTCTGGACCCAAGCCCTCAAAATCTCCAAGGTAAGCTGTGTCTGTCTTCACTACCTGAAAATGAATTGAAATCACTGCTCTGATTACATCACTTCCACACTTTCACATCTTTACTGGCCTGCATCACAAATTAAGCAAATTCCTAACTTCTAAGAGTTATGTGAGATCACCACAACAGATGCTGTATCACTTTTCTCATTGTAGTTCCCACTATTCTAGAACACCTTTTAGGCTGAAGCAGTGAACAGCACCCAGACCATAACTCAACAGTTATGGAGCAAAACCTTGTGTAAGAAACTGGGCCCTAGGTTCCTTATCAGTAGAATGAGATGAGCGAGATGAGCTCTAACCTTGCCACACCAACTCATCACAGTGCCTCACACAATGTAGCTGTTCAGTTATGCCCGCTGAAATAAATCTTTGTAAAATCTCTGGACAAATGACAAATCACCAAAGCAATGATTACTTTGATTTGCCAAAAGATTATTTTTCTTAATGCTGACTTTGTGAAGTAAGCATAAACATATTTAATTAGTGAAGATTAATTACATAATATTATTACTGAATGATTAAACCGTTTTCTTGGAAGTTGAATCCAATCATGCTGGGCTCCTGAATTCTGAAGCAGGAGCAAAATGAAATTCACTTGAATTGTTATTTGTGTGCACGGGTGCAGAAGGTGTGTCACTAGGTGTGTGAACAGCTAGTTGGCAGACAGGTCGTCCATGAACCAATGAAGGGGAATACTGTTTATATCTCAACTCTTAAGTGTGGGTATGTATATATGGATACAGACTGCATTTAGGCATGAAGAGGAAGCTATGTATGGTTGCAGTTATAAAAACTACTTTTTTTTTTTTTAACTGAGTCTGCTTTAAAAAATGAGATTGAGATGCTGAGATTGTAACTGGCTTTGTCATTTATTACAAGATAGTACAAGTATGTGCCTTGAGGCTAAACTGACCATGGATACAGTGCTTCTGAGAGCTTTCTCTTGGGAAGGCAGAAAGGAGAAAACATAGTATCTTAAAAACAAATCAGAAAAACCTGAATATTTCCAACTGTATAATTTGTGCTGTCAGTTTCAGGTTAATCTTTTCCAGAAAACCATGCTCCCAGCCAGAGGAAGTGTGCTAAATGCAACTTAGATTCAAGTTACTGACCCGAGCTGCCAAGGCATTTGTGCCTGCATATTTTCAGTCTGTTGTTGTTGTTTTTAAAGGAACTAGCTCTAATGGAGAAATCCATGGTTCAAATGTCCAGAGAAACCCTTATGCTGGCCACAAAATCTTTTATATCCCTTCTGCCAGTATTTAATTCATTATTTTGGGGTTGATGATACAACCTTAACACCACCAATTATCAAATTCACCTACTTACACTTCTACATAGGAAATACTGAGATATATATGGAAATTATGACTGTGAACCATTTTGCAATTTTAGAAGTAGTTATCTGTTCATGAAAACAAAGAATATTAAAATGGAATATCTGGAAAATATATTTTCCCATCTATTTATCCATTCCAATTAATTCTGAGATGTAAGCAAATGACGACTGTCTCAATATACTAAAAACAATTTCAAAAAGCTACAATATCTATAAACAAAGCTTTCAATGATCAATTCAGTGCCTCACAGTACTTTTTTTTTAACTTTTTTTTAAACATTTATTTTTGAGAGACTGAGAAAGACAGAGTGTGAGTGGGGGAGGGGCAGAGAGAGAGGGAGTCATAGATTCTGAAGCAGGCTCTAGGCTCTGAGCTGTCAGCACAGAGCCCAACAGGGAGCTCAAACTCATGAATCATGGGATCATGACCTGAGCTGAAGTCGGATGTTTAACCGACTGAGCCACCCAGGTGCCCCCTAATAGCACCTTAAACACTGGCACAATGCTTGAAACGTCTCACATCTAAAAATTACTTTTTATATATCTACTTCCTACGATGGATTGAATATATTTGTTTTTTTTTTTGTTTTTTTTAAATTTTTTTTTAATGTTTTATTTATTTCTAGGAGACAGAGAGAGACAGCGTGAGCAGGGGAGGGTCAGAGAGAGAGGGAGTCACAGACTGAAACAGGCTCCAGGCTCTGAGCTGGCAGTCAGCACAGAGCCTGACGCGGGGCTCGAACCCACGAACCGCGAGATCATGACCTAAGCGAAAGTCGGACGCTTAACCGACTAAGCCACCCAGGCGCCCCTGAATATATTTGTTAAAGGAGTTTTCCTTCATCTGCTTCCCAGGAACCAATCTAGAACCTGGCATACAGTAAATGCTAGCTGACTCACTGACTGAATGAGTTAATACTATACAAGAGTCCAAAACACAGGGTCTTAACTTTGTACCAGACAAAGGAACATGGACCACTGTCTCTACAGCAGATTTTCTGCCTGAATAAATTTCATTTCCTGTATTAGAGATTCAAAAACTAGTCTTGGGAAACTTTTTGGAATATCAGTTAAAATGCAGACCATTTGTAATATTTAAAAAAAATACTATTGTTTTAATATCTTGTAACTTAAAAGGCTAGTTTTGATTACAGATGACAATGACACTTAAAGGCCATGACATCTTCCTATATGATTCATTAAATGAAAACAATGGCTTTTTAGTTCTTTGACAGTATTTGATGTTCCTGTCCCAAAATAGAGTTTAAATAACAAATATTTTGTCTCCTATCATACGTAAGTAGGGTTTTTCCTTCATTGTCACTTCCTTCCGGTCTATATAGGCAAACAAATGTTTCTTAAACCAGGCCAATATTGATGAGGGAACAATGAATAAATTAGTATAAATGTCAGAAAAGAATATTTAGTATATCTTCATGACTTTGACACTACATGCCAACATGATATTTTCATTTCAGCATTAAAACACTTGATTTTAGATGTTTGGACACAACATGCTGCCTACCATCCCTATAAATGTAAAAACATTTAGCATAGAAACTCTTATTCTCTAGATTTCTTTCTTTTTTTTTTTTTTTTTGTAATCTTGGTTTGTAAAATCCAATTAGCTGTAATAGAAGCCTACAAACGTCTGAAGCTTTAGAACCAGCAAGCCAGGTACCTTGGGACTAAAACTCTCTCTTTAGTCTATCTTCCTCCACAGTTAATCTTAGTTCCTTTGACTATTAGAAAATTTTATTTGTCCTGAGCCACTAAGACAATCAAAGGAAACACAAGCAAGAACAAGTGAAGAAAGACTTTACATACTGAAAATGTAAAACTGAATTAAAACTTCTAAGTCCGTCTATGTGACCTGGATCCTAGATAAGAAATAAGCTCAAGTATGACACATGGATCATGATCAACGGCATGGCCCGTGCCATGATTCAATGGCACAGACTTCAGTGTTGGCTTAGAAAAATCCTCCTGACAAAAAAGTTTCTGAGATTTTGATGGCTGCTAAATTGCTAAAGCTGTTTAAATTGGTAAATTCTATAAGAATAAGCAGAAATATTCAAACTTGTGTAGCTTAAAGATTAGAAAAACACAGGCCAATTTAAACCCAGCGTCCATAAATACTAAAACTGGGACTTGTTACAAGGTGCTCAAAGACCTCTTAACCATCAGACACAGAAATGAAAAATCTGACTTCTGGGTATTAAAACAATCTAAAATAAACAGCCAAAGCATATGGCGTATGGTTTTCAGGTTCAGAGGCACACACCCAAACTACTCTCTCTTTTTTGTTCTAACACTAGCCAGAAAGGAAGATACAGGACTCAGGTTCAGACATTTGAGGACGTTTACATGTAACTGGAACCAAGTAATACTAAACTACTCAATTATCCTTGCTGCACTAAAAAACAGCTAACAAAGATTTTATGTCCCCAAAGAAAACAAACAAGGACATCAACAAAATCCACATTAAAAGTTGACAAAAAAGGCTGTTTCAATTGTTGCTAATGAACCTCTCGTTTGTTAGTCTCATTAAGCTCTTCTCCCTCAAAGGCCCACCTAGCAGAGTAACACAGCTACTCTGAACTGTTTCTGCAGCACAGGAATTTCCACTCTCTAGCAACAACCAAACCACAGGTTTTCTTTAGAACTCTAAACAAACTATCTCAACTCTTGAAAATGCAGGTTGTATTAATAGACATGAGATGTATATAAGCCTTCTTTAAAATAAAGGAGAAAAAGAATCTGTGAGAGCCAGTCTTCAAGATGACCCCCAGCAATCCCCACTTCCTAGGTGTCACACGCCTGTGTGGTGCCATCTCTACCAGAACTGGTCTGTGCGACCAACAGAATGTGGGAGAAGTGATGATTATATCAGATTATAGCTTCTGTTCTAGAATCCTCTGATTTTCCCTTTCACATATCACTTTGACAGGAGAAAGCCAGTGGCCATGTTGTGAGCCTCGGGAGAGCCCTATATGGTGAGAGACTGAAGATCTGGCCAATAATCTGCAAGGAACAGTCTGCTAACCACCATGGAGGTGACCTTGGAAGCACATCTTCCCTGAGTTAAGCCTTCAAATTGGCTGACAGCTTGACTCTAACCTCATGGGAGGTCTTGAGCCAGAACTCCTCAAGTGAAATTTAAGCTGCTCCTGGATCCCTCACCCACAGATACTGTGAGATGATAAATGCTCGCTAACTGCTTTAATCACTAAGTTCTGGGGTAATTTGTTACACAGCATTAGATAAGTAATGTAAAATCTGAAAGACAGGGACAGTTCCTGCAACAAGTACAAGACTGTTCCAAGAAGTCAAAGACAAAAGAATTCAGCAAAAAGTTACATAAAGCTCATAGGTCACTTCCCAAAAACATTACAATGTTTCTGTACTACTCCAGGTTACAGTATTCCCAGCGATACAAGAAACATATTCATGACAGTAGAGAAGTGAGGAGGGAACAGGTAGGATTTAGATTCAGAAAAGACTGATTTAAAAAAAGAAAAACAAAACAGCTGAAAAAAATCAAAACACTTGATTCTCTTGCAGGAACAGCTTCCTGTTTTGGTTACAGAAGAGCCACACTTAAAATAACTATCATAAAGGATACTCAGGGCCTGAGAAGTCAATGGCAGGAAGCCACAACAAAGAATACTGAAGGTGGCCCAACAGAAGAGGATTCATCCCAGAAACGGACCCGAGAAAGGCTAGGAGAAGAGCTAGCTTAGAAAATGAGTGGCATGTACATGACGAAAGCACAATAAACAAGGCGCAGGCATGCAACCCCCTCAGCACACGGTTCTTCCCACGGCCTCTGGCCTTCTGGCTCTTGGCAGTACTAAGCAGAAGTGCCAAGGCGGCAGGGTACTTGCCCTCCCCCAGTCAGTAGTGGCTGCACTGGGAAAACTGAAAGGATGAGGAGAACTTGTGACATAAAATTCAAATATTTTATCTTGATGTATTTTTAACTGTGAAGTTGTCTGGAAGGGACACACTAAAAAATTAAGCTTATTATGTCTACCTTCTTCCACTTAACATCAGGTCGATTTTACTGTCGTACCCAAGACAAATGTACCAGAGAAACAATATATGTCAAAATGCAACCCAGTCAAACTGGGATCCAGACCGAACTACAGAAATTGTCACAGAGTCCAATCTGTGGTCAGCAGGGCCCCCAGGGAACATATCATGGAAGGACAGGCATGTTTTCACTGACATCAAATCCTACGGCTTATGACTCACACCACCCAACCACTTAGCTTTTTTTCATAACTTACAGCTTCTATTTTCCTGGGGACTGGGAAATAGAAAGCCAAGTTTATAAAGATGCATCTGTTAACAGAATCAAATAGGCAAGGCATAGTGTTTATCGGGGAATCTTGCAAAAAGATATGAATTGAATTGGAGTCAAACTAGGTAGCTACTGAGAATCCTGTACAAATGAGATTTTATCATCATCAATTAGGCGAAGAGTGGTGGCCCAAATGGCACAAAATAAAGGCTATATAGGCTGGTAATTTCTTCACAGTTTTTTTTTTTCTGCATACTTTGGGTATTACTACTGTATCTATTCAACATCTTCCTGACGGTCTCAGCTAGTGCATTAGGGAAGACATGGAATAAAAGGTGTAATAATGGCAAAGGAAGAAGTAGAAACTGACATTATTTCCATTTGTCATGACTGATGGTGTACAAAGAAAATCCAGAAGAATCTATACTTAGAATTAACAAATCAATTTGGCAAGTTTGCTGGAGTATCCCCATATGGTAGCAGCAGAAAAAAATTAGAAAATAAAAAATTAAAAACACCATTCACAATTATTTGCATACCACAAAGATCCAGTAACGAGCAATATATCTAAAGAAAGAATATGCAAAAGCTCGTCACTTAAAACTATTAAAACACTTAAAACATTTATTAAGACTTAAAAGAAATCAAGCTGGCCATAAATTAGGAGACATGATAATATCAAATGATCAATTCTCCCCAAACTGATTTACAGATTCAATGCAATTAGAATCAAAACATCAAAACAAGGACCTACAGGGACACCTGGATGGCTCAGGCAGTTGAGCACCTGAATCTTGATTTTGGCTCAGGTCATGATCTTGCAGTGTGTGGGTTTGAGCCCTGCATCAGGCTCTCAGGCTCTGCACTGACAGCATGGAGCCAGTTGGGGATTCTGTCAACCTCTCCCTGCCCCTCCCCTGCTTTGCTGATACCACAGAGGCAGCTTGGGATTCTCTGTCTCCCTCTCTTTCTGCTCTTCTCTGCACTCTCAAATAAATAAACAAACAAACAATCATTAAAAAATAATGAAGGACCTACAATAGCCCAGGCAATCCTGAAGAACAAAGGTAGAGGACTTACCCTAAACTGGCTATCAAGACTGTCTAGGACGCAGCCAGTTTTGAGCCTGTGTATGATGCTGCCACTGGAAATTTCACCCCAGCCCAAAGTACCCACCCATCCACTTCTCACACGTTAGCTGGTTTAATTCATTTTTTCTAGAAGTATTTATCTGTGAGCTCTATAATATAAACACAGTATTCCTTTAAGTGATATTTTAAAAGCTTATTTATAATGGCATCTTATATACCTCATGAATAACCATTAAATCTATTCTTTTTTTTCCTAGATACTTTTTCAATTCTTTCAAGAAACCAGCATCTTGAGATTAAGTTTAATGTAGCTTCGCCAATAAATACTATTACTTTTCAAAAAGAATTGAGAATGCTCCATTTTCTGAAAAACTGTAAGGACTGGTAAGAACACAAATCATTTCCTGAGGATCATTTCTGAAGGGAAAATCTTACTAGATATTAAATAGACACATATGATACATAAGTACTGGAACAAACGGACATTTGCCTAACTCTACAGAGAAACATCCAAGTATGCAAAATTGAATAAATCAGACATGTGTGCCTGCAGCTAAAGGCAGGCAAAAAGGAGAAATAAAACCCTAGCCACATATTTTTTTAATCTCCCATCTCAACTAATATCCCAGAAAGAAAAGGTGCAATTCAGAATACTATAGTAACATGCAGAAAACTTAGGCAGTACTGCTTTTATGAAATAATTCCCATACTTTACGGGTAAGTGACCGAAACCATAAATATTCCTCCTCTAACGCGGATCAACTATAAATCTCACCAGGCTTTTAAACTCCGTTATTATTTGTTCCATTTAACTGCCAGTTCAGACCCCACAAATACAAAGACAGCTGTTCACAGACCAGTGTTTCTACTCTAAAAAGCGTGTTCGATACACTGGAGGTTTCTGCCTGTTTTGAAGCTTGTGGCCTGAAATTACTTTTCTTCCTGGCAGTAACTCCAAGTCCAGCAACATTTTTAACATTAAAAATAACTCCCTCACTGCATTACTTAAAGTTTCTAAAACAACTGTTCTATTTTATACTCTAATGTTAAATAATTCATTTCTTAATGAGAAACTTTCAGTTATTAAGCTAGTGCCATTTGAACTTTGTGGCATTAAAACCTAACATCAACTTTTTTATAGAAGTGTTCCTTTTGGATTGGTAGAGTTGATAAACACTAATTTCAAGATACCTTATAAAATTATCTTACTAAAATCTGGAGAAGAGTCATTTACAGTAAACTCAAAGGTATCTTACAATATTAGAATTAGCGTAGAGTCCGGAAGCCTCTAATGATCCCACAACCAAAATCACTGTGAAGAGACAAGTATTTATCCTAATTATTTATTTATCTATCTAGATGACCTAGGTACTATCTTAACTACACAAATCTGCTTAGTTGTGTTATCATGTAGGATTTGTTCTGTGAATCATGGATTAAGAAAAAAT
This sequence comes from Hyaena hyaena, assembly GCF_003009895.1. Lineage (NCBI taxonomy): Eukaryota > Metazoa > Chordata > Mammalia > Carnivora > Hyaenidae > Hyaena > Hyaena hyaena. The sequence continues at coordinate 6,673,448 of NW_024080639.1, forward strand.
AACCAAATAAATGTTGCCATGAAAAACTGCAAGTTCCCATATAGTTCACAAGCTGTTTGAACAAGTTCTTGAATATTTCAGGGTTATCTTTAAATAGCTAATATGATCACAGACATTGTTAGAAATATGCTAATGGTTATATGTATAAACATTAAGCACTGCATGAGTACACTAAGCTTCCTTTGGCATCAAATTCCTCTCAATGTATTTGTATAAATCCCTAAATACACTATCTCAATCATAAATACAATTTTCAAAATAAGCTAATTAGATAAAACTCATTTCACTCTCTGCCTTGAACAAAAAGATAAGAAGGCTCAGGTGCTTCTGGGCACAACACAAATGGAGTGTTCTAAGAATAAAAATGGGGAAATTCAGGAGAATCTAGGCCTTCCATAGAGAAGGGGAAAAACACCTCAGTTCTCCACTGTCACTGTAAGCTACACCAGTAATTCCATTCTTGATAGATTTTCACTCATGTAGAGCACTTTTCAAAAATTCATATTTTTGAGGGGCACCTGGGTGGCTTAGTTGGTTAAGCGCGTGACTTCAGCTCAGGTCATGATCTCACAGTTCGTGAGTTCGAGCCCTGCGTCGGGCTCTGTGCTGACAGCTAAGAGCCTGGAGCCTGTTTCAGAGACTGTGTCTCCCTCTCTCTCTACCCCTCCCCTGCTCGCACTCTGTCTCTCTCAAAAATAAACATTAAAAAATTTTAAAAGAAAATTCAGATTTTATGGTCTTAACATGTGTTTATCTTTAAACTTTCTCTCCAAGTCCTACTAAAATGACAATTAAGAAATTAAGAAAGTATAAACCCTTAAAGAACAAAAACAATTAAGAGAAAAGACAACAGCTAATAAGAGATGCTGACAGTCTTGTGGAAAGCAGCAGGTGGACAGGAAGTAACAAACATTAAGGCTAGAGAAAGGAGAAGCCTTAACGTCTGTGGGGGAAGGGGAGTTGTCCATAACATCCTACAAAAGCTTAGGAATTTGAAGTACCCCTGAAAATACTGATGGGCAATGTACGGTACTAAACACAAAAATGTTAATGTCTGCGTAAGAAACAATTAGAGCTCAAGATCTCTACCCCTCTTCGCAGAACCAGGAACTACCCTCTCTAGTTCAACAGAAATGGGAAGTTTATGCTCTGGAGAAAACGAACCAGGAAGGTTCTGGCACAGCAGGAGCAGGGGTGGAAGCATCATACTGGAAATGGGATGACAGTATGGAAGTCTACTCTTTTGATGATAATATGTACTGGGCTTAGCAAGAGAAGGAAAAACAGGGAAGACTTTTACATTATGTGTCTCATAAATTATGGTTCTTCAACCATACTCATCAAACTCTTTTCTCCTTTCTAGGAAGAGCTACGGAAATAGCAGAACATCTAACAGATCTCTTTACTATGAAAGAAAATTCCAATTCCCTTCTGCTCAAGTCATGTTTATTAAAGCAAGTTTTGGCAAGCAGCATGGTATATGATGAACTGTATAGGACTGGGCAAGAAATTAAAACTTTCAAACTGGGTACCAATGGAAATGTCCGCATTTGACTTAGTAACAGAACCCTTCTTTTTTTCCCTGTCACCCCCTGCACAATTATTTAAGAAAAAATAATTTAAATTACATTTTAATTGTATACCTATCAAAGAAAATGTGTAAGAAAAACAAATTATTACATATAAAGCTCTTCCTGAGTACAAAGATCTATCCTTGCAGTATTTGGACAGCTTGAGTTTTTTAACTGTTGTAATAATTTTCTATGCTATAAATATTGAAAGACTTACAACAGTGTGGATCAGAAGGGAAAAAAGAGAACACCAGAACCCATACACAAAGCTTACTATCATAAATCTGGAGAAATTTATGATATCCTTAAAGCGTTAATATTGAGTTATTATTCCAGCTGAAACTCTGTACTATTTGTAAAAGAGAATCCTCTTGATAAAATATATCAACATGAAGTTCTTACTTACTCACTGGATGTAATTACTGGTGGTCTTATGTGCCACTGCTCCAAGGACTACCTACCCAACACCACCCCTCCACATACAACTCTTTTTTGTCAGTGGCTTCCTCCCACCAAACCTGAGAGCACCAGATCAAGGTCACAGACCTTCTCCCTCAGGCACATCAGAACGGTCCAACTTGGCTTCTTTATGTTGTCCTTCTGCCACCTTCACAGCAACAGCTCGGCAAATGGCCCCAAGCTTCCGATCCAGAGAGCGAACCCCTGCCTCTCTGGTATACCTGTCATCAAAGGAAAATATTTTATTTTGGCTAAACACCACCTGTAAAAATAGAAATAATGTGATTAACATTTATACAAAATAAACAGTGTATATTTAAAAGTTCATTACATTTTCTTTTTTTTCAGTGTTTGTACTTATTTTATTTGAGAGAGCGAGCGAGCATGTGCATGGGGGGGGGGGCGGGGGCAGCAGATAGAGAGAGGGAGGGAGAGAAAGAACCCCAAGCAGGCCGGACACAGGACTCAATCCCAGGACCTTGGGATCATAACCTGAGCTGAATTCACAATTTGGACACACTTAACTGAGCCACTCAGGTGTCCAAAAAGTTCATTACATTTTCTTAAGTACTAAACTCCCTCAGGTTTAAATATTCCTCATTAAAGTATTGTTACTGCTTAAATATTAGATGTATTTTCAGTTATAACTTTCCCCTTTATGTGGATTTTATCTTGAATAATTATCCTATACTTAAAAATGAATCCTTGGTTCTTCAATTTTTATTGCCAAAATAAATTTGGCAGCAGATAAGACATCATTTACTTCTTGATGATATGTGTTAAGAGCTTTCAAAACCAAAATTTGTCAATTTTACAAAATTTAAGATGAATTTACATACGTGAAAAATTGCTGAAAGAATCAGAAAAATAAAACTTTTTTCCAACTAAAGCAAAAAATAATCCTAAACAAAAATCTAGTTTATTGTTTAATGTTTATTTATTCTGAGAGAGAGAGAAAGAGAGCATGCAAGTAGTGGAAGAGCAAAGAGAGAGAGGGAGAGAGAGAATCCTAAGCAGGCTCTGTCCTATCAGTGCAGAGCCCTATGGGGCGCTTGATCTCATGAACCAGGAGATCACGACCTGAGCCAAAATCAAGAGTGAGATGTCTAACTGACTGAGCCACCAAGGCACCCCAAACACAAATATAGTTTTTACTAGGAACTGAACTAGTCACCTCTATTCAGTGTATTTTCATAGAGACTTCCAAAGAAAGAAAATATGCTGATACAAGCACAGTGAATTTGTGAAGAAGATTCTAAATGTGGTTAAGCAGAGCTGTCTTTAAAAACTTATGTTAGATTCAAATTCTATAAGCTGCTGCATAAACCATTATATAGAACAACCATTTCTGGCCACCCAACTCTGGATGAATTTGAATGGGTAACATCAGGTAGAGAATATAGATTTATCTGAAAAACTGGATTTGATTAGGCAGTCAGACATATATTCTAAACTTTAGGGAAGCAAATTTCAAAAGTTCAAGGGCGCTTGGGTGGCTTAGTCAGTTGAGCATCCGACTTTGGCTCAGTTTATGACCTCAGGGCTCATTGAGTTCAAACTCCCTGTTGGGCTCTGCACTGACAGCTCAGAGCCTGGCGCCTGCTTCAGATTCTGTGTCTCCTCCTCCTCTCTCTGACCTTCCCTGCTCATGTTTTCTCTCTCTGTCTCTCAAAAATAAACAAACACTGGGGAACCTGGGTGGCTCAGTCAGTTGAGCGTCTGACTTCAGCTCAGGTCAGGATCTCACAGTTCGTGGGTTCAAGCCTCACATTGGGCTCTGTGCTGACAGCTTGCTCAGAGCCTGGAGCCTGCTTCAGAGACCGTGTTTCCTTCTCTCTCTACCCCTCCCCTACTCACACTCTGTCTCTGTCTTTCAAAAATAAATAAATGTTAAAACTTTACAAATAAAAAATACTAAAAATATTAAAATTCAAAAGTTTTGAGAAAAGTCAAAAACTCTTAGCTTAAACACTCTAAAGTAAGACTCATTTCAATCAAAAGGAGAGGAAGAGGTAAGTATAAAGTCCACTATTATACAACTGCATATAATTTCAGTAAGGAAGAAAACAGGGAGGCATGTTAAAAATAAACAAACCAACATGTAAAAACAAAAACCAAAACCCAATGTAGCTTCCTAGACAACTAGCTGATGAGCTCAGATTAAAGGGTCTGGACAAAAGATGAAAGAACAGGGATTGAGGAAGCTTACGGGAAACAGCACAAACATGCAGAAATGGTACCAGGAAGTTCAGAATAAACTACCAGAAATAATGACAACCTCTACAACACAAATGTAATACTGCCTTTTTTTTTTTTTTAAGGTGGTCAGAACAATAGTGGGCTGGGAGCTAATGCAGACAGTGTAACATTAACAGCTGATTGAAAGAAACTAGACATACCAACCCCTGGTTTTGTATTTTTAAACCAAAAAAGGGAAGAATGACCATTATCAAATGAGAAGTGGCTGATGTTTCTTATCTATGATGTAGGCATGAAGATCCTACCTATGCCAATATCCAGAAAACATAAAACTAATGATAATCATGATAAAAAAAAAATCAATTTGCTGCAACGGTAGCTGAGACTGACAACAAAATATACATAACTGCAAACTCCTCCCTGTGGATTTAATAAAATTCAATACAGAATACAGAATGAGACAGACCCAACTCAGAAATTCGTATGAAAAACAACTGAAGACGTTCAGTAACTGTAAGTGCAACAGGCAAGAGAATAACCTAAAAAGCTAAGAGTCTTCAGATACAGTCATAAAATAATATAATCAAAATACGAAAAACAGTGGTCTTATACCACGAACTGCTTGTGCTACAATGTGAAATACTGAGTTTCACTCTGGGTGTTTAATTTTTTTTTTATTTTTATTTTTAAAAAAAAAAATTTTTTTTTTAAATGTTTTATTTATTTCTAGGAGAGAGAGAGAGAGACAGCGTGAGCAGGGGAGGGTCAGAGAGAGAGGGAGTCACAGACTGAAACAGGCTCCAGGCTCTGAGCTGGCAGTCAGCACAGAGCCCGACGCGGGGCTCGAACCCACGAACCGCGAGATCATGACCTAAGCGAAAGTCGGACGCTTAACCGACTAAGCCACCCAGGCGCCCCTCTGGGTGTTTAATTTTAAAAGGGACACTGATTTCCCTTAAAAGGGACACTGCATCATCCAGAAGATGACTAATCAGAAAGGTGAAAAGTCTTGAAAGTGGGTCAAGAGGAAGGGTAAAGAGAATAGGAATGTTTAACTTGAAAAAGGAAACATTTATGGGAAGTGGACCCGAGTTTTGTTTTTGTTTTTTTTTAATGTCAGAGGAGCTGTACAAGGGAGGAATTTATCCTTAGATTTCCAGGTGTTTGTATAGGGCAGAACTAGAAAAATACAGGGAGGTGAACATAAAGATTATTTTATAACCATTTATTTACTTACGGAGGAGTAGACAGCAGTGAACCCTCTAGCACTGGAAGAGCTCAAGTAGGTTAGTTATGCCAGCAGGGAAGTGGGACTAGATGAGATCTAAGATCCCTTCCCCTCCTCCTGAACATTATGAGTCTAAGACTAAGACACACACAAAGATGAAAAATACATCAAAAGGTGAAACACTATATCCTAAGCTTGGTAGCTCACTAAAAAAAAAAAAAAAGCCAAATAGCCAAAACCTGCTTAGAGTAGCAAATACCTGTGCTGTTTTTAAATATATTAAAACTCCTCAGAGACATTTCCTCATGTCCATAGCTTTTAATATTTGATGTTTTGAGCAAACAAGTTTATGAAAAAGAAATAGTTCTCCAAGCAACAATTGGGAAATACAAACAATGATTACTCTTCTAAGTCATTATTATTTTGATCCAGATTTTTTTTTTCTTTTACTCATATTTTACAGATGGGGAAGCTATCAAAAAGGTTAAGTGACTTGTTGAAAGTTACGCAAAGGCATCAGGGGTGTTATCTGGAATAATATTATTGTTGGAAGACTTCGGCATATAAATCACCTAATTTATTTCTCCTGGCTTTATTCACACCATGAATCACAAGTTAAGAAAAGGAACTCCCAGGTCAGATCTAGTCTTACTGCTTTGTGTATAAATTTAAACAGACTTCCAAATAGACTTCCATAAGAAGGCTGGCTTAGATCAGAAAAGCAGTGTGACTGGCCAAACTCTAAGTCAAAGTTTAAAATGGAGAGATACTTTGCTTCTCCTAAAAACAGCAGTTACTGCGAGAGGGCCGCGTGAGGAGTGTTTGGCAGCTGGACACGATTTGCCAGATGATGCAATGGATCTGTAACGCTGAGCCAGGAAAACTGTAAGAGGCTGTTGCTGATATAAATTCTCAACAGGGTATGTTTTCCATTCAAACATGCAATCTATAAATCAGATGAAGCAATACTCTATTCAGATACTTTATGTACTGCTGGCCACAGGCTTAAGCACTTGGTAGCTAACTTAGGAAAGCACCCTCTCTATTTTTCTGGTGTTAATTCCCCAGATGAAAATTCTGAGGGTGTTTAAAATTTCTCAAGAAGAAGAAAAGAAAATCTGAATAACTTAAAACAGGTATCTGAAAGTAGGATCCCACTTCTTAAGAGAATTTAACTTTTAAGATCCTAGGACATATAAGGTGTCTCAATATTTTCCTTGTTTTTTGTTCTTAATTTATCAATTTTTTTTCTTAAATAGTTTATTGTCAAGTTTAATTTATCAAATTAATCCCTTACACTGCTATTGTGAAAAAGCTGAAATTCTGGCTCAACTAAAGTCCTCAGCTATGAAGATACTCTAAAAGCTTTCTCTATGAATTTCGAGCTGTGGGAATGCTTGCTGGGAATCTGGGGGGCGAAGGGGAGAGAAATGGATGCTACGAGTTGCCAGTAAAATAATCTCCTTTTGAGACTAAACATTACAGAGGCCTCAGGACGACTGACCAACCTGGTGATGATGTCAAGAGTAGTGACCTGTGGGATCTGTATCTGCTGAGGAGTCAGCCCATGCTGTTCCAGCTGCTTTGGGATCAAGTGCCTGTGGGCAATCTCAATCTTCTCTTCTTGTGTATACCCTAGGGAAAAAGTGACCTTATTTTGTAATTATTTACACAGCTTCCCCAGTGCCACGTCTTTTTTTTTTAATGAATCAAACGCAGATTCAATGGATCTTGGATTCAGACTATATTTAAGTGCTAACTTCAACTAAGACTATAATCAGAATAAAGAAATTTAATCTCCAGTTAATAATTATTAACATTTTCAACTCTGTCCACAAAGGAAAAAGCATTTACTGAGCATGGTTTGAAAGTCTCTTGATTAATAATGTATCTCTCAAAGAAGAAGAAAAATCTCAGTCAGATCTTATGAGATCTCTTTAACTCAAATGCAAGTTTTTAATATTTAAAAGGCAAATAATACATCTCTTTTCTTTAGCACAATTTGATATGTAACCGAAAAAACTTACAACAGCAACAACAACAAAGATTTGAATTAACTAAGTGATGGGTTCCAAGGGAAGAGATGCAAAGGAGCTATGTGCAGAACCCTGGCTATAAACATTAGCAACAAAACAAAAACTAAGACGTCTCTATAAAAGTTTTTTTCTTCTACATGTTGGGATTATACATATAATTTATGTAGTTAAAAGACTTTATGTTCTTCTTTATTTAAAGGCTTTATGAGTATAGATTTACTTTGTCTTTAAATCCTATCCTATAAAACAAAATTCTCCTTGAACTAATTGCCCCCTTTCCATTTAACAAGCAAAAATAAAAAAGATGAACTAATGATAAGACAGCTTTTGAGTAGGAAAAGGAAGTAAAAAATGCCAAAAAAGTAACAGACAGGATAACTGAACCTACAGGAAAAGAATGGCATCGTATGCATCTACCTTGAGGCAGCTGTCTTGATGATTTCACTTCAGATCAGTGTATCTTATGGATTCTCTGCCTTAATTGGGAGTTTCCAGGCAATTGGGTCTCATAACTTATTTATATTAGTCTTACAAATATGCACACAATACGATTTTACTCTGCCATACTTTAAAATTAAATATTAAAACTTGCAGGGACACAGATAACTAAGAAATCCAATTATCATTCATTTGATGGTAAAAATTTGTTTCAGATAAATATGAAATACATATTTAGATTCTATTGAGAATCAAAATGTATTTAGATTCTCGATTTTCATTTTTACAAATACCCACTTGTATTTCAATCACTTCTAGAGAAAAATAACCTAAGCAATTAAAAGAAGGTGAAATGCACTGGGGTTTATTCAGTGTTAGTAACTAAAGGACTTTATTTTGCACACACCAGTGAAGGAGAACACATGGTAAAAAAAAAATAAAAATTAAAAAAAAGGTAACTATTTGACAGATCCAAAAAGAAGAGGAATTTAAAAGAACCCTGCATTTTTATGTAAAAGTAAGGCCAGATGTTATAAAGAGAAATTTCAGCTACTCTTTAGGACCCAACTCTTAACGAAAATATATGATTACACTTTCTTAGACAATAAAAACTTCAAAATCTGATGGACAGGAAGCTAATTGATCATGGAAAGTTCTATTTTTGGGTTTTAGACACTCATTTTGAAAAAAATAGTTACTTTAAATTATATTTATGCATGAGTTTAGAAACAGTTTCAAAGAAAAATGTCTTGTTTTCTAAGAAACTGGAAAACATTCTTTAATGCTAAGTCTGAAATTGTTTTAGATAATTTATTCCTGACGTCTTACAAAACATAAACATAATCTTAGGTCATGATTAAAACAGAGTTCTGCTGTTCCGGACTTTGAATCTACATAAAAGCTGGTTTCATTTTAATTTTTTTAGTTTTAAGTAGGCTCCACACCGAATGTGGGGCTTGAACTCACAACCCTGAGATTATAAGTCACACGCTCTACAGGCTGAGCCAGCCAGGAGTCCCTACATAAAAGCTGTTTTATATCAAACTTAGAACTCTGAGGATCATATACTGGCAAATCAACTTTTTGCTCAAAACTCCACAGCACAACTTAAAGGGTTATGCTCAGAAAGGCAAAAAATATCAAATAATGATTTTATTTACAAATCAAGTACCTGGGACCTGAATGATTTCCATTCTGTCCAACAAGGCAGGTGGAATGGTAGCAGTCGTGTTGGCAGTAGCTATAAAAAGAACTTGGGAAAGGTCAAAGGCCACATTTAGATAATGATCTGTGAAGTTATGGTTTTGCTCAGGATCCAACACCTGTGAGAGAACAGTAAACATTAAAATTCAGAAGTGTCAACAGAAAGCTGTATAAATTAAAACACAAATGATGCATTAGGAAGCAAGTTTGATATTTCTGCTCAATATAGTTAGTCTGAGAAATATGGGGATAGCACTAAAACCTGAGTACCATTCTTACATTTTAAATACGTTAAAAAAAAAAAAAAAAAAGAAAAAGAAAAAAGAAATGTGTTCAATGTCAAAATTTTTGAAAATATATAAAAGTACAAGCAAAATTTACCCTTTCAAGCTCTGTTCTTAAATTTATTAATTAATGAGTGACTGTGTGGCCATAAATAAATCACCAATCCTACAGAACCAGTTTCCCTTTTGGTAACACATCCTCTCTTAACTGCTTTGGACATATAAAGAAAATGTGTAGAGTATTTTGAAATTCTTATGTAACAGGTAAAATAAATAGTATACTTCTCAAACATCAGAAAATCTGGTTATAAAGTCTTTAACTGAAAGGAGAATTCCAAAGAAGAACAAACTGGTAAAAACAATTATGCTACTATATTCTGATACAGCACAAAGAAAAATTCACCTTTAAAAATGTCTTAAAGCAAAACTTGTTCTTAAAGAGCAAAATATCAGTATCTTAAAATATTTTAATTAGGAAATTATTTATCAATTAGATTCTTAAAACATTGAACAATTGGGTATGAGAGAACGTATCTTCTTTAGGTTACTGTTCAAATGCTCCCAGTCACAGGCACTCATTGTGGAAAGGTCTACATAGGACTTGGTGCCTTTACCTGTTGTCAGCCTTTAACATATTATTACTTTCATTTACACTAGATTAGTAGAAATATAAACAGAGTTGACATACATATTCAAAAAGGAAGTAAATGGCCTAAAATGTTTACTAGGGATAATTTTACCACAGAACCTGCTGTTTCTTGCTTCTGATTCCCTTTGTAGGCTTTACTTATTTTTAAATGTATCTATAAATTAGTCTTAATTCAAAGCTCTTTATAGAGAATCTTGAATTTGGTAAGCATTCATTATTATTGGAAACTTACTGTTTATCTAGAATACAATTTCCAGAAGGTTCTACTATTCATATTTTCACAAGATTTAATAATGTTTAACATTATTTAAAAAAAGGTCCTGTTGAGACATCAAAGACCATACTAATTGTGTCCAGTATAAAACTTGTTAAGAGTCATCTTACTGTCTACCAATTATCTGAAAACTGTTAATCAATGTAAGGAAAAAAAGGCAGTCTTAGTTAAATCCATTATCTAGTATTTTTTAAAAATTTTAATGCTTTTATTTATTTTAGAGAGACAGAGACAGAGCATGAGTTGGGTAGGAACAGAGAGAGAAAGAGAGAGAGAGAGACAGAATTAGAAGCAGCCTCCAGGCTCTGAACTGTCAGCACAGAGCCTGACCTGAGGCTTGAACTCATGAACGATGAGATCATGACCTAAGCCAAAGTCAGACGCTCAACTGACTGAGCCATTTAGGCACCCCTAAAATCTCTTCTTTAATGGCTCTAGTTAAGTCTAATACATACATGCTGGATAAATTTTAGAAATGGCTGTGAGATCTGCCAAAGTGATTTTTTTTTCACTTAAAATTTAAAGACAATCGGGTTTAAAGAAAGTAGGGAAATAAGTAAAACAATGGTTATGAGAACAGAAAACCAGTGAGGCCCAATTTGCTTGCCTCCATCTTTTATTTAGGAAAACACATAAGAATGCAGGGTTTACATGGTGTCAGAAATACTGATGAACAGCCAGATAAAAAGAATTTCTAGTAATCACTATTTAGATGAAACCTTAAGGTAAACTGGTGAGTCCACAGAGAAACAAAAATCACAGTCAGAATGCTTTAGCCACCAGGGGCACCCGGGTGTCTCAGTCAGTTAGTCTGACTCTTGGTTTCACCCAGGTCATGATCTCACAGTTTCATGAGTTCAATCCCTGCACAGGGCTCTGTGCTGACAGTGCGGAGCCTGGCTGGGACTCTCTCACTCCCTCTCTCTGCACCTCCCCTGCTCATGCTGTCTCTGTCTCTCTCAAAAATAAATATATAAAGAACTTTTTAGCCATCAAATCTCTTGCTTTTTCCCTCAATTTTAGAGCCAGGGCTTCCATGGACCAACTCATCCACATACAGGAACTGTTTTCAAGAATAGCCGGAGCTATTTTTTTTAGTTTTAAAAAGGTTCTTCTACATCCATCCTAGGACTAGAATTCCTATCTACACAGTATGACTGGAAATGGAAATAGCCATGATACGACACCTTATTCTTAGAATCATGAAATCAGGGGTGGAATAAACTATGGGGAGGGGTGTATGCGGAGAATTGTTCTTCAGCCATAATATCTGGCAAGAGAAGAACTACAGATGCTTGCAGGCAATCCAGGAATATACTCCACTAATTAGAGATGACTAGGTAACTATCATCTTCAGGTATGACAGCATGATTATATTTTTTAAACATCTGTATCTTTTAGAGGGGCGCCTGGGTGGCTTAGTCAGTTAAGTATCCAACTTTCGCTTAGGTCATGATCTCGTGGTTCGTGGGTTTGAGCCCCGCATCAGGCTCTGTGCTGACTGCCAGCTCAGAGCCTGGAGCCTATTTCAGAGTCTGTGTCTCCCTCTCTCTCTGACCCTCCCCTGCTCACGCTGTCTCTCTCTCTCTCTCTC